>NC_086448.1:60726686-61036248 GCF_028390025.1 Pseudophryne corroboree
CCTCGAGCGGTGCGAGTGAAATCTAACGCTACCAGAACCTGAATCCCGGTGGATTCATGGATAAGATCAGAGGCCGGATGCTCTAACCTTTCTGACAGTTGTCTTTTAACTCGGTGCTCGTAATGAGTGTGAGTATAAGGAGCTTGGGCACCACGGTGTATGTCCTTCATTTTGTCATGTGTAACAGTCATCACTTCAGGCAATACTTTTCCAATATAACACAATCCTTCAGAGTTTGGGGCAAGCCACTTGTACGCCTTTCTCCCGCATATGAAATATGCATCATCGGGGAGAACATATGGGACGGAGAAGGACATTACCATGTTACAAACCATCCAGGTGAAATCTCCTGACCCTAATTCTTCCATCTGCTTAATGCACGTATCGGTTTGTACGATATGTGCACAGTATCCTGGTGATACTTCTCCAACTCTAGTAATCCTATTTCCTAAGGTATATCGATACCGAAAAGATTTTCCTCTACTGGCTATGTGGCGTACAAGCTCTGTATCTGTAGGCATCCTATCTGCTCTGTGTGAGAAGGTCATGGTTAAATTGCTCCACGACACTTCCCAATTTCCCGGTTTTCTGGGATTGGAGATGTTGAAACATAAGAGGGACCTATCCACATGGTATTGGTGGAGCTTCAAACTAGGAGGGCTGGAGATATTAAACCTCCGGTCCACCGGTCTCCCACCACTTAGCTCAAGTACCTCCCCTAACGTTAAAGGAAATGGTACTAGCCCTGATTTGCTATGACCCTGAGGTACTTGAGAGCATACCCAACAATCTGTTTGGTTTAGTACGTTACCCACTAAGGAGTGATAGTCACTCAATGGATGCCGGTCCATATGGATATTAAAACTGGACTGGCATTTCTTTATGCATCCATCTTCAACCAGATTATCACAGAGCCTACAGATACAGTTTTCTTCAGCTAACAATCCGTCACAATTTCTTCTATGATCAATGCTATCGGATCGTTTTCTGATACTCGCCTTTGCTTGTTGGTTTGGTTGATCTTGGAAAACTACGCCTCCATCATCATAATCGGAACCCATTCCAGAACCTCTCTCGACCTCTATGGTACTCTCGCCGGAACAGACTGCTCTGGTCAACATCATGGTCAACATCATAATCCGGATCACAGTCTCTTGGGGCAAGTCCATCTTTGAGGAGGAAATGGAGAAGAATGAGAAGGGGGAAAAAGAAATTTTAAGGGAGAGGGGATGGGAAGTGGAGAAAAACAATAAAAGGGAGAGGGGAGTCGACAACTGCTTTCGGTCTTCAAGGCTCAGGTGCCGCCTCAGTCCTCCTGGAACAGACACTCCAGTGATACAACCTCTACCGTCTGTTCCTTATCACGGGACTTCTCTGGATCAGCAACCTTTTTGCAGTGGGATGAATGGACCCAAGTCTCTCTCTCAGCAACCTTCAATGCTGTGGTGCTAGTCAATAAGACCTGGTATGGTCCTTCCCATCTATCAATAAGACAACCTGAGCGTAGAAAATTTCGTATCATTACATAATCCCCAGGTTCAATGTCATGACAATTACTATCTGGTAAATCAGGAATCACCAACTTCAGATTATCATTTTGATTCCTTAACTGTTTACTCATGTTAATTAAGTACTTTACAGTTACTTCATTGTTACATTTCAAATCATCCTGAGGGTTAATCATGACATGCGGTTGTCGACCAAACAAGATTTCAAAAGGAGACAGATTAAGAGGGGACCTGGGAGTGGTTCTGATGCTATACAAAACAATGGGTAAAGCTTCTGGCCACGTCAGTCCTGTCTCTGCCATTACTTTACTCAATTTATTTTTAATAGTGCTGTTCACTCTTTCGACCTTCGCACTCGCCTGTGGACGGTACGGAGTGTGCAGCTTGCTATCAATACCCATTAATTTACACATTCCTTGAAAGACATCACCGGTAAAATGGGTACCCCTATCACTTTCAATGATTCTAGGGATACCATATCTACATACAAATTCCTGTACAATTTTCTTAGCTGTAAACATAGCGGTATTTGTAGCTGCTGGAAAAGCTTCGACCCAATTCGAGAAAACATCTATACAAACAAGTACATATTTCAAATTTCGACATGGGGGTAATTGAATGAAGTCAATTTGTATTACCTGGAAAGGGCCGCCGGCAGGTGGGATATGGGATGGTTCTGTAGGTATTGCCTTTCCAATATTCTTTCTCAGACAGGTAAGGCATGACATTGCTCTTTTACTCGCATGAGAGGAGAATCCTGGGGCGCACCAGTATGCTCTTACCAATTTGCACATCCCCTCCTTGCCTAGATGAGTCAGCCCATGAGCTGCTTCAGCCAGACATGGAAGGTATGCCCTGGGGGCCACTGGTTTACCATGTCCATCCGTCCAGAGCCCTGAGGACTCCTGGCCATATCCCTTTGCCTTCCAGATTGCTCTTTCCCGTGTGGAACACAAATTCTGCATCTCACACAACTTCTGCGTGTTGATGGTATTAAATACCATCAGTTGTGTGGTGTCTGTCTGTATGGGGGTAGCAGCTGCAAGTTTTGCGGCTTCGTCTGCTCGGCTGTTACCAAGTGACACTGGGTCTTGACTATATGTATGTGCTTTACATTTGATAACAGCCACTCTGTCGGGTTCCTGTATCGCTGTTAGAAGCCTTTTTATATAAGCTGCATGCGCTATCGGTGTACCAGCTGCCGTCATGAAATTTCTGAGGCGCCATAGGGCTCCGAAATCGTGTACTACCCCGAAGGCGTATCTAGAATCGGTGTAGATATTGGCTGACTTGCCCTTAGCCAATTCACATGCTCTGGTTAGGGCGACCAGTTCAGCAACCTGGGCTGAGTGAGGTGGGCCTAACGGTTCCGCTTCTATGGTGTCTTGGTCATCTACGACTGCGTATCCAGTACACAAGTCTCCAGAGTCTGACTGTCTATGACAACTACCGTCAGTGTAGAACGTGAGTTCTGCATCTTCCAGTGGATTGTCACTGATGTCAGGCCTTGCGGTAAAATTTTGGGTCAAATATTCCATACAATCATGTGTATCTTCCTTTGCATTAAATCCTCCTTCCCCATCACTCTCACCTTCCACCCTTTGTGTCTGACCAGGCACACCTGGTAGAAATGTTGCAGGATTTAATGCGCTGCATCTCCTTATGGTGATGTTTACTGGGGCCATTAATGCCAATTCCCATCTTGTAAACCTTGCTGATGAGACGTGTCTGGTTTGGGCAGAATTCAATAAGGCAGATACCGCATGTGGTGTATGGATTGTGGGGTTGTGGCCTAGCACGACATCTTCGCTTTTTGTCACTAGCAATGCTATCGCAGCAACGCTTCGCAAGCATGTGGGGAGGGATCGCGCTACCGTATCTAGCTGAGCGCTGTAGTATGCAACTGGCCTGCTGGCGTCACCGTGTTTTTGGGTTAGTACACCTGCTGCGCACCCAGCACTTTCTGTTCCGTATAGTTCAAAGGGTTTCCCATAGTCTGGCATACCTAGTGCTGGTGCCTGCGTTAGGCATTGCTTAAGTCTCTCAAATGCTGTTTCGGATTCGTCTGTATGCGAAATCCGATCAGGTTTGTTTGAAGAGACCATTTCCTGCAAAGGTAGCGCCAATATGGAAAACCCTGGGATCCAATTACGGCAATACCCACACATTCCTAAAAACGTCCTGATCTGTTGCTGGGTTTGTGGCAGTGTCATGTCTCTAATGGCTTGGATTCTATCAGCGGTCAGGTGTCTCAGTCCTTGTGTTAGACAGTGTCCCAAATATTTTACCTTAGTCTGGCATAATTGTAACTTGTCTTTGGAAACCTTGTGACCTGTGTCTGAAAGATGAAACAGGAGCTGTTTCGTATCCTTCAGAGAGGCTTCCAGTGAATCTGAACACAGCAGTAAATCGTCCACGTACTGTATCAATACTGATCCACTCTCCGGTTGGAAAGACTGTAAACAATCATGCAAAGCCTGAGAAAATATACTTGGACTATCTATGAAACCTTGGGGTAACCGAGTCCACGTGTATTGGACTCCTCTGTATGTAAAAGCAAACAAATATTGGCTGTCAGGGTGCAGAGGTACCGAAAAGAATGCGGAGCAGAGGTCAATAACAGTGAAAAATTTGGCAGTGGGAGGAATTTGCATTACGATGACAGCTGGATTTGGCACTACGGGGAACTGACTCTCAACTATTTTGTTAATCCCCCTTAGATCCTGCACTAGCCTGTAACCCCTCCCCCCACTCTTTTTAACAGGGAAGATGGGACTATTGGCTGTGCTGGACGTTCTTACCAGAATGCCCTGTTGCAGCAAGCGTTCTATTACTGGCAAAACTCCTAACTCCACCTCTGGCTTCAGAGGATATTGTGGGATTTTTGGAGCTATCCTACCATCTTTTACTTGTACAACTACTGGAGCTACGTTTGCCATTAATCCAGTGTCCTGTCCATCTTTTGTCCAAAGTGACTCTGGTATCTGAGATGTCATCTCTTCTACTTGGGATGGATTCCTATTTGTCATAATGGAATGTGACATTAATTTTGATGGGGAGTCTAACATGTCTCGTACCTCCTGAGCATGATTCTCAGGTATATCCAAGAATACACCTTCAGGAGTACAATAAATGACGCAACCCATTTTACATAGTAAGTCTCTACCCAGGAGATTAGTTGGTGCAGATGCAGCCAGCAAAAAGGAATGCTTGGTATGCAAAGGCCCTATTGTAATCTCGGCTGGTTTGCTAACAGGGTAGTGCTGGACTACTCCCGTTACTCCCATGGCTGGAATTGTCCTACCAGTGGTTCTCATGCCCACTGTCGAATTTATCACTGACTTGGCCGCCCCTGTGTCTACAAGAAAGTTTAAAGTTTTACCAGCAACATTGATTGCAATCTCTGGTTCACTTCCAAGACTGGCAATCAATTTAACTGGCTGCAGATTACAGGTATGGCCACACCCCTAGTGGGTATGCTGACCTCCCTGAATCCCGCTGGCAGCGACTACTTGTGAGGGGGTTAGTTGGGAACTATCAGAGGCATGCCAGTCTCTGTTCGGGGGATATCTTTTTGTTTCCCCTGTATGTGGCTCAAAACTCCGCCTCTGTGGACCCTGCTCCCAATGTCGTGTGTCGTGTCGTTGTCTAGGGGGTTGAAAATATCTTTGTACACTCTTTGTTCTACAGTCTCGTGCATAGTGTCCCTGTCTTTTACAAGAAAAACATGTTATTACACTTGCCTTACCCACAGGATTCGGTGGTACATACGCAGGCTGCCTTGTGGTCAGCGCCTGTATACTTACTGACATCAACTTATCACTTTGCGACTCCCTGTGCCTAGTGATGTTTCTGTCGTGATCAATAGCAGCCTCTCTCAATGTGGACACTGACAGACCTCGCCAACATGGTTGCGTGGTCTGTACCCTAGTCTTTAATGTTTCCTTTAAACCATCCATCAGTACAGATACTGCTACGTCTTGATGGTTTGGGTTGGTCTTAATGTCTTCTATTCCAGTGTACTTTGCCATTTCTAATAGTGCCCGGTGAAAATATTCTGATGCCGTCTCGGACTCTTTTTGTCTAATGGAGAATATCTTGTTCCATTTAACAACGGCTGGGAAATACTCCTTTAGCTGTAAATTTATCCTTTTTACATTATCCTTGTTGTACACGTCTGTAAGCGGTACATCTTTATCCAATGCACAGTCAGCTAAAAATTGAGTTGCGTCGACATTGGAAGGTAAACAAGCTCTTAGCAGTATCTGCCAATCCTTGTTGTTGGGTTCTACAGTGTTGCCTAGATCCCTGATGTATTTTTGGCTAGCAACTAAGTCCTTCCTGGGGTCAGGAAATTCGGACACTATTGTTCTTAATTCCATTCGGGAAAATGGAGTGTACATGGCAATGTTCCTTATGGGAGTGGCTCCAGACACATCTGTTTTTCCATTGGGAACTGCTATTACCCTTACAGGAGCAAGTCTAACAACCTCATTCTGTGTAGATTCTACAACTTGTGGTGAAATTGTTTCAGTATAATGCATGGTGCCGTACTTACCCGTTGACACGACCTCACCTATCCCTCCGCTAGGGGCTTTCGCTAATCTCGTGGGTGTTGTTGTGCCTACTGTGGTCTCTGCTATGGTGGCCGCGAGAGAGAGAGCTGAAATTGTTGTTGAATCGTCTTCTTGATCACACTCCTGAGGAAGGTTCAAAACAGGGTACAACTTGCACGGGTTAATAATTGCATGGGTTACTTGGTTAACATCATTAACATTTACAGGGTTACTAAGAGTTTGTGTTTTACAACCCAGTGCGTTTCTCTCCGCAATCAACTTCTCTCCTGCAATGTATGGTGGAGGAGGGGCTGTGGCTATCAGCTTCCTGACTGCCCCAGATCCTGCCGCCAGAGCCAAACCTCTCTGTATCTCACCTTCCTGGTGCCATAACTGTAAATAATCATGATGCTGAATTCGTCTCTTTGTTGATTTTAGGAGACATATCCTCCTCCTTAAATTTTGTAACACTTCTGGACTGAAGCTACCTATTCTTGGGAATTTGTCCCTGTCTTGTACAGTCATTCTCTCCCATTCATCACATAAAGATTCTGTGTGACTTCCGTATTTTTCACACATGATGTACCTTGCCGACCCGACGGGTCGGTTCTCTGAATCAACCCGAACCGAGGTTGATCGCCCCCTACCTGAACAACTGGCCCCCATAATCTGCAGGTGTTGCTTACTACTCCTGTGATCTTTATATCACGGTCTTCAGCGAACCCTTACAGCAAACCAAATTGTCCAAAAATAGGCCGGCGGTGGCGGTTTACCGAGTACCCCACTCACTCGCCCACCTCGACCAATACGACCTGATCACACCGATATGGTGCTGGTGTACTCGATACAGGGCCCCTATGGAACCTTCTGTTTACTGGAACATATGAGGGTTACCCGCAGGACACTTACTCTTTCCAGTAAAGGTGGGGTTGTTAGATAGTTCCTGAGTGACCAGCGAACTTCCCTTCCAAAAATAAAAAATTACACAAATCACGTCAGAATGTACAAATAGCGTTTGTGACCACTTTACTCTAATGGTATTAGGTCAGATTACTAACTACTGCACACAATTACGTGCGGTACAATCGTTCAGTACATAAGCACTACTTGTCATGTACTGAAAGATCAATGGAATCGATGTTTCCGGCCGCGATTCCTTCAGCAAGAGCTTGTATGGCCTACATGGGTTCTGCACCAACACCCCAGGCGTTGTGCCTCTTGTACCTTTATAGCGGACCTCTTTGTCTATTTTACCTGTTACCTTATGACCTCCTGGTCTGTTACCGTCTGTTAATGACCTCCTGGTCTGTTACCTTATGGTCCGCTATACTCTAATGCTCAAATATTATTTAACCAGGGATGCCTCCCTAGCCACCGTATATGTCACTTACACGTATGTCCTTTGACGAGTACCCGACTTTCCTTTTGGTTCAACCTCTAAGTTATATAAACTTATGTGATAAAAACACACTCACTCAACACATGCACACTTTGTTTCTATATCTATTTCTGCGCAGAAATTTTCTTCAGCCCAGCTGTGTTACCAATTAGGAGCAGGATCTGTTAAACTAAATTTCAGATTTTCCAAAAATAGATTTGCGTTATTTACCGCGTCGCGTTATTTACCGCTGTGCGTCACTTATCGCCTTTGCGCTAATTATCGCTTTGCGCTAATTCAACTTTTCGTGACTTGAGCTACGTGGGCGTCACCGGACGCTACGTTGCGTAATGTACGCTGCGTGCGTCTGCCTTTTGGATTGCGTACGCAAGTCTTTTGTTAGGGACACGTGTACGCAAAACAAAGATCCACCGTAACACAATTTCTACCTTTATCAATGTAGATGATCCCTGATCATCTACCGCACACCACACTGACTGCCTTATCTCCCAGACAAGCCGTGTGTTGGTCTATACTTTAACTATTACCTCTACTATGAAATAACAGCAAATCTCTTTTAGCACTTTCTATCAACTATAAAATTTGGCAAACAGAAATAGTGATATACGAAATTGAAAAAGAAATGCAGATATATATGTATGCGTGCGTGTATACGCAAGACAGAAGAGAAATAAACAGTTTTAAAAGACACAAGCGTTTTGTTCTTACTTCCGGTTCCCGGATTCCTTCAGCACTCTTTATCTAAGCGAAGCAGACGCTTATCCCGTCAGCACTGCGAGACAACCTCCCACCCTTTGCTGGGGGGATAATGTCCACTGATCTACCTAGTGCAGATATGAGAAGGATAGGACGAGTCCCCAATTGACAATGCTAAATTCCTTTGTCGTATAAACAACCCTTTATGAAGTCTAAGAACACTGTACGCTGTTTACTTAAGAAGTACCGTACGGGTACGCTGGTTGCGTAACGATCGCTCAGCCGTAGGCGAGACGCTCAAGCGTCACGTTCGCTCACGGCCCAGCGATCACAGGACAGCACGTTAAGGGCTATGACTAGAGTAATGATTCGCTATGGCGTAGCGGACGCTCGAGACCACGAGGAGATCACCAGCGGCGCAGACGCTCACAACGCTATACCTTTATGTCTAAACCTTATACCAATGAAATACACAGAATACCTTAATGTGAATACAGGGTGTAAGTGCAACCTTGTGTAACCTGACTAACTACAAAGCTGCTTGAGCGTCACCGACGCTCAAGTGAACACTTAACACTATAGGAAATACACAGATACTGGTTTAGGGTCCAAAGCCTATTAACTGTATTATATCTAATATACTTGTAAAAGGGGATAACAGTACAAATGATACACTACAATATAACAGAGACTTCCTAACCAAAATACAGTACTATCTAATACAATACAATACTAGTCTAGGGGAGATGTGAGAGAAAAGAGAATGGAGAGAGAGAAATGGAGAGAGATGAGAGAAATTTGCTCACAGTAAGACAATGATTACGGAGAGAAACTTACGCACAAAGGGTATGATCGCATGCGCCTCGATATCCAGCTCCCGGTTATCAGCAGAAAACCGTTGATGAGAGAGTGAGTTTGGATATGGTCGGCCTGCCTATTTATGCCCCACACACAATGCAATCTCATAGTCCCTACAATCCCATTGTCCATTGGACGTCGGAATTCGGCCCTGTATCATAACAAAAGGTCATAGGTTGATTCATACAGGTGGGCTGTGACGATTTCAAACAGCTCAGGTGGGTGGGAAACTAGGTTTCCCGCCGCATACCTGAGTATGAGTAAATAATAGAAATGGACATAAACTTCTTATGTCCATAACTATTCGCACGAGCGATTAATACGCTCCAAACCAACACCGGAATATTGCTAATTAAATACTCTTCCGATGGGTACCAAACACTGCTGTATGATTCCTGTCAGACCCTTCCTACAATACAAAGAGGGATTCCTCAGCTCAGGGACATTCTATATTAACCAAACTTTCAGAAACTATCAAAGGGACCATGATCTACAAACTACATTAATTGTGAAAATATGTAACGAAGGAGTCGCACGCTACGACTACATAAACTCTACCGTAAATATGCATACCGTGCGCCCGCGGGTGCACGCTATTGCGGGTATGCGCCTTCACGGGAGAGCGTACGCATGCGCAGCGCGGACCAGTGTGCGGTGCAAATATGGCAACGTGCATAGAGACATTTTTCTGACTTTGACACACTAGTAGCAGCATGGGGCGAGCGGGCCGTGCAGGTGCTGGTGGCGCCCCCTTCTGCTGGGGTTGCCACGGCGCCCAGGACACGTGCCCTGCTCGCCCCGTGCTAGTTATAGTCTCCATATACTGCCGCCATACATACACTGCTTCCATACATAGAGCCATACACTATATATATATATATATATATATATATATATAATCTCCATACATACGTCCAACCTCCCTCCTCCCCCATCCAGGGCAGACTTTGGTAACTACCATATACCCGGGTGTGACTCCAGGCAGCCTCTACTCTGGAGGGCCCCACCATCACATTCACACCAAAAGGGAGGCTGCATCTTACCGCTGGAACCGTGGAGGAGAAACTGCTCCTGTTGCTGCTGCTGGCTCCATATAGGTCTGGTTGGCGCTGCTGCGGGAGGGCGGCTGCTGCTGGGGAGGGAGCGGGCCGCTGCTGCTGGTGAGGGGGCGGGCCACTGCTGCTAGTGAGGGGGCGGGCGGCTGGTGTAATTGCCGCCGCCTACCCTCAATCCCCCCTGCCCTCCGTAACCCGCAAAAAAATCAAATAAAACAAACTGGTGCGGGGGGACAGTGGCGGCCGCCCTCCAGCCGCAGCCGAGGGAGACAGGAAGAGCTGCGGTGCCGAATCCCAGTTGCAGGGGGCGAGCGGGCTGTGCCGGTGGTGCCCCCCTCTGCTGGGGCTGCCAGGGCGCCCAGGGCACGTGCCCTGCTCGCCCCGTGCTAGTTACGCCTCTGATAAGGGGTCCTACTGTTGTGGTGCATAATGTGTATGGTGTGGTAAACTACACTGAAGGACACGCCCCCTTTTGAGTGGTCACGCCCTTTTCCGGAGCGTACGAGCCAAAGGCGCGTGCTTAGGTACAGCCTTTACTTTTCCATTCCCCCACTTCAACATTTCCACTTCAACCACTGGTTGTGTGTATTTTAATAGAGAATAATGTACACTTGTATGTTGTTATAATATTAATTATATTTGTAAGAGCATAGACTAAGAAGTAGGAGGATTCAGGAATAGTAAGGGGTGGAGTCAAATTTTGACAGAGGTGGGCCTGTGTGCTTCAAAAATGCCAGGGCCTATTTTTAGTCCCAGTCCGGCCCTGCTCTGTGGTGACTGGCCACACCCCTCTAGAGACTGACCACACCCCTAAGTATGGGCCCCTACCACTGCATTCCCCCGGAGGGTCCTTCATGCCCCAGTCCAACACTGGCTCAGAGTACATCTAAGATTCTTCTGTGTGAATAATGAGCTGGTTTTGCAACAATTCTCCCTCTGTAAATGTCTCTGTGCTATTTGCTAAAACTGTTACTGATTTCTTTGAAGTTCACTGCTGACTTCAAACAAACTTTCCTGCAACATATTCCTGGAGGGTAAAACAGTTAGGAAATACTTCACTGTTGCTAACAGATCGTTGGGGAATAACCATCTAGCAAATACCATTTTTTTTCTAGCTTTTAATAAACTGAAATCCAGCTCGGAAAGCAATACCTG
Source organism: Pseudophryne corroboree (assembly GCF_028390025.1). Lineage (NCBI taxonomy): Eukaryota > Metazoa > Chordata > Amphibia > Anura > Myobatrachidae > Pseudophryne > Pseudophryne corroboree. Next base: position 60,737,914 of record NC_086448.1, read on the forward strand.
TATATAATGGCTGAGCTGCGCATTAACAACAGTCATCGATAAACAAATCAACGGACCAAATGAATTGTTTACCAGACATCTCTTGGTGTAGGTTAATTGTCACAGCTATAAGACTAACTAGAAGCCCAATTGGCCATAATAAATACCCTGGAAAATGCCAATGTGCTGTGATACGCGACAAAAAGAATGTTACTTTTCTGGGCATTAATAATAATAAATAGGCACAATACAATAAGCCTCATCCAGATCCACCCAAACTCTATCCCTATACCACCCGAAGTTCACCTCAAGTTATCCAACCACGCAACACCCCAACAGGGTGGCAGTGCACCCTGTGCCAGCCCCGCCCCCTAAATCCATGACATCATGCCTAGGAAGCTGGGCCTTCCGGCTCTGGGAAGAAGAGTTCTAATAACAGCTCTGCAGTAGTGTCACTGGGCAGCAGGGCTCTACATGCCGATGCTGTGGGGCCCCTGCACTCTGTGCAATGGCACCTCTCACACACCCCCTAGTTACAGCCCTGCAGACATGCCTACTTTCCCCTGAAGCCATGCCCATTTCAAGACAGTTCTATCAAACTCATGGAGATATGGTAATTTGACTATTTACTAGGTTTTACCAGCAGTCGGAAAGTAAATTGCCCCAATGCCTCCTGTAAGAGAACACAGCTATATTAAATTGTATAGTTCTCTATAAACGTGCAGTATTCACAGGGCTGCTGCGTGTTCTAACACTGGGGCAGATGTATTAACCTGGAGAAGGCATAAGGAAGTGATAAACCAGTGATATGTGCAAGGTGATAAACGCACCAGCCAATCAACTCCTAACTGTTAATTTACATATTGGAGCTGATTGGCTGGTGCATTTATCACTGGTTTATCACTTCCTTATGCCGTCTCCAGGTTAATACATCTGCCCCACCGTTTTATCATAGCCAGCATAAACTTTGTCAGCAATGTGTGCCACGGTAACTCATCTGTGGGAAAGGACCCGACGGGCAAGCCTTCACTCCCCATGCACATCAGTAAGCCTTGGACGCCTATGAGCCTGTTGCCGGTTTGTTGGCTGTCCTTCCTTGGACCACTTTTGGTGGGTACTAACCACTACATACCGGGAACACCCTACAGGACCTGCCATTTTGGATATCCTCTGACCCAGTCATCTAGCCATTACAATTTGGCCCTTGTCAGAGTCACTGAGATACTTACACTTGTCCATTCTTACTGGTTCCAGCACATGAACTCCAAGAACTGACTTCCCTCCCACCCCTTGACAGGCGCCACAGTAACGAGATAATCTATCAGTGATGGGGAGCCTTGGCACGCTAGCTGTTGCTGAACTACACATCCCAGCATGCCCTACAACAGTTTTGCTCCTTGGCTATGCTAAAACTTTTGCAGGGCATGCTGGGATGTGTAGCTCAGCGACAGATGGAGTGTCAAGGTTCCCCATCACTGAGTGTTATTCACTTCTCCTAAGACTGTTTTTATGTTATGGCTGATCAGTGTATTTATATGCTAAACACTGTACCATTGTATCTGCAAATCATATTCACTGCATCCCTCGAGCACTGAGATTCTTACAAAATAATATACATGAACACATGTATCAGACAAGTGCAGTATACTGTATGTATATATATATATATATATATATATAGAGAGAGAGAGAGATTATATTATATTATATTATATACAGTATGTGTGTATATTATATACCTTATGTCTAATTTCTTATTTATTACCCAACCTACTGTTATTTAACAGTTGTGATAAAATAAAATTAAATTTAGTTATTAAAAAATGAAAATTCTAAATACTTGATCTAAAACTGTAATTATTAGAAAGCAAAGTGATAAAATAAATGAATGTGGACAGTGCTTTCTTACTTCAGGCTCAATTCATGTGGCCTTTACGTACATAAAAGCCCAAACCTCTGCCATCTGCGTTCTTGACAATCCAGCTTTGAGGGTTAGTTGTACTAAGGGGGTAATTCAGTCCTGATCGCAGCAGCAAATTGTTAGCAGTTGGGTAAAACCATGGGGGTCATCCGAGTTGATCGTAGCTGGGCTAAATTTAGCACAGCTACGATCATGTTCCCTGACATGTGGGGGGACGCCCAGCACAGGGCTAGCCCGCCCCGCATGTCAGTGCCGGCCCCCACCCCCCCGCACAAATAAAAAAGCATCACACAGCGGCGATGCTCTTGTATTTGAGGAGTAACTCCCGGCCAGCGCAGCTCCTGCGGCTGGCCGGGAGTTAATTGTCGCTGCCGCTGGCCGCAGCAGCTGCGTGAGACGTCACGCAGCCGCCGCGGCCCACCCCCCCCAACGGTCCGGCCACACCTGCGTTGGCCAGACCGATCCCCCTAAACGGCGGCTTAACTCCGCCGTTCAGCCCCCTCCCGCCCAGCGACCGCCTCTGTCTCAGAGGCGATCGCTAGGCAACGAAAGCTGCCATGCGCCGGCGTACTGCGGCGACAGCGCATGCCCAGTACCGACCCGATCGCTGCACTGTGACAAACTGCAGCGAGCGATCGGGTCGGACTGACCCCCTATGTGCACTGCAGGTGTGGCAGATGTAACATGTGCAGAGAGAGTTAGATTTGGGTGGGTTATTTTGTTTCTGTGCAGGGTAAATACTGGCTGCTTTATTTTTACACTGCAATTTAGATTTCAGTTTGAACACACCCCACCCAAATCTAACTCTCTCTGCACATGTTATATCTGTCGCCTCTGCAGTGCACATGGGGGGTCATTCCAACCCGATCACACGCTGCACTTCCTCGCAGCCGTGCGATAGGGTCGGAACTGCGCAAGTGCGGCAGCCCCATTGCGCAGGCGCGTCGTTGCCCGGTGACGGCCGTCACCAGGCAGCAATGCCACTAGCAAAGAAAGCGGCCGCAGCGGCGACCACACGAAGATTGACAGGAGGAAGGCGGATCCGGGCGGCAACTCACCATTTTCGGGGAGTGGTGAGTCCAATGCAGACGTGTCCAGGCGTTTGGAGGGCAGATGTCTGACGTCAATTCCGGGACCTGCATCGCTGGATCGATCGCACAGGGTGAGTAACTCTTACCCTGGTCTTAGAAACATAGAAACATAAATTTGAAACATAGAATGTGACGGCAGATAAGAACCACTTGGCCCATCTAGTCTGCCCCTTTGTTTGATCCTTTAGGCAATCTCAACCCTTTTTGAACCTTCATTCTTTGTAAGGATATTCATATGCCTATCCAAGCATGTTTCAATTGCTCTACAGTCTTAGCCTCTACCACCTCTGATGGGAGACTATTCCACTTATCCACTACCCTTTCTGTGAAGTAATTTTTACTTAAATATAGTTTTACAGGAAACTTTTTTTGCATAGCAGGGCTCAACAAGCGATCGCAGCCCTGCTATGCAGAAATACCCTCCCCCATAGGCGCCGTCTAGTTGATCGCACGGGCAGCAAAATGTTGCTACGTGCGATCAACTCAGAATGACCCCCCCATGGTTTTGTCCAACTGCTAACAAATTTGCTGCTGCGATCAACTCTGAATTAGGCCCCAAATGTATACTGGACCAACAGGGTGGGATTTACTAAGCGAAAAATGCGGGCAAAACTCTGTAAACGGTCATTTTCGGAGGTTTCCTGCATTCCCCCATAAGCATCAGGCCCCGAAACTGACAAAAACGGCATTCCTACTAGTTTAACTCTGCTTGCTTTATATAAAACTTTGCTTGTAAAATTCCACCCTGATTACAAATGTACTAAACGAAAATAAACCTTTTCAGCTTTCTGTATTAAAGCGCATGATTCAAGCACTACTGGGAGATAAAGAGGCCTGCGCACAGCAAATGAGAGGCAAGAACACAAGGATGATTATTATAACCACACTTGTAAAGGCGATGTGGGAATGTTAGAATTTTCCTTTCATCCCTCCTACGTCCTGAATGTCAGCCATTACATGCCTTTCCCACTCATCCGGACACTTCATTTATTTCACGTGTAGCTAAACAAACCTACATTATCGTGTATGCTGCAATGAGATGAAGAACCAAATATACTGGTTTTTTAAACAGTTTAGGTACAATGTTATGCGTGCTACTTGGAGTTTATCCTGGTAAATGAATACAACGGAGTACGGGATAGTAGCCTGTATGACGTGGGAATTAATGAAATATTTATAATGAGAGACAGTGTGTCCTTGTCCATTCTAAGAAGTGAAGATTACATCTTTGATCCCGGCCACCCACAAAGACAGATTATGTGGACACCATAGGACTGTAGCAACAGAGTCTGAGGACAGGTCCCGGTGATCACACAGCACACGTAGTGTGAGGAAATGGACAGTGGAGAAACTGCTTGATTGATGAAATGTAAACTGAAGTCAAAGCAATGTAATACATTACTGCAATAGGGGCAAACGCCCCTAGGGGGGTTCCAAATGCAATCCACAGTCTCCTGCTCTGCGTAACCTAGTACAAGCGATGCTTTTGTACTGAAGAGTAGCTCCCTACCAGCGCAGCTCCGGCGCGCTGGCTGGGAGCTACTCGTCGATGTCCGGGTCGCAGCAGCTGTGTGTGACATCACGCAGCCGCCGTGGCCCGCCCCCCCATGCAGTCCGGGAACGCCTGCGTTGCTCGGACCGCACCACTAAAACGGAGGCCAAATGCTGCCGGCCCGCCCCCTCCCGCCTAGCGACTGCCTCTGCCTGTTCTGTCTGTCAACCAGGCAGAGGCGATCGCAGGGCTGAGACGGCCGTCGCAGTTCAGACCTGATCGGCTGCTGTGCAAAAACACAGCAGCGATCAGGTCTGAATTAGGCCCATTTAGTACAGTGCATAGGGAAAGTATTCACAGCGCTTCACTTTTTCCACATTTTGTTATGTTACGGTCTTATTCCAAACTGGAATAAATTAATTTTTTCCGTCAAAATTCTACACACAATGGGGGTCATTCTGAGTTGATCGTAGCTGTGCTAAATTTAGCACAGCTATGATCATTCACACTGACATGCGGGGGGACGCCCAGCACAGGGCTAGTGACTAGTCCGCCCCACATGTCAGTGCCGGCCCCCCCGAAGAAGTGCAAAGGCATCGCACAGCGGCGATGCCTTAGTACTTCAAGAGTAGCTCCCGACCAGCGCAGCTTTAGCGTGCTGGCCGGGAGCTACTCGTCGCTCTCCGGGACGTCAAGCAGCCACCGCGACCCGCCCCCCCCAATGGTCCGGCCACGCCTGCGTTGGCTGGACAGCGCCACCGTCCAGCCCCCTCCCACCCAGCGACTGCCTCTGCCTCAGAGGCGATCGCTAGGCAACGACGGCTGGCACTGCAGCGCCGGCGCATGCGCAGTTCTGACCCGATCGTTGCACTGCGAGAAACTGCAGCGAGCGATCGGGTCAGAATGACCCCCTATACCCCATAATGACAACGCGAAATAATTTTTTTTAGATTTTTGCAATTTATTAAAAATAGAAAACGAAGAAATCACATGTACATAAGTATTCACAGCCTTTGCTCAATACTTTGTTGATGCACCATTGGCAGCAATTACAGCCTCAAGTCTTTTTGAATATGATGCCACAAGCTTGGCACACCTATCTTTGGGCAGTTTTGCCCATTCCTCTTTGCAGCACCTCTCAAGCTCCATCAGGTTGGAGTGGAAGCGTCGGTGCACAGTCATTTTCAGATCTCTCCAGAGATGTTCAATTGGATGCAAGTCTGGGCTCTAGCTGGGCCACTCAAGGACATTCACAGAGTTGTCCTGCTGAAAGATGAACCGTCGCCCCAGTCTGAGGTCAAGAGCGCTCTGGAGCAGGTTTTCATCCAGGATGTCTCTGTACATTGCTGCATTCATCTTTCCCTTTATCCTGACTAGTCTCCCAGTTCCTGCTGCTGAAAAACATCCCCACAGCATGATGCTGCCACCACCCTGCTTCACTGTAGGGATGGTATTGGCCTGGTGATGAGCAGTGCCTGGTTTCCTCCAAATATGACGTCTGGCATTTACGCCAAAGAGTTCAATCTTTGTCTCATCAGACCAGGGAATTTTGTTTCTCATGGTCTGAGAGTCCTTCAGGTGCATTTTGGCAAACTCCAGGTGGGCTGCCATGTGCTTTTTACTAAGGAGTGGCTTCCGTCTGGCCACTCTACCATACAGGCCTGATTGGTAGATTGCTGCAGAGATGGTTGTCCTTCTGGAAGGTTCTCCTCTCTCCACAGAGGAATGCTGACCATCGGGTTCTCGTCACCTCCCTGACTAGGGCCCTTCTCTCCCGATCGCTCAGTTTAGACGGCCGGCCAGCTCTAGGAAGAGTCCTGGTGGTTCCGAACTTGTTCCATTTACGGATGATGGAGGCCACTGTGCTCATTGAAACCTTCAAAGCAGCAGATATTTTTCTGTACTCTTCCCCAGATTTTTCCCTTGTGACAATCCTGTCTCGGCGGTGTACAGACAATTATTTTGACTTCATGCTTGGTTTGTGCTCAGACATGCACTGTCAAGTGTAGAACCTTATATAGACAGGTGTGTGCCTTTCCAAATCATGTCCAGTCAACTGAATTTCTCATACGTCCTAGAGGATGCTGGGGTCACTTCAAGAACCATGGGGTATAGACGGGATCCGCAGGAGACATGGGCACTTTAAGACTTTCAAAGGGTGTGACCTGGCTCCTCCCTCTATGCCCCTCCTCCAGACTCCAGTTTAGAATGTTTAGAATCTGTGCCCAGTGAGACTGGATGCACTCTGAGGAGCTCTACTGAGTTTCTCTGAAAAAGACTTATGTTAGGTTTTTTATTTTCAGGAAGAACTGCTGGCAACAGTCTCCCTGCTTCGTGGGACTTAGGGGAGAGAAGTTAGACCTACTTCTAGTGAGTTTAAAGGCTCTGCTTCTTGGCTATAGGACACCATTAGCTCCTGAGGGTCTGATCGCTAGGTACGCCTAGATGCTCGTTCCCAGAGCCGGCCGTCACCCCCCTTGCAGAGCCAGAAGTCAGAAGACAGGTGAGTAGAAGAAGCAAAGAAGACTTCAGTGACGGCTTCTGAGGTACCGCACAGCGATCGCACGCTGCGCGCCATGCTCCCACACACAGCAGTACTACAGGGTGCGGGGGGAGCAACGTGCGGTGAGGTCAATTGCTGGGGAGGCACCAAATTACAGGATGGGGGAGGGGGGCCCTAGCAAGGATATATATATATATATATATATATATATAATATATATGTGTGTGTCTCTATATTCCATAACTACTGTTTAAATTCTCACATAAAAAGGCTGATGGGGGGGAACAGGCATTTGGTGATCTCCCTGTTACCTCTGGGTAAGAACGCTTCTAGGTGTCCCGTCCACACAGCGCTGCGCTCACTCTCCAAGGCATCGCCCTTCGGCTCCTCCCGCACATCCTGCAGGGACAGCACAGGGTCCTCGGCAGGTGCCTTCTCCCAGACCCAGACTCCCACAGCCCATCTTCTGGCGCCATCAGCCCAGGGAGAGGAGACTGACTAACGCTGGCGGCGGGCGGAACTAGTCAGTGCAGCCGCGGGCTGGGAGGATGTGAGCGCGGAGTGTCCATGCAGCGCAGAGCGGGGGATGGCGATTACACCAGGACAATCACCAGAGGTGGGGTAGCTCCAGTAGCGTAACTCAGAGCAATTGCCTAGGGCATTTGATATGCCTAGGGGCATCATCAGCTTCTGCTGATTAAAATGATATGCGGCATGCCTATATTCTGTATGTAGCATTTCATATGCAGATACAGCCACAGTCTCACACAGTATATAGGCATGCTGCATATCAGTTTAATCAGCAGAAGCTACTTGTGCATCCTAGCCACATCGCAATGCAAATAAGATGTATTTTCATTAAAAAAAGGTGCCCGACGTTAGCATTGATGCAAGATTTGGGAGGACACATCTGTATCCAAGCAGAGGCAGAGGTCACAGTGTTAGTGGAAGTGTGAGTGCTGTGTGCATGTGAGTGGGTTGGTTGTGCAGTAGTGTTCGGAATATGTGTAAGGAGCATTATGTGTGTCATGTAAAAATGCATTAATAATGTGCAACATATGTGTAAAGGGCCACTATGTGTGTCATTATGTGTATAAGGGCATTAATAATGTGCGGTATATGTGTAACAGGGTACTACTGTATGTGTGTCATTATGTGTATAGGGGCACTAATAATGTGCAGCAAATGTGTAGGGGGCACTGTGTGTGTCATTATGTGTATAAGGGCATTAATAATGTATGGCATATGTGTAAGGGACATTATGTGTAAAAGGGCATTAATAAAGGTTGTCATAATGTGTAAGGTGCATTATGTTTATAAGGACATTAATGTGTCTCATATGTGTAAGGGGCATTACTGTGTGGAATTGTGTATAAATGCATTACTAATGTGGGGCATTATCTGTATAAGGTGCTCTACTATGTGGCTTTGCATATAGAAAGGGCACTACTGTGTCATCTAATGTGAATAAAGAGCAATAAGGTGTGGTGTAATGTGAATAAGGAGCAATTCAGTGTGATGTAATGTGAATAAGGGGCTCTACTGTGAGGAGTAACGTTTATAAGGTAAAGTGATACTACTGTGGGATGTAATATGAATTATGGACACTATTGCAAGATAAAATGTGAATAAAGTTGCAGTAGTGTGTGGCGTAATTGGAATTGGGGTTACTATTGTGTAGCCATGCCCCTTCCCAGCAAGAAGATGCCCCTTTTTGGGCTGTGCGTCAAATGTACGAACTGTTTCTATTTAAAATATAGGGGGTACAAGGACTGCTATGGGTGAGGGGTGATGGTGCTGGGAAATAGGTGCAAGGTCAGAGGCAGAACCAGCGGTGGTGCTAGGGGGCACCAGCCAAAATCATGCCTAGGGCATCATATTGGTTAGGGCCGGCTCTGGCGTAACTTCATCCCAGTTGCCCGGAGGCAAGATAGATGTTGGTGTCCCCCCTTCACTCACCACATGCTAAATAGGGACAGCACCAATAAAAGGTGTGGTCTCACTGTGAATGGGTGTGTCCACACAACAGTACCCCCAAGTCAAAGTGCGCCACACAGTAGCGTAACCTTATTTTCATTACACTGCACTATAGTACAACTTATTCACATTATGCAACACGGTAGTGCCCCTTTTTCACACCATGTCACATAGTAGTGCCCCTTATTCTTTAATGTCACAGTAGTGCCACTTACAAATTAAGCCACACAGTAACAGTGATCACGCTGAGCCACACCCTGCAGCACATACAGTCACCGGTGCTCACCCCGCTCAGCACACACGGTCAACTGCTCACCTCCGCCCCGCAGCACATACAGTCACCTGCTCACCTCCCCCCCGCAGCACATACACAGTCACCCGCTCACCCCCCCGCACAGCACATACAGTCACCTGCTCACCCCACCTCCCCCCCGCAGCGCATACAGACACCCGCTCACCTTCTACCCCATAGCACATAGACACCCGCTCACCCCCCACCACAGCACATAGACACCTGCTCAACCTCCCCCCACACAGCTCAGACACCAGCTTACCTCCCCCCCACAGCACATACAGACACCCTCTCCCCTCCCCAACACATAGTCACCTGCTCAAATCCCCCCACAGCACATAGACACCCCCTCACCTCCCCCCACACAGCACAGACACCCGCTCACTCCCCCCCCCCCCAGACACAGTACATACAGACACCAGCTCCCCTCCCAAACACAGTCACCTGCTCAAATCCCCCCACAGCACATAGACACCCCCTCACCTCCCCCCACACAGCACAGACACCCGCTCACTCCCCCCCCCCCAGACACAGTACATACAGACACCAGCTCCCCTCCCAAACACAGTCACCTGCTCAAATCCCCCCACAGCATATAGACACCTGCTCACCTCCCCCCACACATCAGATAGACACCCACCCCCCAAGCATATAGTCACCGACTCACCTCCCCTGCAATACATACAGACACTCGCCCCCCACAGCACATAGACACCGGCCCCCCCCTTCCCCTCCAAGCACATAGTCACCCGCTCACTTCACCACCCAGCACATAGACACCCGCTCACCTCACGCCCGCAGCACCCACAAACACCTACACCTCCTTACCCCCTTCACAGTATATAGACACCCGCTCACCTCACAGGGCATTACTAAATCGTTATGATGCAGCTGTGCGCTCAGCGCTACACTCGGCAGCTCCTCTAACAAGAAGAACCCGTCAGGCTGCGGGTACTGGGGGTCATTCCGAGTTGTTTGCTCGGTAAATTTCTTCGCATCGTAGCGATTTTCCGCTTAGTGCGCATGCGCAATGTTCGCACTGCGACTGCGCCAAGTAAATTTGCTATGAAGTTAGGAATTTTACTCACGGCTTTTTCATCGTTCAGGTGATCGTAATGTGATTGACAGGAAGTGGGTGTTTCTGGGCGGAAACTGGCCGTTTTATGGGCGTGTGGGAAAAAATGCTACCGTTTCTGGGAAAAACGCGGGAGTGGCTGGAGAAACGGAGGAGTGTCTGGGCGAACGCTGGGTGTGTTTGTGACGTCAAACCAGGAACGACAAGCACTGAACTGATCGCAGATGCCGAGTAAGTCTGGAGCTACTCAGAAACTGCTAAGAGAGGTGTATTCGCAATATTGCGAATACGTCGTTCGCAATTTTAAGATGCTAAGATTCACTCCCAGTAGGCGACGGCTTAGCGTGAGTAAATCTGCTAAAAACAGCTTGCGAGCGAACAACTCGGAATGACCCCCTCTGTGCGGCTCTGACAGCGGGGATTGGTGCTGGAGAGACAGGCAGTCAGGAAGAATGCTGGGGAGATCTGACACAGGACCGGGCGATCTGACACAGGACCGGCCGGCTCCTCAGCACATCCAACCGCTCAGTGTGCTGACAGCCTGACGGGTCCTTCCTGTTAGTGGAGCTGCCGAGTGGAGAACGGAGCATCATCGAAGCGGCACTCCTCACCGGTGACCGGGACACCGTGCTCTGGGGATCGCAGTCATGTAACATGCATCCGACTGCACTGGAGCTGGAGGTAATAAATTATGGACAAGCCTTGCCCACCTAGGTGATTGGACCAGCGGATCCGGTACTGGATCCGCTGTCCAATCACATCTGCAGCGCTGACAGGGATGTGCTTTCATGTGAGCTGAAAGCCCGTCCCTGTCATGGAGGCACTGATACTAGTGCCGCTTTCATCACCTTTTTCAATGGGCTTTTTCAGCCCAGTGCTTGGCCTCGCCCCCCGCTGTATCCCTGTTCCCATTGTGAATGGGAGGCACTGCTATCAGTGCTTCCCAAACTAATTATATGTATTACAATGATTGGAATAATATAAAGAAGAAACTTATGACACAGAATATGTGTCATAACTATCTTCTTTCTATTATTTGAATCATTAATGACAGGGGAGGCACTGCCTCCCCTGCCTCCCCTGACTGCACGTCCCTGCGGCGCCCTGGGCAGCATATAAATCCTCATTCTGACACTGGCATGAAAGGTGAAAACTACATTAAAATCCATTTATGTTGCAAAAGGTACGCTGCTCAGACCCATTACTGTTTGCGCGTGGGTGAGTCGCGCTATTGGAAAATGGTCAGAAAGGGTGTCATCAGAAATTGACACGATTGATTAAGATGATATACTTCTTAAGTTAGAGAATATCAAAGACGCTGCCGCATACATGCTAGAGGCGATGAAAGATATTGGACTCTTGAGTTCACAAGCCGCTACCAGGGCAGTATCGGCTCGGCGTGCGTTGGGGATTCGCCAGTGGAACGCGGATGCAGATTCCAAGAGAAATATGGAGGATCTCCTGTACAAAGGTGAGGCCTTATTTGGCAATGGACTGGATGAGTTAGTCTCGGCGGTTACCGCAGGTAAGTCCACATTTTTGCCCTCTGCACCTGTACCGGCAAAAAAGATCACCCTCAAATGCAGTCCTTTCGGCCCAGTAAGTACAGCGAGAGGTTCCCCCTTCTTTGCAGGTAGGGGAAGAGATGGAAAAATGTCCACAGCGGCTTCAGGTTCCCAAGAACAGAAGTCTACCCCTACTTCTGCCAAGTCTACAGCATGACGCTGGGGCTCCCTCGCGGGAAGTCGCTCGGTTGGGGGCACGTCTAAAACTGTTCAGTCAGGATTGGAGTCAATCTGGCCTGGATCCCTGGGTTTTTACAAATAGTGTCCCAGGGGTACAAACTGGAGTTCAAGACGTTCCCCCATGCCAATTCTTCAAATCGACCTTGCCAGCTTCTCTTCCAGGAAGAGAAACAGTATAACGGTAATTTAAAAAATTATGTCAGGAACAGGTCATAGTCCTGGTGCCTGGGTCACAACAAAGGGAGGGGTTTTATTCAAGCCTCTGTGTAGTTCCGAATCCAGACGACTCGGTCAGACCGATCCTAAACAAACAAAAAAAAATCTGAATCTCTACTTAAAACGGTTCAAGTTCAAGATGGAATCACTGGGGGCAGTGATTTCCAGTCTGGAGGAGGGGGATTACAGGGTGTCAGTAGACGTAAAGGATGCTTACCTGCATTTTCCCATTTATCCTCCTCACCAGGCTTATCTGAGATTCGCGGTTCAGGATTGCCATTACCAATTCCAGATGTTACCTTTCGGTCTCTCAACGGCGCCGAGGGTTTTCACCAAGATGATGGCGGAAATGATGATCCTCCTGCGTCAAGAATGAGTCAATATAATTCCTTATCTAGACGATCTCCTGATAAAGGCGAGATCCAGGGAGCGGTTGGTACAAAACATCGCGCTCTCCCTGTCCATACTCCAACAACACGGTTGGATCATAAATTTTCCAGGAAAGATTATCTTTTTTCTTTTTTTTTTCGGGATGATTCTGGACAGGGAAGTTCAGAGAGTTTTTCTTCCGGTGGAAAAGACTCTGGAAATCCAGAAAATGGTAAAACTAGTTTTGAAACCATCAAGAGTGTCGATCCATCAGTGCAAATATGGTGGCGGCCTATGAGGCCATACAGTTTGGCAGGTTCCATGCCAGGGTATTCCAGTGGGACCTGTTGGAAGAGTGGATCCCACCTACACATGCACCGGAAGATAGTCCTGTCGTCAAAAGCCAGGATTTCACTCCTGTGGTGGCTCCACAGCTCACACCTACTAGAGGGACGCAGGTTCGGGATTCAGGACTGGGTCCTGGTAACCACGGATGCAAGTCTCCGAGGCTGGGGAGCTGTTACTCAAGGGAAAAGCTTCCAAGAAAAATGCTAAAGTCAGGAAGCCTGCCTTCACATGAACATGCTGGAATTGAGAGCCATTTACAACGGCCTTCAACATGCGGTACATCTTCTTCAAGATCACCCCGTGCAGAACCATTTGGACAATGTAACAGCAAGGCGGAACGAAAAGCAGAGCGGAAATGGCAAAGGTGACGAAGATCCTCCTCTGGGCAGAAAAACATGTACGGGCTCTGTCGGCAATTTTCATTCCGGGAGTGGACAACTGGGAAGCAGATTTCCTCAGCAGACACGATCTCCATCCGGGAGAGTGGGACCTCCACCAAGAAGCCTTCGCAGAGGTGACAAGTCTTTGCGGAGTTCCTCAAGTAGACATGATGACTTCTCGTCTGAACGAGAAGCTTCAGAAATATTGTTCAAGGTCAAGAGACCCTCAGGCAATAGCAGTAGATGCTCTGGTGACCCAGTGGCTATTCCGGTCAGTGTATGTATTCCTTCCACTTCCACTGATCCCAAAAGTTCTCGGGATCATAAGAAGAACAAGGGTTCGGGCAATTTTCATTGCCCCAGACTGGCCAAGTAGGGCTTGGTGCCCAGATCTTCAGGAGTTGCTCATTAAAAGATCCTGGGCCTCTTCCTCTTCGCGAGGACCTACTACGGTAGGTGCCATGCGTGTACCTAGACTTACCGCGGCTACGTTTGACGGCATAACTGTTGAGCGCCGGATCCTAACCCGAAAGGGTATTCCCAAGGAAGTCATCCCCACTCTTATTCAGGCCAGGAAAGGAGTAACGTCTAAACATTACCGCCGTTTTTGGAGAAAATATGTGTCTTGGTGTGAATCCAAGAAAGTTTCAATGGAAGAGTTTTCAGTTAGGGCGTTTTCTCCATTTTCTACAGGCTGGAGGGAATGCAGACTGAAGTTGGACTCCATTAAAGTCCAGATTTCAGCATTGGCAATTTTCTTTCTGAAACTATTAGCTTCCCTTCCGGAAGTTCAGTCTTGCGTGAAAGGCGTGTCCAACCTTCATTTCTGCCTCCAGTGGTACCATGGGATCGTAATGTGGTGTTGCAGTTCCTTCAATCACGCGGGTTTAAACCTTTAAGAAGGTGAAGTTGCTTTTTTCACTTGAAAAGTGGCCATCCTGTTGGCCTTGGCATCTGCAAGGTGGGTGTCTGAGTTAGGGGCCTTGTATCACAAGAGCTCTTATTTGATCTTCCATGAAGATAGAGCTGAATTGAGGACACGTCAGCGTTTTCTACCAAAGGTGGTTTCCTCTTTTTACAGGAACCGACCTATTGTGGCGCCTGTGGCTACTGACACCTTCGCTGAGTCAAAGTCTCTGGATGTGGTTGGAGCTTTGAAGATTATGTCGCCTGAACGGCTCAGATTAGGAAAACAGTGGCTCTGTTTGTCCTATATGCTCCCAACAAGATTGGGTGTCCTGCTTCCAAGCAGACCATTGCGCGCTGGATCTGTGGTGAGATTCAGCATGCTCATTCCACGGCTGTATTGTCATTACCAAAATCGGTGAAGGCCCGTTCTACTAGAGGGGTGGGCTCGTCCTGGGTGGCTGCCCGGGGGATCACGGCATTACAACTTTGCTGAGCAGATGTTTGGTCGGGTTCAAACACTTTTGCAAAGTTTTACAAGTTTGATACCCTGGCCGATGAAGATCTCATGTTTGGTCAATCGGTGCTGCAGAGTCATCCGCACTCTCCCGCCCGTTCTAGAGCTTTGGTATAACCCCATGGTTCTTGAAGTGACTCCAGCATCCGATAGGACGTATGAGAAAATAGGATTTTAATACCTACCGGTAAATCCTTTTCTCTTAGTCCGTAGAGGATGCTGGGCGCCCGTCCCAGTGCGTACTGTATCTGCAGTTATTGGTTGTGGTTACACACAGGTTGTGTTACGGTTTATGTCAGCATATTGCTGCAAATTTCTTCATGCCGTTGGCTTGTGTTCTGTTGAATGCCACGTTCTGCGGCATGCTTGCGGTGTGAGCTGGTAAGATGCTCACCGTGGTTTAACAATAAATCCTTTCCTCAAAATGTCCGTCTACCTGGGCACAGTTCCTTAAACTGGAGTCTTGAGGAGGGGCATAGAGGGAGGAGCCAGGTCACACCCTTTGAAAGTCTTAAAGTGCCCATGTCTCCTGCGGATCCCGTCTATACCCCATGGTTCTTGAAGTGACCCCAGCATCCTCTACGGACTAAGAGAAAAGGATTTACCGGTAGGTATTAAAATCCTATTTTACCACAGGTGGACTCCAATTAAGCTGTAGGAACATCTCAAGGATGATCAGTGGAAACAGGATGCACCTGGGCTCAATTTTGAGCTTCATGGCAAATACTTACGTACATGTGATTTCTTAGTTTTTTATATTTAATAAATCTGCAAAAATCACCAGAAAACTTTTTTCACGTCATTATGGGGTATTGTGTGTAGAATTTTGAGGGAAAAAATGAATTTATTCCATTTGGGAATAAGGCTGTAACATAACAAAATGTTGAAAAAGTGAAGCGCTGTGAATACTTTCCGGATGCACTGTATATATTTCAGTCATTAGATTGAATTTGCAGTCAATTAATAGGTTTCAGTTATATTTATATTGATTGTCTACCACAAAATGGCTGCCACCACTGTTATAGGTGATAGGTACATTTTAAAAACATTTTTTTTAAAAAAATCAGCTAAAAACACAGTATACATATAGGTTTACCACACGCGATAAGTATTCAATTGAAAAAGGAAATAGACAAACATTTACGTCCTTGTGCAAATATGTATGTCCTAGTGCAGTATGCTGCAGCATTTAAGGAACTCATATACTTGCAACATTTTGCTGACATAAGATAGTTATTCAAGAAGTAATAATATAGACATGGCGTAGCGCCAGAGATATGGTGAAAGACATTGCTTGCCTTTGGGGAGAAGTGAAATAATAAAGAAACTAAATTAAACAAATAAAAAACAAAAACAAATGAGAACTGATGTAGATTCTCATTCATTTCCATTTGGACTACTGTAGGTAAGAAGATGCCCATATATTGGTAAATAACAGAGATAGGGGTGTTGCAGTAGCTGTTCAATACCTTTCCCATAGAAATGTGACTCATTTATTGTTAACACTGTCAGGGCAGCTACCGGGGGGAACTGTGGGGACTGGTGTCCTGGGCCCTTATAGAGATGGGGGCCCACCTCTGGATCCTACCGCCAATACCAGGAGAGGTGCACCAGGCTGTGAAACTACAGCGGGCTGATACACAGGGAGGACTTCTTAAAACAAGCCTTCCCTGTGTACCAGCTCTCTGTGAACCGTTCCTGTAGGTCCACAATGCTCCACCTATATGTACCGTCACAATGTATGACATTACATAGGGGTGAGCGGTGTAGTAGAATATTTTTGTGGGGGTGAGGGGCCTTGTCTATTTTGTCAGTCCCGTGCCCCACAATTTCTAGTGGCAGCCCTGAACACTGTTAGGCAGGGCTGGACTGGCCCACAGGTGTACTGGGGAAATCCCCAGTGGGCTGCACTGCCTTACGGACCAGACCTCTCCTCTAGGAGTGAGTAACTTGGTGGAGCAGGATCATGGATGAACTTCAGCATTTGGTTTGTTTCTATGGAAATTACCAGCAGTGGCTGCTGTCGCTGAGCTGCAGAGACGACCAAAGACTGCAGGGAGGAGCTGGCCAGGACGTCTAATGGTTGACCAAGTTCCCCTGAGGTGGTTGGCCACTCCCCCTGTGGTGGCTGGCCACACCCCTCAAAGCTTGGGCCCCTACCACTGCATTCCCAGGTTGGCCCCTCATGCCCAAGTCCTACTTTTATGTTACGGCCCAGTCTTGATGGTGCAGTAATGTCTGAGATCCAGTTATCCAGTTGGTGCATGATGGGTGGTCTTCAGGTTGCCGACTGTCGGGATCCCGGCGCACAGTATACCGGCTCGCCACGCTGTCGGTAAGCCGGCGGTCGGGCTTCCGGCGCCGGTATACTGTGCGCCGGGATCCCAACAGCCGGTATGCTGGTCTAAATTTAGCACAGCTACGATCATCTTCCCTGACATGCGGGGGGACGCCCAGCATGTCAGTTCTCCCCCCCCCCCCCCCCGCACACAAATACAAAAGCATCGCACAGCGGCGATGCTTTTGTATTTGTGGAGTAACTCCCGGCCAACGCAGCTCCTGCGGCTGGCCGGGAGTTGATCGTCGCTGCTAATGGCCGCAGCAGCTGCGTGAGATGTCATGCAGCCACCGCGGCCCGCCCCCCCAATGGTGCGGCCACGCCTGCCTCGGCCGGACCACCCCCCCCAAACGCCGGCTTAACGCCGCCGTCCAGCCCCCTCCCGCCCTGCGACCGCAATCAGGCAGAGGCGATCGCTACTGAACGACGGACTGTAGCGCTGGCGCATGCGCAATTCAGACCTGATTGCTGCGCTGCAATAAACTGCAGCGAGCGATCGGGTCAGAATGACCCCCATGTGCACTGCAGAGGGGGCAGATGTAACATGTGCAGAGATTTAGATTTGGGTGTGGTGTGTTCAATCTGAAATCTAAATTGCAATGTAAAAATAAAGCAGCCAGTATTTACCCTGCACAGAAACAACATAACCAGAGGCGTAACTAGGGTTTTTGGAGCCCAGGGCAAGATCAATAATGGCGCCCCCCCCCCCAAAAAAAATAAAAAATAAAATTTCTAATAAAAAGAATAAATTAATAAAATGCTAATAATAAAAAAAAAAAATACAAAAGGAAAGTATGTGCAGACGCCACCGGTGTCACTGCATATAAAGATGTCAGGGTGTGTATGTATGTGTATGTAGGTGCAGTGGTCGAAGTAGAATTTTGAAAGCGGAACGAAAGAGTTTATATAGCAATTATGCGCGCGCCGAAGGCGCGGGCGCTCCGGAAAAAGGGGCGCGGTCACTCAAAATGGGCGTGTCCTTCAGTGTATTAGGACCCCTTGTACTATCTAGTACTGGTGCCCCTTTCACATTATAGCACACGGTATGAGCCGAAATTCACATTATAGCACACAGTATGAGCCGAAATTCACATTGCCCCACACGGCATGAGCTGAAATTCACATTATGGCACACAGTATGAGCCGAAATTCACATTACCCCACATGGTATGAGCCAAAATTCACATTACTCCACATGGTATGAGCCAAAATTCACATTACCCCACATGGTATGAGCCGAAATTCACATTACAGCACACGGTATGAGCCGTAATTCACATTACAGCACACGGAATGAGCCAAAATTCACATTACCCCACATAGTATGAGCCGAAATTCACATTATAGCACACGGTATGAGCCAAAATTCACGTTACAGCACATGATATGAGCCAAAATTCCCATTATAGAGTTAGGGGATCCTACCCCCAGAATTAACATGGCCTGTGGGGCACTATGATGAGGGAGCCCACCCCCTTAATAGACTAATTGCAGAGTTTAGCAGCGGAAGGGCTGCAGCGGTTTCTCACCCCAAGCTGCGGCGCTTCTGCCACCTCCGACACTCCACATCTTCGGCACGACCCGGGATGCAGAGCACCGCACCGGGTATGCACCCTTTTCAGTGTGGTCTGCTGCGCTCTGAAGGGGTTCTTGTTTCATGCTGCAGGATTCCGATGTGCACCTTCCTCCCCGCTGTTACTGTCACGGTAAGCATTAGTATCGATTACCGCAGAGGCCATTTTCTGAGGCATATGTGTTAAACCTCAGGAACTGAGATGCCCTTCTCACCATACAGCTGTGTGGCCGAGCCGGGCGGGGGGACAACCAGCAGCAGCATGCCGGATATCAGCAGCAGAGGGTGCGGGCTGTACATACTTGAGGTAGCTGGATATTCAACAGTGCTGAAAGCCTCCGGAGCCCGCACCCCCGGAGCTGCAGTACACCGGCAGAGGACACCCATCCCCCGAACCCTGCGTAGCCCAAAGCCGGACATCAGCAGCATGTTGAACGCGGAAGCAGAAGCTGCTTATTGCCGGTCAACGTGCTGCTGATCTCCGGCTTTGGGCTCCGCACGTGCATTACAGCCCCCACCCTCGGCGGCTGATATCCGGCATACTGCCCCTGCTGCTGGCTTTCCACCCGCCCGGCTCGCCCACCCAGCTGGATGGTGAGTGAGAAGGGCATCTCAGTGCCCGTGGTTTAATACATATCTCTCTTCGGTAAATGGCCATTAGTACATCCCACACACACTGATTACACACACACACACAGACTGGCCACCCCCAAATCCTACACACACCCACTCAGACTACACACACACACACACACCAGAGATGAGCGCCTGAAATTTTTCGGGTTTTGTGTTTTGGTTTTGGGTTCGGTTCCGCGGCCGTGTTTTGGGTTCGAACGCGTTTTGGCAAAACCTCACCGAATTTTTTTTGTCGGATTCGGGTGTGTTTTGGATTCGGGTGTTTTTTTCAAAAAACACTAAAAAACAGCTTAAATCATAGAATTTGGGGGTCATTTTGATCCCAAAGTATTATTAACCTCAAAAACCATAATTTACACTCATTTTCAGTCTATTCTGAATACCTCACACCTCACAATATTATTTTTAGTCCTAAAATTTGCACCGAGGTCGCTGTGTGAGTAAGATAAGCGACCCTAGTGGCCGACACAAACACCGGGCCCATCTAGGAGTGGCACTGCAGTGTCACGCAGGATGTCCCTTCCAAAAAACCCTCCCCAAACAGCACATGACGCAAAGAAAAAAAGAGGCGCAATGAGGTAGCTGTGTGAGTAAGATTAGCGACCCTAGTGGCCGACACAAACACCGGGCCCATCTAGGAGTGGCACTGCAGTGTCACGCAGGATGGCCCTTCCAAAAAACCCTCCCCAAACAGCACATGACGCAAAGAAAAAAAGAGGCGCAATGAGGTAGCTGTGTGAGTAAGATTAGCGACCCTAGTGGCCGACACAAACACCGGGCCCATCTAGGAGTGGCACTGCAGTGTCACGCAGGATGTCCCTTCCAAAAAACCCTCCCCAAACAGCACATGACGCAAAGAAAAAAAGAGGCGCAATGAGGTAGCTGTGTGAGTAAGATTAGCGACCCTAGTGGCCGACACAAACACCGGGCCCATCTAGGAGTGGCACTGCAGTGTCACGCAGGATGTCCCTTCCAAAAAACCCTCCCCAAACAGCACATGACGCAAAGAAAAAAAGAGGCGCAATGAGGTAGCTGACTGTGTGAGTAAGATTAGCGACCCTAGTGGCCGACACAAACACCGGGCCCATTTAGGAGTGGCACTGCAGTGTCACGCAGGATGTCCCTTCCAAAAAACCCTCCCCAATCAGCACATGATGCAAAGAAAAAGAAAAGAAAAAAGAGGTGCAAGATGGAATTGTCCTTGGGCCCTCCCACCCACCCTTATGTTGTATAAACAAAACAGGACATGCACACTTTAACCAACCCATCATTTCAGTGACAGGGTCTGCCACACGACTGTGACTGATATGACGGGTTGGTTTGGACCCCCCCAAAAAAGAAGCAATTAATCTCTCCTTGCACAAACTGGCTCTACAGAGGCAAGATGTCCACCTCATCATCACCCTCCGATATATCACCGTGTACATCCCCCTCCTCACAGATTATCAATTCGTCCCCACTGGAATCCACCATCTCAGCTCCCTGTGTACTTTGTGGAGGCAATTGCTGCTGGTCAATGTCTCCGCGGAGGAATTGATTATAATTCATTTTAATGAACATCATCTTCTCCACATTTTCTGGATGTAACCTCGTACGCCGATTGCTGACAAGGTGAGCGGCGGCACTAAACACTCTTTCGGAGTACACACTTGTGGGAGGGCAACTTAGGTAGAATAAAGCCAGTTTGTGCAAGGGCCTCCAAATTGCCTCTTTTTCCTGCCAGTATAAGTACGGACTGTGTGACGTGCCTACTTGGATGCGGTCACTCATATAATCCTCCACCATTCTATCAATGTTGAGAGAATCATATGCAGTGACAGTAGACGACATGTCCGTAATCGTTGTCAGGTCCTTCAGTCCGGACCAGATGTCAGCATCAGCAGTCGCTCCAGACTGCCCTGTATCACCGCCAGCGGGTGGGCTCGGAATTCTGAGCCTTTTCCTCGCACCCCCAGTTGCGGGAGAATGTGAAGGAGGAGATGTTGACAGGTCGCGTTCCGCTTGACTTGACAATTTTGTCACCAGCAGGTCTTTCAACCCCAGCAGACTTGTGTCTGCCGGAAAGAGAGATCCAAGGTAGGCTTTAAATCTAGGATCGAGCACGGTGGCCAAAATGTAGTGCTCTGATTTCAACAGATTGACCACCCGTGAATCCTTGTTAAGCGAATTAAGGGCTCCATCCACAAGTCCCACATGCCTAGCGGAATCGCTCCGTGTTAGCTCCTCCTTCAATGTCTCCAGCTTCTTCTGCAAAAGCCTGATGAGGGGAATGACCTGACTCAGGCTGGCAGTGTCTGAACTGACTTCACGTGTGGCAAGTTCAAAGGGCATCAGAACCTTGCACAACGTTGAAATCATTCTCCACTGCGCTTGAGACAGGTGCATTCCACCTACTATATCGTGCTCAATTGTATAGGCTTGAATGGCCTTTTGCTGCTCCTCCAACCTCTGAAGCATATAGAGGGTTGAATTCCACCTCGTTACCACTTCTTGCTTCAGATGATGGCAGGGCAGGTTCAGTAGTTTTTGGTGGTGCTCCAGTCTTCTGTACGTGGTGCCTGTACGCCGAAAGTGTCCCGCAATTCTTCTGGCCACCGACAGCATCTCTTGCACGCCCCTGTCGTTTTTTTAAAAATTCTGCACCACCAAATTCAAGGTATGTGCAAAACATGGGACGTGCTGGAATTTGCCCATATTTAATGCACACACAATATTGCTGGCGTTGTCCGATGCCACAAATCCACAGGAGAGTCCAATTGGGGTAAGCCATTCCGCGATGATCTTCCTCAGTTGCCGTAAGAGGTTTTCAGCTGTGCGCGTATTCTGGAAAGCGGTGATACAAAGCGTAGCCTGCCTAGGAAAGAGTTGGCGTTTGCGAGATGCTGCTACTGGTGCCGCCGCTGCTGTTCTTGCGGCGGGAGTCCATACATCTACCCAGTGGGCTGTCACAGTCATATAGTCCTGACCCTGCCCTGCTCCACTTGTCCACATGTCCGTGGTTAAGTGGACATTGGGTACAACTGCATTTTTTAGGACACTGGTGAGTCTTTTTCTGACGTCCGTGTACATTCTCGGTATCGCCTGCCTAGAGAAGTGGAACCTAGATGGTATTTGGTAACGGGGGCACACTGCCTCAATAAATTGTCTAGTTCCCTGTGAACTAACGGCGGATACCGGACGCACGTCTAACACCAACATAGTTGTCAAGGCCTCAGTTATCCGCTTTGCAGTAGGATGACTGCTGTGATATTTCATCTTCCTCGCAAAGGACTGTTGAACAGTCAATTGCTTACTGGAAGTAGTACAAGTGGGCTTACGACTTCCCCTCTGGGATGACCATCGACTCCCAGCGGCAACAACAGCAGCGCCAGCAGCAGTAGGCGTTACACGCAAGGATGCATCGGAGGAATCCCAGGCAGGAGAGGACTCGTCAGAATTGCCAGTGACATGGCCTGCAGGACTATTGGCATTCCTGGGGAAGGAGGAAATTGACACTGAGGGAGTTGGTGGGGTGGTTTGCGTGAGCTTGGTTACAAGAGGAAGGGATTTACTGGTCAGTGGACTGCTTCCGCTGTCACCCAAAGTTTTTGAACTTGTCACTGACTTATTATGAATGCGCTGCAGGTGACATATAAGGGAGGATGTTCCGAGGTGGTTAACGTCCTTACCCCTACTTATTACAGCTTGACAAAGGGAACACACGGCTTGACACCTGTTGTCCGCATTTCTGGTGAAATACCTCCACACCGAAGAGCTGATTTTTTTGGTATTTTCACCTGGCATGTCAACGGCCATATTCCTCCCACGGACAACAGGTGTCTCCCCGGGTGCCTGACTTAAACAAACCACCTCACCATCAGAATCCTCCTGGTCAATTTCCTCCCCAGCGCCAGCAACACCCATATCCTCCTCATCCTGGTGTACTTCAACACTGACATCTTCAATCTGACTATCAGGAACTGGACTGCGGGTGCTCCTTCCAGCACTTGCAGGGGGCGTGCAAATGGTGGAAGGCGCATGCTCTTCACGTCCAGTGTTGGGAAGGTCAGGCATCGCAACCGACACAATTGGACTCTCCTTGTGGATTTGGGATTTCGAAGAATGCACAGTTCTTTGCTGTGCTGCTTTTGCCAGCTTGAGTCTTTTCATTTTTCTAGCGAGAGGCTGAGTGCTTCCATCCTCATGTGAAGCTGAACCACTAGCCATGAACATAGGCCAGGGCCTCAGCCGTTCCTTGCCACTCCGTGTCGTAAATGGCATATTGGCAAGTTTACGCTTCTCCTCCGACAATTTTATTTTAGGTTTTGGAGTCCTTTTTTTTCTGATATTTGGTGTTTTGGATTTGACATGCTCTGTACTATGACATTGGGCATCGGCCTTGGCAGACGACTTTGCTGGCATTTCATCGTCTCGGCCATGACTAGTGGCAGCAGCTTCAGCACGAGGTGGAAGTGGATCTTGATCTTTCCCTAATTTTGGAACCTCAACATTTTTGTTCTCCATATTTTAATAGGCACAACTAAAAGGCACCTCAGGTAAACAATGGAGATGGATACTAGTATACAATTATGGACTGCCTGCCGAGTGCAGACACAGAGGTAGCCACAGCCGTGAACTACCGTACTGTACTGTGTCTGCTGCTAATATAGACTGGTTGATAAAGAGATAGTATACTCGTAACTAGTATGTATGTATAAAGAAAGAAAGAAAAACCACGGTTAGGTGGTATATACAATTATGGACGGGCTGCCGAGTGCCAACACAGAGGTAGCCACAGCCGTGAACTACCGCACTGTACTGTGTCTGCTGCTAATATATAGACTGGTTGATAAAGAGATAGTATACTCGTAACTAGTATGTATGTATAAAGAAAGAAAAAAAAACCACGGTTAGGTGGTATATACAATTATGGACGGGCTGCCGAGTGCCGACACAGAGGTAGCCACAGCCGTGAACTACCGCACTGTACTGTGTCTGCTGCTAATATAGACTGGTTGATAAAGAGATAGTATACTCGTAACTAGTATGTATGTATAAAGAAAGAAAAAAAAACCACGGTTAGGTGGTATATACAATTATGGACGGGCTGCCGAGTGCCGACACAGAGGTAGCCACAGCCGTGAACTACCGCACTGTACTGTGTCTGCTGCTAATATATAGACTGGTTGATAAAGAGATAGTATACTCGTAACTAGTATGTATGTATAAAGAAAGAAAAAAAAAACCACGGTTAGGTGGTATATACAATTATGGACGGGCTGCCGAGTGCCGACACAGAGGTAGCCACAGCCGTGAACTACCGCACTGTACTGTGTCTGCTGCTAATATATAGACTGGTTGATAAAGAGATAGTATACTCGTAACTAGTATGTATGTATAAAGAAAGAAAAAAAAACCACGGTTAGGTGGTATATACAATTATGGACGGGCTGCCGAGTGCCGACACAGAGGTAGCCACAGCCGTGAACTACCGCACTGTACTGTGTCTGCTGCTAATATATAGACTGGTTGATAAAGAGATAGTATACTCGTAACTAGTATGTATGTATAAAGAAAGAAAAAAAAAACCACGGTTAGGTGGTATATACAATTATGGACGGGCTGCCGAGTGCCGACACAGAGGTAGCCACAGCCGTGAACTACCGCACTGTACTGTGTCTGCTGCTAATATAGACTGGTTGATAAAGAGATAGTATACTCGTAACTAGTATGTATGTATAAAGAAAGAAAAAAAAACCACGGTTAGGTGGTATATACAATTATGGACGGGCTGCCGAGTGCCGACACAGAGGTAGCCACAGCCGTGAACTACCGCACTGTACTGTGTCTGCTGCTAATATAGACTGGTTGATAAAGAGATAGTATACTCGTAACTAGTATGACTATAAAGAAAGAAAAAAAAACCACGGTTAGGTGGTATATACAATTATGGACGGGCTGCCGAGTGCCGACACAGAGGTAGCCACAGCCGTGAACTACCGCACTGTACTGTGTCTGCTGCTAATATATAGACTGGTTGATAAAGAGATAGTATACTCGTAACTAGTATGTATGTATAAAGAAAGAAAGAAAAACCACGGTTAGGTGGTATATACAATTATGGACGGGCTGCCGAGTGCCGACACAGAGGTAGCCACAGCCGTGAACTACCGCACTGTACTGTGTCTGCTGCTAATATAGACTGGTTGATAAAGAGATAGTATACTCGTAACTAGTATGTATGTATAAAGAAAGAAAAAAAAAACCACGGTTAGGTGGTATATACAATTATGGACGGGCTGCCGAGTGCCGACACAGAGGTAGCCACAGCCGTGAACTACCGCACTGTACTGTGTCTGCTGCTAATATATAGACTGGTTGATAAAGAGATAGTATACTCGTAACTAGTATGTATGTATAAAGAAAGAAAAAAAAACCACGGTTAGGTGGTATATACAATTATGGACGGGCTGCCGAGTGCCGACACAGAGGTAGCCACAGCCGTGAACTACCGCACTGTACTGTGTCTGCTGCTAATATATAGACTGGTTGATAAAGAGATAGTATACTCGTAACTAGTATGTATGTATAAAGAAAGAAAAAAAAAACCACGGTTAGGTGGTATATACAATTATGGACGGGCTGCCGAGTGCCGACACAGAGGTAGCCACAGCCGTGAACTACCGCACTGTACTGTGTCTGCTGCTAATATATAGACTGGTTGATAAAGAGATAGTATACTCGTAACTAGTATGTATGTATAAAGAAAGAAAAAAAAACCACGGTTAGGTGGTATATACAATTATGGACGGGCTGCCGAGTGCCGACACAGAGGTAGCCACAGCCGTGAACTACCGCACTGTACTGTGTCTGCTGCTAATATATAGACTGGTTGATAAAGAGATAGTATACTCGTAACTAGTATGTATGTATAAAGAAAGAAAAAAAAAACCACGGTTAGGTGGTATATACAATTATGGACGGGCTGCCGAGTGCCGACACAGAGGTAGCCACAGCCGTGAACTACCGCACTGTACTGTGTCTGCTGCTAATATAGACTGGTTGATAAAGAGATAGTATACTCGTAACTAGTATGTATGTATAAAGAAAGAAAAAAAAACCACGGTTAGGTGGTATATACAATTATGGACGGGCTGCCGAGTGCCGACACAGAGGTAGCCACAGCCGTGAACTACCGCACTGTACTGTGTCTGCTGCTAATATAGACTGGTTGATAAAGAGATAGTATACTCGTAACTAGTATGACTATAAAGAAAGAAAAAAAAACCACGGTTAGGTGGTATATACAATTATGGACGGGCTGCCGAGTGCCGACACAGAGGTAGCCACAGCCGTGAACTACCGCACTGTACTGTGTCTGCTGCTAATATATAGACTGGTTGATAAAGAGATAGTATACTCGTAACTAGTATGTATGTATAAAGAAAGAAAGAAAAACCACGGTTAGGTGGTATATACAATTATGGACGGGCTGCCGAGTGCCGACACAGAGGTAGCCACAGCCGTGAACTACCGCACTGTACTGTGTCTGCTGCTAATATAGACTGGTTGATAAAGAGATAGTATACTCGTAACTAGTATGTATGTATAAAGAAAGAAAAAAAAAACCACGGTTAGGTGGTATATACAATTATGGACGGGCTGCCGAGTGCCGACACAGAGGTAGCCACAGCCGTGAACTACCGCACTGTACTGTGTCTGCTGCTAATATAGACTGGTTGATAAAGAGATAGTATACTCGTAACTAGTATGTATGTATAAAGAAAGAAAAAAAAACCACGGTTAGGTGGTATATACAATTATGGACGGGCTGCCGAGTGCCGACACAGAGGTAGCCACAGCCGTGAACTACCGCACTGTACTGTGTCTGCTGCTAATATAGACTGGTTGATAAAGAGATAGTATACTCGTAACTAGTATGACTATAAAGAAAGAAAAAAAAACCACGGTTAGGTGGTATATACAATTATGGACGGGCTGCCGAGTGCCGACACAGAGGTAGCCACAGCCGTGAACTACCGCACTGTACTGTGTCTGCTGCTAATATAGACTGGTTGATAAAGAGATAGTATACTACTAATATTATATATACTGGTGGTCAGGTCACTGGTCACTAGTCACACTGGCAGTGGCACTCCTGCAGCAAAAGTGTGCACTGTTTAATTTTAATATAATATTATGTACTCCTGGCTCCTGCTATAACCTATAACTGGCACTGCAGTGCTCCCCAGTCTCCCCCACAATTATAAGCTGTGTGAGCTGAGCACAGTCAGATATATATATACATTGATGCAGCACACTGGGCTGAGCAGTGCACACAGATATGGTATGTGACTGAGTCACTGTGTGTATCGTTTTTTTCAGGCAGAGAACGGATATATTAAATAAGACAAACAACTGCACTGTCTGGTGGTCACTGTGGTCGTCAGTCACTAAACTCTGCACTCTCTTCTACAGTATCACAGCCTCAGGTCAATCTCTCTCTCTCTCTCAACCCTAATCTAAATGGAGAGGACGCCAGCCACGTCCTCTCCCTATCAATCTCAATGCACGTGTGAAAATGGCGGCGACGCGCGGCTCCTTATATAGAATCCGAGTCTCGCGATAGAATCCGAGCCTCGCGAGAATCCGACAGCGTCATGATGACGTTCGGGCGCGCTCGGGTTAACCGAGCAAGGCGGGAAGATCCGAGTCGCTCGGACCCGTGAAAAAAAACATGAAGTTCGGGCGGGTTCGGATTCAGAGAAACCGAACCCGCTCATCTCTAACACACACATTCTCATACTTTCCTCTCCCCCCCACACACACACTGGACTGCAAAAATTTACACACACTGACACTGTTCCACACACACACACACACACACACACTCACACTGTCCCACACACACAATTAACACACACGCACACTGTCCCACACACACAATTAACACACACGCACACTGTCCCACACACCAGTGGCGTGCGGTGAGGTCAGTGGCGTGCGGTGAGGCACTACAGCATAATGTCTGCCGAATCCTGCCAATGAGCCCTACCGCCACCGAGCCAATGCCCGCCACTGCCTCTGAGCCGATGCCCACTGCCACCACCAATGGCTTACAAACTGGCCCACCATCAACTGACCCAGCCCTCCGCCACTAATTTGCAACTCAGTCCAAAGCCGCCAATGCCCGCTGCATGCCTGCTCATCATACTTGTGATATATTGTACAATTTTATAGAAAAAAATAATAATTAGTGTTTGGGACTGGGAAGGGAGTGGGAGGAGGACATGAATGCAATTTTGTTGTCCAGGGCTTCCATTAACTTAATGGAGAAGGGTCTGAATGAATTAAAAATGTCCAAAAAAAACTGCGTGAGGTCCCCCCTCCTAAGTATAACCAGCCTCGGGCTCTTTGAGCCGGTCCTGGTTGTTTAAATACTGGGAAAAAATTGGACAGGGGTTCCCCGTATTTAGACAACCAGCATCGGGCTCTTAGTCCGGTCCTGGTCCCAAAAATACGGGGGACAAAAGATGTAGGGGTCCCCCCGTATTTTTAAAACCAGCACCGGGCTCCACTAGCCAGGGACATAATGCCACAGCCGGGGGACACATTTATGTAGGTCCCTGCGGCCATGGCATTACCCCCCCAACTAGTCACCACTGGCCGGGGTTCCCTGGAGGAGTGGGGACCCCTTAAATCAAGGGGTCACCCCCCCTCCAGGCACCCAAGGGCCAGGGGTGAAGCCCGAGGCTGTCCCCCCCATCCGTGGGCTGTGGATGGGAGGCTGATAGCCATGTAAGTAAAAAAGAATATTGTTTTTTGTTGTGGAACTACAAGGCCCAGAAAGCCTCCCCCGCTTGCTGGTACTTGGAGAACCTCAAGTACCAACATGCAGGGAAATAACGGGCCCGCCGGTACCTGTAGTTCTACAACAGAAAAAATACCCAAATAAAAACACAACTCACACACCGTGACAGTAAAAATTTATTAAAACACACTGACACACTCACACATACTTACCTATATCCCACGCCGGTCACGTCCACTTGTCCAGTAGAATCCAATAGGGGTAGCTGTAAAAATGAGAGACACATTACTTACCTACATCCCACGCCGGTCACGTCCACTTGTCAGTAGAATCCAATAGGGGTACCTGTAAAAATGAGAGAGAGATTACTTACCTACTTCCCACGCCGGTCACGTCCACTTGTCAGTAGAATCCAATAGGGGCACCTGTAAAAATGAGAGACAGATTACTTACCTACATCCCACGCCGGTCACGTCCACTTGTCCAGTAGAATCCAATAGGGGTACCTGTAAAAATGAGAGACAGATTACTTACCTACATCCCACGCCGGTCACGTCCACTTGTCAGTAGAATCCAATAGGGGTACCTGTAAAAATGAGAGACAGATTACTTACCTACATCCCACGCCGGTCACGTCCACTTGTCCAGTAGAATCCAATAGGGGTACCTATAAAAATGAGAGACACATTACTTACCTACATCCCACGCCGGTCACGTCCACTTGTCCAGTAGAATCCAATAGGGGAATCTGTAAAAATGAGAGACAGATTACTTACCTACATCCCACGCCGATCACGTCCACTTGTCCAGTAGAATCCAATAGGGGAATCTGTAAAAATGAGAGACAGATTACTTACCTACATCCCACGCCGGTCACGTCCACTTGTCCAGTAGAATCCAATAGGGGCACCTGTAAAAATGAGAGACACATTACTTACCTACATCCCACGCCGGTCACGTCCACTTGTCCAGTAGAATCCAATAGGGGTACCTGTAAAAATGAGAGACAGATTACTTACCTACATCCCACGCCGGTCATGTCCACTTGTCCAGTAGAATCCAATAGGGGTACCTGTAAAAATGAGAGACAGATTACTTACCTACATCCCACGCCGGTCACGTCCACTTGTCAGTAGAATCCAATAGGGGTACCTGTAAAAATGAGAGACAGATTACTTACCTACATCCCACGCCGGTTACGTCCACTTGTCCAGTAGAATCCAATAGGGGCACCTGTAAAAATGAGAGAGAGATTACTTACCTACATCCCACGCCGGTCACGTCCACTTGTCAGTAGAATCCAATAGGGGCACCTGTAAAAATGAAAATGATACTTACAAACTTCAATCCACAGGAGGAGAGAGAGAGAGAGAGAGAGAGAGAGAGAGAGAGGGGGGGGGTAGGAGAGAGAGACTAACCTGCTGCTGCTGCTGGGGAGACCGGCACACAATGCAGGGCCACGACGGGAGGACGGAGCCGGCGGAGCAGGGGGAGAGCCGCACAACACCGCTCCTGTCAGCAGCAGCGGAGGAGGACGGGGGCGCACACTGCAGACACCAATCACCGCCGGGACAATTAACACACGCACACTGTCCCACACACGCACACACACAATTAACACGCACACTGTCTCACACACACACACACACGCACTGTCCCACACACACGCACACTGTCACACACGCACACTGTCCCACACACACAATTAATACACACGCACACTGTCACACACACACATACAATTAACACACACACACGCACACTGTCCCACACACACACACAATTAACACACACACACTGTCCCACACACGCACAATTAACACACTCACACAATTAACACACTCACACTGTCCCACACACGCACAATTAACACACTCACACAATTAACACACTCACACTGTCCCACACACACACAATTAACACACTCACACAATTAACACACACTCACACACACACACTGTCCCGCAACCCCCTCTCCCGACAGAAAAAAAACTAAAGTCCACTCCGCTCACCTGGCTGTTAAACCCGCTCACTGAAGCCGCGCAGGCGCGCGCGTACCGTCGCGGTCGCGCGCACAGTACAATGTGTAGGGAGACGGAGAGAGGGGGAGGGCCGGGGGAGATGAGCGGAGGCTCCTGGCTGCCGCTGCCTGTCCAGTGTGACAGGCACAGCAGCCGGGAAGACAGGGAGAGCGCCGCAGGTAGCGTCGGCGGAATCCCTGTTGCATGGGGTGAGCGGGCCGTGCCGGTGGCGCCCCCTCTGTTGGGGCTTCCACAGCGCCCAGGGCACGTGCCCTGCTCGCCCCGTGCTAGATACGCCTCTGAACATAACCCATCCAAATCAATCTCTCTCTGCACATGTTATATCTGCCCCCCCTGCAGTGCACATGGTTTTGCCCAACTGCTAAAAAATTTCCTGCTGCGATCAACTTGGAATTACCCCCAAGGTTTTGCCCAACTGCTAACAAATTTGCTGCTGCAATCCAGTGACGTAGATCTGAATTAGGCCCCTGTTACGCTTACGGGTGCCGGCTACAGAGGAGGGGGTCCAGAGGAGAAGGATGGACACGGGTCTCCCCCACTGTTAATACGCCTCTGAGTATAGATGTTCATTAGTGGCCAATAAAAAAATATTTGGGACTTTTAAAAGGGTTCAAACTGCTGATTTTTGCATTATAGTAACAATTTAAAAATGGTAATTTGGGGTGCATAGGAATGCCCGTACGTTGATTTTTATGTCATTTTGAGCAGCTTTTAAAAATGTCCTCAAAAATACCAGTAATTATTTTTCAAAATGAAGCAATTTAAGATTAATAAGTGCTTAATTAATCATTGGGGGGGTCCCAGGGGTTCTGAAGCGTTAAAATAGCGATTTCCACAAAGTTTTCACCTGCTCAGGGGCTGCGAGAAAAACAGTTAAATCCTTTTGAAAGTTACCACGGGTTCAGAGCCGGCCATAGGCATAGGCAAACCAGGCAATTGCCTAGGGCATTTGATATGCCTAGGGGCATCATCAGCTTCTGCTGATTAAAATGATATGCGGCATGCCTATATTCTGTGTGTAGCATTTCATATGCAGAAACAGCCACAGTCTCACACAGTATATTGGCATGCTACATAGTGTTTTAATCAGCAGAAGCTGCTTGTGCAACCTAGCCACATAGCAATGGAAATAAGATGCATTTTCATTAAAAAAAAGGTGCCCGACGTTAGCATTGAGGCAAGATTTATGAGGACACATCTGTATCCAAGCAGAGGCAGAGGTCACAGTGTTAGTGGCAGTGTGAGTGCTGTGTGCATGTGAGTGGGTTGGTTGTGCAGTAGTGTTCGGAATATGTGTAAGGAGCATTATGTGTGTCATGTAAAAATGCATTAATAATGTGCAACATATGTGTAAGGGGCACTATGTGTGCATTATGTGTATAAGGGCATTAATAATGTGTGGCATATGTGTAAGGGACATTATGTGTAAAAGGGCATTAATAAAGGTTGTCATAATGTGTAAGGCGCATTATGTTTATAAGGACATTTAATAATGTGTCTCATATGTGTAAGGGGCATTACTGTGTGGCATTATGTGTATAAGGTGCTCTACTATGTGGCGTTGTGTATAGAAAAGGCACTACTGTGTCGTCTAATGTGAATAAAGAGCAATAGTGTGTGGTGTAATGTGAATAAGGAGCAATTCAGTGTGATGTAAGGTGAATAAGGGGCTCTACTGTGAGGAGTAACGTTATAAGGTAAAGTGATACTAATGTGGGATGTAATATGAATTATGGACACTATCGCATGATCAAATGTGAATAAAGTTGCAGTGCTGTGTGTCGTAATTGGAATTGGGGTTACTATTGTGTGGCCATGCCCCTTACCAGCAAAAACACACCCCTTTTTGGGCTGAGCACCAAATGTGCAAACTGTTCCTATTTAAAATATAGGGGGTACAAACACCAAAATAAGGATTGCTATGGGTGAGGGGTGATGGTGCTGGGAAAGAGGTGCAAGGTCAGAGGCGGAACCAGCGGTGGTGCTAGGGGGCACCAGCCAAAATCTTGCCTAGGGCATCACATTGGTTAGGGCCGGCTCTGCACGGGTTAGCATTAGAGATGAGCGCCTGAAATTTTTCGGGTTTTGTGTTTTGGTTTTGGGTTCGGTTCCGCGGCCGTGTTTTGGGTTCGAACGCGTTTTGGCAAAACCTCACCGAATTTTTTTTGTCGGATTCGGGTGTGTTTTGGATTCGGGTGTTTTTTTCAAAAAACACTAAAAAACAGCTTAAATCATAGAATTTGGGGGTCATTTTGATCCCAAAGTATTATTAACCTCAAAAACCATAATTTACACTCATTTTCAGTCTATTCTGAATACCTCACACCTCACAATATTATTTTTAGTCCTAAAATTTGCACCGAGGTCGCTGTGTGAGTAAGATAAGCGACCCTAGTGGCCGACACAAACACCGGGCCCATCTAGGAGTGGCACTGCAGTGTCACGCAGGATGTCCCTTCCAAAAAACCCTCCCCAAACAGCACATGACGCAAAGAAAAAAAGAGGAGCAATGAGGTAGCTGTGTGAGTAAGATTAGCGACCCTAGTGGCCGACACAAACACCGGGCCCATCTAGGAGTGGCACTGCAGTGTCACGCAGGATGGCCCTTCCAAAAAACCCTCCCCAAACAGCACATGACGCAAAGAAAAAAAGAGGCGCAATGAGGTAGCTGTGTGAGTAAGATTAGCGACCCTAGTGGCCGACACAAACACCGGGCCCATCTAGGAGTGGCACTGCAGTGTCACGCAGGATGTCCCTTCCAAAAAACCCTCCCCAAACAGCACATGACGCAAAGAAAAAAAGAGGCGCAATGAGGTAGCTGTGTGAGTAAGATTAGCGACCCTAGTGGCCGACACAAACACCGGGCCCATCTAGGAGTGGCACTGCAGTGTCACGCAGGATGGCCCTTCCAAAAAACCCTCCCCAAACAGCACATGACGCAAAGAAAAAAAGAGGCGCAATGAGGTAGCTGTGTGAGTAAGATTAGCGACCCTAGTGGCCGACACAAACACCGGGCCCATCTAGGAGTGGCACTGCAGTGTCACGCAGGATGTCCCTTCCAAAAAACCCTCCCCAAACAGCACATGACGCAAAGAAAAAAAGAGGCGCAATGAGGTAGCTGTGTGAGTAAGATTAGCGACCCTAGTGGCCGACACAAACACCGGGCCCATCTAGGAGTGGCACTGCAGTGTCACGCAGGATGTCCCTTCCAAAAAACCCTCCCCAAACAGCACATGACGCAAAGAAAAAAAGAGGCGCAATGAGGTAGCTGACTGTGTGAGTAAGATTAGCGACCCTAGTGGCCGACACAAACACCGGGCCCATCTAGGAGTGGCACTGCAGTGTCACGCAGGATGTCCCTTCCAAAAAACCCTCCCCAATCAGCACATGATGCAAAGAAAAAGAAAAGAAAAAAGAGGTGCAAGATGGAATTGTCCTTGGGCCCTCCCACCCACCCTTATGTTGTATAAACAAAACAGGACATGCACACTTTAACCAACCCATCATTTCAGTGACAGGGTCTGCCACACGACTGTGACTGATATGACGGGTTGGTTTGGACCCCCCCCAAAAAAGAAGCAATTAATCTCTCCTTGCACAAACTGGCTCTACAGAGGCAAGATGTCCACCTCATCTTCACCCTCCGATATATCACCGTGTACATCCCCCTCCTCACAGATTATCAATTCGTCCCCACTGGAATCCACCATCTCAGCTCCCTGTGTACTTTGTGGAGGCAATTGCTGCTGGTCAATGTCTCCGCGGAGGAATTGATTATAATTCATTTTAATGAACATCATCTTCTCCACATTTTCTGGATGTAACCTCGTACGCCGATTGCTGACAAGGTGAGCGGCGGCACTAAACACTCTTTCGGAGTACACACTTGTGGGAGGGCAACTTAGGTAGAATAAAGCCAGTTTGTGCAAGGGCCTCCAAATTGCCTCTTTTTCCTGCCAGTATAAGTACGGACTGTGTGACGTGCCTACTTGGATGCGGTCACTCATATAATCCTCCACCATTCTATCAATGTTGAGAGAATCATATGCAGTGACAGTAGACGACATGTCCGTAATCGTTGTCAGGTCCTTCAGTCCGGACCAGATGTCAGCATCAGCAGTCGCTCCAGACTGCCCTGCATCACCGCCAGCGGGTGGGCTCGGAATTCTGAGCCTTTTCCTCGCACCCCCAGTTGCGGGAGAATGTGAAGGAGGAGATGTTGACAGGTCGCGTTCCGCTTGACTTGACAATTTTGTCACCAGCAGGTCTTTCAACCCCAGCAGACCTGTGTCTGCCGGAAAGAGAGATCCAAGGTAGGCTTTAAATCTAGGATCGAGCACGGTGGCCAAAATGTAGTGCTCTGATTTCAACAGATTGACCACCCGTGAATCCTTGTTAAGCGAATTAAGGGCTGCATCCACAAGTCCCACATGCCTAGCGGAATCGCTCCCTTTTAGCTCCTTCTTCAATGCCTCCAGCTTCTTCTGCAAAAGCCTGATGAGGGGAATGACCTGACTCAGGCTGGCAGTGTCTGAACTGACTTCACGTGTGGCAAGTTCAAAGGGCATCAGAACCTTGCACAACGTTGAAATCATTCTCCACTGCACTTGAGACAGGTGCATTCCACCTCCTATATCGTGCTCAATTGTATAGGCTTGAATGGCCTTTTGCTGCTCCTCCAACCTCTGAAGCATATAGAGGGTTGAATTCCACCTCGTTACCACTTCTTGCTTCAGATGATGGCAGGGCAGGTTCAGTAGTTTTTGGTGGTGCTCCAGTCTTCTGTACGTGGTGCCTGTACGCCGAAAGTGTCCCGCAATTTTTCTGGCCACCGACAGCATCTCTTGCACGCCCCTGTCGTTTTTTAAAAAATTCTGCACCACCAAATTCAAGGTATGTGCAAAACATGGGACGTGCTGGAATTTGCCCATATTTAATGCACACACAATATTGCTGGCGTTGTCCGATGCCACAAATCCACAGGAGAGTCCAATTGGGGTAAGCCATTCCGCGATGATCTTCCTCAGTTGCCGTAAGAGGTTTTCAGCTGTGTGCGTATTCTGGAAAGCGGTGATACAAAGCGTAGCCTGCCTAGGAAAGAGTTGGCGTTTGCGAGATGCTGCTACTGGTGCCGCCGCTGCTGTTCTTGCGGCGGGAGTCCATACATCTACCCAGTGGGCTGTCACAGTCATATAGTCCTGACCCTGCCCTGCTCCACTTGTCCACATGTCCGTGGTTAAGTGGACATTGGGTACAACTGCATTTTTTAGGACACTGGTGAGTCTTTTTCTGACGTCCGTGTACATTCTCGGTATCGCCTGCCTAGAGAAGTGGAACCTAGATGGTATTTGGTAACGGGGGCACACTGCCTCAATAAATTGTCTAGTTCCCTGTGAACTAACGGCGGATACCGGACGCACGTCTAACACCAACATAGTTGTCAAGGCCTCAGTTATCCGCTTTGCAGTAGGATGACTGCTGTGATATTTCATCTTCCTCGCAAAGGACTGTTGAACAGTCAATTGCTTACTGGAAGTAGTACAAGTGGGCTTACGACTTCCCCTCTGGGATGACCATCGACTCCCAGCGGCAACAACAGCAGCGCCAGCAGCAGTAGGCGTTACACGCAAGGATGCATCGGATGAATCCCAGGCAGGAGAGGACTCGTCAGAATTGCCAGTGACATGGCCTGCAGGACTATTGGCATTCCTGGGGAAGGAGGAAATTGACACTGAGGGAGTTGGTGGGGTGGTTTGCGTGAGCTTGGTTACAAGAGGAAGGGATTTACTGGTCAGTGGACTGCTTCCGCTGTCACCCAAAGTTTTTGAACTTGTCACTGACTTATTATGAATGCGCTGCAGGTGACGTATAAGGGAGGATGTTCCGAGGTGGTTAACGTCCTTACCCCTACTTATTACAGCTTGACAAAGGGAACACACGGCTTGACACCTGTTGTCCGCATTTCTGGTGAAATACCTCCACACCGAAGAGCTGATTTTTTTGGTATTTTCACCTGGCATGTCAACGGCCATATTCCTCCCACGGACAACAGGTGTCTCCCCGGGTGCCTGACTTAAACAAACCACCTCACCATCAGAATCCTCCTGGTCAATTTCCTCCCCAGCGCCAGCAACACCCATATCCTCCTCATCCTGGTGTACTTCAACACTGACATCTTCAATCTGACTATCAGGAACTGGACTGCGGGTGCTCCTTCCAGCACTTGCAGGGGGCGTGCAAATGGTGGAAGGCGCATGCTCTTCACGTCCAGTGTTGGGAAGGTCAGGCATCGCAACCGACACAATTGGACTCTCCTTGTGGATTTGGGATTTCGAAGAATGCACAGTTCTTTGCTGTGCTGCTTTTGCCAGCTTGAGTCTTTTCATTTTTCTAGCGAGAGGCTGAGTGCTTCCATCCTCATGTGAAGCTGAACCACTAGCCATGAACATAGGCCAGGGCCTCAGCCGTTCCTTGCCACTCCGTGTGGTAAATGGCATATTGGCAAGTTTACGCTTCTCCTCCGACAATTTTATTTTAGGTTTTGGAGTCCTTTTTTTACTGATATTTGGTGTTTTGGATTTGACATGCTCTGTACTATGACATTGGGCATCGGCCTTGGCAGACGACGTTGCTGGCATTTCATCGTCTCGGCCATGACTAGTGGCAGCAGCTTCAGCACGAGGTGGAAGTGGATCTTGATCTTTCCCTAATTTTGGAACCTCAACATTTTTGTTCTCCATATTTTAATAGGCACAACTAAAAGGCACCTCAGGTAAACAATGGAGATGGATGGATTGGATACTAGTATACAATTATGGACGGGCTGCCGAGTGCCGACACAGAGGTAGCCACAGCCGTGAACTACCGCACTGTACTGTGTCTGCTGCTAATATATAGACTGGTTGATAAAGAGATAGTATACTCGTAACTAGTATGTATGTATAAAGAAAGAAAAAAAAACCACGGTTAGGTGGTATATACAATTATGGACGGGCTGCCGAGTGCCGACACAGAGGTAGCCACAGCCGTGAACTACCGCACTGTACTGTGTCTGCTGCTAATATATAGACTGGTTGATAAAGAGATAGTATACTCGTAACTAGTATGTATGTATAAAGAAAGAAAAAAAAACCACGGTTAGGTGGTATATACAATTATGGACGGGCTGCCGAGTGCCGACACAGAGGTAGCCACAGCCGTGAACTACCGCACTGTACTGTGTCTGCTGCTAATATATAGACTGGTTGATAAAGAGATAGTATACTCGTAACTAGTATGTATGTATAAAGAAAGAAAAAAAAACCACGGTTAGGTGGTATATACAATTATGGACGGGCTGCCGAGTGCCGACACAGAGGTAGCCACAGCCGTGAACTACCGCACTGTACTGTGTCTGCTGCTAATATATAGACTGGTTGATAAAGAGATAGTATACTCGTAACTAGTATGTATGTATAAAGAAAGAAAAAAAAACCACGGTTAGGTGGTATATACAATTATGGACAGGCTGCCGAGTGCCGACACAGAGGTAGCCACAGCCGTGAACTACCGCACTGTACTGTGTCTGCTGCTAATATATAGACTGGTTGATAAAGAGATAGTATACTCGTAACTAGTATGTATGTATAAAGAAAGAAAAAAAAACCACGGTTAGGTGGTATATACAATTATGGACGGGCTGCCGAGTGCCGACACAGAGGTAGCCACAGCCGTGAACTACCGCACTGTACTGTGTCTGCTGCTAATATATAGACTGGTTGATAAAGAGATAGTATACTCGTAACTAGTATGTATGTATAAAGAAAGAAAGAAAAACCACGGTTAGGTGGTATATACAATTATGGACGGGCTGCCGAGTGCCGACACAGAGGTAGCCACAGCCGTGAACTACCGCACTGTACTGTGTCTGCTGCTAATATATAGACTGGTTGATAAAGAGATAGTATACTCGTAACTAGTATGTATGTATAAAGAAAGAAAAAAAAACCACGGTTAGGTGGTATATACAATTATGGACGGGCTGCCGAGTGCCGACACAGAGGTAGCCACAGCCGTGAACTACCGCACTGTACTGTGTCTGCTGCTAATATATAGACTGGTTGATAAAGAGATAGTATACTCGTAACTAGTATGTATGTATAAAGAAAGAAAAAAAAACCACGGTTAGGTGGTATATACAATTATGGACGGGCTGCCGAGTGCCGACACAGAGGTAGCCACAGCCGTGAACTACCGCACTGTACTGTGTCTGCTGCTAATATAGACTGGTTGATAAAGAGATTGTATACTACTAATATTATATATACTGGTGGTCAGGTCACTGGTCACTAGTCACACTGGCAGTGGCACTCCTGCAGCAAAAGTGTGCACTGTTTAATTTTAATATAATATTATGTACTCCTGGCTCCTGCTATAACCTATAACTGGCACTGCAGTAGTGCTCCCCAGTCTCCCCCACAATTATAAGCTGTGTGAGCTGAGCAGTCAGACAGATATATTATATAGATGATGCAGCACACTGGCCTGAGCCTGAGCAGTGCACACAGATATGGTATGTGACTGACTGAGTCACTGTGTGTATCGCTTTTTTCAGGCAGAGAACGGATATATTAAATAAACTGCACTGTGTGTCTGGTGGTCACTCACTATATAATATATTATGTACTCCTGGCTCCTGCTATAACCTATAACTGGCACTGCAGTAGTGCTCCCCAGTCTCCCCCACAATTATAAGCTGTGTGAGCTGAGCAGTCAGACAGATATATATATAATATTATATATAGATAATAGATGATGCAGCACACTGGCCTGAGCCTGAGCAGTGCACACAGATATGGTATGTGACTGAGTCACTGTGTGCTGTGTATCGCTTTTTTCAGGCAGAGAACGGATTATAAAGTAAACTGCACTGTCCTCACTAGTAAACTCTCTCCACTCAGTCTCTACACTTCTACAGTAACAGTACTCCTCCTAGTCAGCTCCAGTAAATCTCTCTCAGTCTCTTATAATCTAAATGGAGAGGACGCCAGCCACGTCCTCTCCCTATCAATCTCAATGCACGTGTGAAAATGGCGGCGACGCGCGGCTCCTTATATAGAATCCGAGTCTCGCGATAGAATCCGAGCCTCGCGAGAATCCGACAGCGTCATGATGACGTTCGGGCGCGCTCGGGTTAACCGAGCAAGGCGGGAAGATCCGAGTCGCTCGGACCCGTGAAAAAAAACATGAAGTTCTGGCGGGTTCGGATTCAGAGAAACCGAACCCGCTCATCTCTAGTTAGCATGTGTGACTAATTGGCAGAGGCAGAAGTCTGGGAGGCAACGGAGTCATCTGCCACCGGGCTCCTGCTCTTAAGGGGGCACCTCTCCTCCCATTCTGTGACACCATTGAATTAAGTTAATTGATAGCTGTCGCTGTCTTTTCAGTGGCCAACTTCCTCACTGGTCCCTGCACCTTACAAATCACACCCTCTTTATTATACTGAATATACACTTTTTATAAGTATCACACCCAGGATTAGAAACCACAACCTATTACACTGGAAGCTGACATCTTACTGATGAAGCTGTTTGCTCCTGTAGAGTAAATATGAGAATTTTAACTATATGACGATACTTCTCTGACACGTAAATTCATATAGTTAGAATTCTCATGCTTCCTCTATAGGAGCAAATAACTCCATCAGTAAAGTGTCTGCTGTTAGTGTAACAGGTCATGGGTTCTAATCCTGGGTATGACTGCTAAGAAATGTGTGATTTAAAATAAAAGACAATTAAATGTATAAATACAGTATATACATTTTTTCAGAACACTCCATATATATACGAACACACACACACACACACACATATATACACGCACACATTCATACATATATTTATCTTAATATAGGAAATAGTGGGGCACCAATATTTATCTTGCCTCCGGGCAACTGTGACGAACTTACGCCACTGCTAATTGGATAGCAAAAACATGTGAGCCTTCCCGCATTAACTTGCAAAATGGGTTTACCTGGCTAATTGAATATGCCCCCATGTGTGAACCTTAATAAAGGGCAAAAATGTCTCATGACATCACAACACTGGAAGAAACTGCTTCCCTTGCACGTTCGTGAGAGTGCGCCAGGGAGCCCGGGTACTGCAGGGGGTGTGGCCTAATTATGGAGGTGTGGCCACATCCCTGTACACCAAAAAATATGAAAAAACAGTATGTATCTCTCAGCCTGGAGCAGATCTGGGATGAGGGGAATCAGTGCGATAATCAAGACAACCTCCCACCATATGCGGGTAGTTACATAACTGCCCACAGCGCCTATCCCGTCAAATAGAACATGGGAAAGACAGGGGAGACAGCTCCCCCACTTCACCATTGTATGCGGACCCCTTAGTGGCTACACCTTTGCTAGTTACACCCTTGGCTAATGTTCCTATTCTGTTCCATAGAATCAAATCTTTCTACTTTTGTACCAGCGCTGACATCATAATTTACATATCTGTGCGCAACCACATAAACAGAATTTCATGTCTGCAGCTCTGAGCTCATCCTGTCTTTAATTATTATTATTATTATTATTATTATTATTATTATTATTGTTGTCGGTAATGAAAAAATAAAACTGAAGAAATTGATTTGTTAGCTTTGTGTTTTTCATTTGATACTGGTCTGGTAATTAATTATCACCACTTGTTACTGAGGAGAGAATGTTCTTGTCTACATGTAACAGAACAAAGTGATTACAGATAAACCCGCAGATAAAGCGCTCAGTTATTCTGCATGTGAGAGGAACATGGTTTTCTGGTTTTAGTGTTAAGCCCCGTACACACGGGGAGATTTGTGCCGAGTGATCTAGCACAGACCGCTCAGCACACATCTCTCCCCCGCTCAGCACACAGTGCGATGTGTGCTGAGCGGGGGGGAAGACGACGACGCTCACTTCACACTGCGTTGAAATGAGCAATCTAACTTAGTGATGAGCGGGTTCGGATCCTCGGGATCCGAACCCGCCCAAACTTCACCTTTTTTTTCACGGGTCCGAGCGACTCGGATCCTCCCGCCTTGCTCGGTTAACCCGAGCGCGCCCGAACGTCATCATCCCGCTGTCGGATTCTCGCGAGATTCGGATTCTATATAAGGAGCCGCGCGTCGCCGCCATTTTCACTCGTGCATTGAGATTGATAGGGAGAGGACGTGGCTGGCGTCCTCTCCGTTATAGTAGGAGTACAGTGCAGGTTTTTGATTATACCACCAGTGAGTTTAATCTTTTGTTTGTTTCTCTGCCTGAAAAAAAACGCTCCACCATATCTGTGCTCACTCAGTGTGCTGCACTGCTGCATGATATATCTGTGCTGAGTGCACTGCTCACACTGCCTAATTGTGGGGACTGGGGAGCAGTTATAGCAGGAGTACAGTGCACAGTTTTGCTGACAGTGACCACCAGTCCAGTATACGTTTATCTGCCTGAAAAACACTCCTGTCTGTGGTGGCTTTTTTTTTCTTCATACTAGTTTAGCAGTCTGCTGACAGTGTCCACCAGGTCCGTTATTATTTATTATACAGTATACTATATTTATTTTATATATATATAAGCAGTACAGTAGGCCACGGCTGTACCTACCTCTGTGTCGTCAGTGCACTCGTCGTCCATAAGTAATATAATACTATACTATCCATCCATCTACATTGTATACCTGTGGTGTTTTTTTTTTTCTTCATACTAGTTTAGCAGTCTGCTGACAGTGTCCACCTGGTCCGTTATACAGTATATTATATATATAGGCCCTCATTCCGAGTTGTTCGCTCGCAAGGCGATTTTAGCAGTATTGCACACGCTAAGCCGCCGCCTACTGGGAGTGAATCTTAGCTTCTTAAAATTGCGAACGAAAGATTCGCAATATTGCGATTACACATCTCGTAGCAGTTTCAGAGTAGCTTCAGACTTACTCGGCATCTGCGATCAGTTCAGTGCTTATCGTTCCTGGTTTGACGTCACAAACACACCCAGCGTTCGCCCAGACACTCCTCCGTTTCTCCAGCCACTCCCGCGTTTTTTCCGGAAACGGTAGCGTTTTTTCCCACACGCCCATAAAACGGCCTGTTTCCGCCCATTAACACCCATTTCCTGTCAATCACACTAC
This sequence comes from Pseudophryne corroboree, assembly GCF_028390025.1. Taxonomy (NCBI): domain Eukaryota; kingdom Metazoa; phylum Chordata; class Amphibia; order Anura; family Myobatrachidae; genus Pseudophryne; species Pseudophryne corroboree. Next base: position 60,781,238 of record NC_086448.1, read on the forward strand.
GATCGCCTGAGCGAAGAAAAAGCCGTGAGTAAAAATCCAAACTTCATAGCAAATTTACTTGGCGCAGTCGCAGTGCGGACATTGCGCATGCGCACTAAGCAGAAAAACGCTGCGATGCGAAGAAATTTTCAGAGCGAACGACTTGGAATGACCTCCATAAGCAGTACGGTAGGCCACGGCTGTACCTACCTCTGTGTCGTCAGTGCACTCGTCGTCCATAAGTAATATAATACTATACTATCCATCCATCTACATTGTATACCTGTGGTGGCTTTTTTTTTCTTCATACTAGTTTAGCAGTCTGCTGACAGTGTCCACCAGGTCCGTTATACAGTATATTATATATATAAGCAGTACGGTAGGCCATGGCTGTACCTACCTCTGTGTCGTCAGTGCACTCGTCGTCCATAAGTAATATAATACTATACTATCCATCCATCTACATTGTATACCTGTGGTGGCTTTTAGTTGTGCGCATTAAAATATGGAGAACAAAAATGTGGAGGTTAAAAAAATAGGGAAAGATCAAGATCCACTTCCACCTCGTGCTGAAGCTGCTGCCACTAGTCATGGCCGAGACGATGAAATGCCATCAACGTCGTCTGCCAAGGTCGATGCCCAATGTCATAGTACAGAGCATGTAAAATCCAAAACACAAAAGATCAGTAAAATGACCCAAAAATCAAAATTAAAAGCGTCTGAGGAGAAGCGTAAACTTGCCAATATGCCATTTACGACACGGAGTGGCAAGGAACGGCTGAGGCCCTGGCCTATGTTCATGGCTAGTGGTTCAGCTTCACATGAGGATGGAAGCACTCATCCTCTCGCTAGAAAAAAAAAAAAGACTTAAGCTGGCAAAAGCACAGCAAAGAACTGTGCGTTCTTCGAAATCCCAAATCCCAAAGGAGAGTCCAATTGTGTCGGTTGCGATGCCTGACCTTCCCAACACTGGACGGGAAGAGCTTGCGCCTTCCACCATTTGCACGCCCCCTGCAAGTGCTGGAAGGAGCACCCGCAGTCCAGTTCCTTATAGTCAAATTGAAGATGTCAGTGTTGAAGTACACCAGGATGAGGATATGGGTGTTGCTGGCGCTGGGGAGGAAATTGACAAGGAGGATTCTGATGGTGAGGTGGTTTGTTTAAGTCAGGCACCCGGGGAGACACCTGTTGTCCGTGGGAGGAATATGGCCATTGACATGCCTGGTCAAAATACCAAAAAAATCAGCTCTTCAGTGTGGAATTATTTCAACAGAAATGCGGACAACTGGTGTCAAGCCGTGTGTTGCCTTTGTCAAGCTGTAATAAGTAGGGGTAAGGACGTTAACCACCTCGGAACATCCTCCCTTATACGTCACCTGCAGCGCATTCATAATAAGTCAGTGACAAGTTCAAAAATTTTGGGCGACAACGGAAGCAGTCCACTGACCAGTAAATCCCTTCCTCTTGTAACCAAGCTCGCGCAAACCACACCACCAACTCCCTCAGTGTCAATTTCCTCCTTACCCAGGAAAGCCAATAGTCCTGCAGGCGATGTCACTGGCAAGTCTGACGAGTCCTCTCCTGCCTGGGATTCCTCCGATGCATCCTTGTGTGTAACGCCTACTGCTGCTGGCGCTGCTGTTGTTGCTGCTGGGAGTCGATCGTCATCCCAGAGGGGAAGCCGGAAGACCACTTGTACTACTTCCAGTAAGCAATTGACTGTCCAACAGTCCTTTGTGAGGAAGATGAAATATCACAGCAGTCATCCTGTTGCAAAGCGGATAACTGAGGCCTTGACAACTATGTTGGTGTTAGACGTGCGTCCGGTATCCGCCGTTAGTTCACGGGGAACTAGACAATTGCTTGAGGAAGTGTGCCCCCGTTACCAAATACCATCTAGGTTCCACTTCTCTAGGCAGGCGATACCGAGAATGTACACGGACGTCAGAAAAAGAGTCACCAGTGTCCTAAAAAATGCAGTTGTACCCAATGTCCACTTAACCACGGACATGTGGACAAGTGGAGCAGGGCAGACTCAGGACTACATGACTGTGACAGCCCACTGGGTAGATGTATTGCCTCCCGCTGCAAGAACAGCAGCGGCGGCACCAGTAGCAGCATCTCGCAAACGCCAACTCGTTCCTAGACAGGCTACGCTTTGTATCACCGCTTTCCAGAATACGCACACAGCTGAAAACCTCTTACGGCAACTGAGGAAGATCATCGCAGAATGGCTTACCCCAATTGGACTCTCCTGGGGATTTGTGGCATCGGACAACGCCAGCAATATTGTGCGTGCATTACATCTGGGCAAATTCCAGCACGTCCCATGTTTTGCACATACCTTGAATTTGGTGGTGCAGAATTATTTAAAAAACGACAGGGGCGAGCAAGAGATGCTGTCGGTGGCCAGAAGAATTGCGGGCCACTTTCGGCGTACAGGCACCGCGTACAGAAGACTGGAGCACCACCAAAAACGCCTGAACCTGCCCTGCCATCATCTGAAGCAAGAGGTGGTAACGAGGTGGAATTCAACCCTCTATATGCTTCAGAGGATGGAGGAGCAGCAAAAGGCCATTCAAGCCTATACATCTGACCACGATTTAGGCAAAGGAGGTGGAATGCACCTGTCTCAAGCGCAGTGGAGAATGATTTCAACGTTGTGCAAGGTTCTGCAACCTTTTGAACTTGCCACACGTGAAGTCAGTTCAGACACGGCCAGCCTGAGTCAGGTCATTCCCCTCATCAGGCTTTTGCAGAAGAAGCTGGAGGCATTGAAGGAGGAGCTAAAACAGAGCGATTCCGCTAGGCATGTGGGACTTGTGGATGGAGCCCTCATTCGCTTAACCAGGATTCACGTGTGGTCAATCTGTTGAAATCAGAGCACTACATTTTGGCCACCGTGCTCGATCCTAGATTTAAAACCTACGTTGGATCTCTCTTTCCGGCAGACACAAGCCTGCAGAGGTTCAAAGACCTGCTGGTGAGAAAATTGTCAAGTCAAGCGGAACGCGACCCGTCAACATCTCCTCCTTCACATTCTCCCGCAACTGGGGGTGCGAGGAAAAGGCTACGAATTCCGAGCCCACCCGCTGGCGGTGATGCAGGGCAGTCTGGAGCGACTGCTGATGCTGACATCTGATCCGGACTGAAGGACCTGTCGTCTACTGTCACTGCATATGATTCTCTCACCATTGAAAGAATGGTGGAGGATTATATGAGTGACCGCATCCAAGTAGGCACGTCAGACAGTCCGTACGTATACTGGCAGGAAAAAGAGGCAATTTGGAGGCCCTTGCACAAACTGGCTTTATTCTACCTAAGTTGCGCTCCCTCCAGTGTGTACTCCGAAAGAGTGTTTAGTGCCGCCGCTCACCTTGTCAGCAATCGGCGTACGAGGTTACTTCCAGAAAATGTGGAGAAGATGATGTTCATTATAATGAATTATAATCAATTCCTCCATGGAGACATTCACCAGCAGCAATTGCCTCCAGAAAGTACACGGGGACCTGAGATGGTGGATTCCAGTGGGGACGAATTAATAATCTGTGAGGAGGGGGATGTACACAGTGAAAGGGGTGATGAATCGGACGATGATGATGAGGTGGACATCTTGCCTCTGTAGAGCCAGTTTGTGCAAGGAGAGATTGATTGCTTCTTTTTTGGTGGGGGCCCAAACCAACCAGTCATTTCAGTCACAGTCGTGTGGCAGACCCTGTCGCTGAAATGATGGGTTCGTTAAAGTGTGCATGTCCTGTTTATACAACATAAGGGTGGGTGAAAGGGCCCAAGGACAATTCCATCTTGCACCTCTTTTTTCTTTCATTTTTCTTTGCGTCATGTGCTGTTTGGGGAGTATTTTTTTGAAGGTCCATCCTGCGTGACACTGCAGTGCCACTCCTAGATGGGCCAGGTGTTTGTGTCGGCCACTAGGGTCGCTTAGCTTAGTCACACAGCTACCTCATTGCACCTCTTTTTTTCTTTCCGTCATGTGCTGTTTGGGGAGTATTTTTTTGAAGGGCCATCCTGCGTGACACTGCAGTGCCACTCCTAGATGGGCCAGGTGTTTGTGTCGGCTACTAGGGTCGCTTAGCTTAGTCACACAGCTACCTCATTGCGCCTCTTTTTTTCTTTGCGTCATGTGCTGTTTGGGGAGTATTTTTTTGAAGGGCCATCCTGCGTGACACTGCAGTGCCACTCCTAGATGGGCCAGGTGTTTGTGTCGGCCACTAGGGTCGCTTAGCTTAGTCCCACAGCTAACTCATTGCGCCTCTTTTTTTCTTTGCGTCATGTGCTGTTTGGGGAGTATTTTTTTGAAGGGCCATCCTGCGTGACACTGCAGTGCCACTCCTAGATGGGCCAGGTGTTTGTGTCGGCTACTAGGGTAGCTTAGCTTAGTCACACAGCTACCTCATTGCGCCTCTTTTTTTCTTTGCGTCATGTGCTGTTTGGGGAGTATTTTTTTGAAGGGCCATCCTGCGTGACACTGCAGTGACACTCCTAGATGGGCCAGGTGTTTGTGTCGGCCACTAGGGTCGCTTAGCTTAGTCACACAGCTACCTCATTGCGCCTCTTTTTTTCTTTGCGTCATGTGCTGTTTGGGGAGTATTTTTTTGAAGGGCCATCCTGCGTGACACTGCAGTGCCACTCCTAGATGGGCCAGGTGTTTGTGTCGGCCACTTGGGTCGCTTAGCTTAGTCACACAGCCACCTCATTGCGCCTCTTTTTTTCTTTGCGTCATGTGCTGTTTGGGGAGTATTTTTTTGAAGGGCCATCCTGCCTGACACTGCAGTGCCACTCCTAGATGGGCCAGGTGTTTGTGTCGGCCACTTGGGTCGCTGAGCTTAGTCACACAGCTACCTCATTGCGCCTCTTTTTTTCTTTGCGTCATGTGCTGTTTGGGGAGTATTTTTTTGAAGGGCCATCCTGCGTGACACTGCAGTGCCACTCCTAGATGGGCCAGGTGTTTGTGTCGGCCACTAGGGTCGCTGAGCTTAGTCACACAGCTACCTCATTGCGCCTCTTTTTTTCTTTGCGTCATGTGCTGTTTGGGGAGTATTTTTTTGAAGGGCCATCCTGCGTGACACTGCAGTGACACTCCTAGATGGGCCAGGTGTTTGTGTCGGCCACTTGGGTCGCTGAGCTTAGTCACACAGCTACCTCATTGCGCCTCTTTTTTTCTTTGCGTCATGTGCTGTTTGGGGAGTATTTTTTTGAAGGGCCATCCTGCGTGACACTGCAGTGCCACTCCTAGATGGGCCAGGTGTTTGTGTCGGTCACTTGGGTCGCTTAGCTTAGTCACACAGCTACCTCATTGCGCCTCTTTTTTTCTTTGCGTCATGTGCTGTTTGGGGAGTATTTTTTTGAAGGGCCATCCTGCGTGACACTGCAGTGCCACTCCTAGATGGGCCAGGTGTTTGTGTCGGCCACTAGGGTCGCTTAGCTTAGCCATCCAGCGACCTCGGTGCAAATTTTAGGACTAAAAATAATATTGTGAGGTGTGAGGTGTTCAGAATAGACTGGAAATGAGTGTAAATTATGGTTATTGAGGTTAATAATACTATGGGATCAAAATAACCCCCAAATTCTATGATTTAAGCTGTTTTTTAGGGTTTTTTGAAAAAAACACCCGAATCCAAAACACAACCGAATCCGACAAAAAATTTTTGGTGAGGTTTTGCCAAAACGTGTTCGAACCCAAAACACGGCCGCGGAACCGAACCCAAAACCAAAACACAAAACACGAAAAATTTCCGGTGCACATCACTAATCTAACTAGATTTGACATGCATGCAATCCATATGTAGAACCGGCGATAGTGACGCGTGGGACCACACATCGCTATCGCTTTGGTGGGCATACACACGGAGAGATCCGTGCTTAATTTCTAAGCAATCTAGTCAGATTTCTCCGTGTGTACCCCCCTTTAGAGCTCAAATTCAGATACAGTATTTTCCGAAATAACAAGAGTACTTGATAAATGTACACTGATAATGACATACTGCTGCTTGGATACCAATTACTTTAAATATTACATTGCAGGTAATTTGTGTTGTGTTTCTTCGCCATCCTTACTGCGCACAGAGTGTGATGGTGTACCCATTTGCATATGACTTTGCTATTATATGAGATTCTGCGATCCATGGGCAGGTACAGGGTGGATCTGAGCAGCGTCAATGCTGAGTATCGTTCCACGGTGGCCATGTCAGTTCTATGTATTACAAACAATTAGGATTTCCCATGGGCGTGGCCCACAAAATTTTGGTGATTGTGGTATAACCACCCGCTTTTTAAAGAGGGAGATGGCAGCACTTTACAGCCGGGGGGTTCCTCACCTCATATACACATGCACCGTAGGGGAATCGCTGGGAAAATGGCTTCCGAGCCATTTCCCCGGAGTCACTCTAGCAGAGTGCTAAAGTCTATCAGCTCCGTCAGTCAGAGTGACTTCGCTGTCAGCAAGAGAGTGAGTATGGAGGCCCAGACGGAGACTGAACACAGGACTCTCCCCTGTTACTGTATGTAACTACATGGCTCATATATGCCAAGGGGTTGGGTGTCCGGAGGTCGGGATCCTGGCCGCCAGAATGCTGGCAGGGAGAGAGTGAGCGCAACGAAGACCCTTGCGGGCTCGGTGGCTAGATGCGCTCGCCACAGGTTCTACTCCCACTCTATGGGTCTTGTGGACACCCACAAGTGGGAATAGCCCTGGACCCCCTGCTGGCATTCTGGCGGCCAGGATTCTGGCGTCGGTATGCTGAGCGTCAGGATCCCGACTGCCGGTAACATAAGTACATCCCATACCATCTGGGGAAAAGACTTATTGCCTGCAAAGGATTACAGCTGGTTATAGCTTTGTTATCAGTAGCAAAGTGTTCCCCACACCCAAAATAACTTCTCAAAAGCCTCCCTATTCTCTGCTCTATGAACTGTATTGGTTCATTCAACTCAGGTCAATGGGGGTGATGGAATGTTCTGGATTGGCACATCAGATTCCACCTATGGTCTACACTACCACTTCTTCCTGCACTCCTGCCAGGAAATCCAGCGACGTAGATGGTACCATGTTGGGCAGACATGGGCACCACCGTACATCGAGATGACGTAGGTGGCACATCACCTCTAATTGAGTTGACCCCAATCTGTCCCATTCCCTGATTATAATAAATACTGTGGGGAGATTTTATCAAATCTTGGAGAGACATAAAATTTAAAGAGACAAAGGGCCTAATTCAGACCTGATCGCTGCTGGGCGTTTTCGCACAACAGCCGATCAGGTCTGAACTGCGCGTGCACCGGTGCCGTGGTGCGCCGGCGCATGCCAGACAGCCGACGGCCATCTCAGCCCTGCGATCGCCTCTGCCTGATTGACAGGCAGAGGCGGTTGCTGGGCGGGAGGGGATTTGGCCGCCATTTTGTGGGGGGCGGGCCGCGGCAGCTGCATGATATCACACGCAGCCACTGCTACCCGGACAGTGATGAGTAGCTCCCTGCCAGTGCGCAGTAGCTGTGCTGGTAGGGAGCTACTCTTCAAGTACACACGCATCGCCGCCGTGCGATGCTTTTGCACCTGTGCGGTGGGGTAGGGCCTGACATGCGGGGCGGACTAGCCCTGTGCTGGGCGTCTCCCTGCATGTCAGGGAAGCTGATCATAGATGTGCTAAATTTAGCACATCTACGATCAGGTCTGAATTAGGCCCAAAGTACCAACCAGTGGTGTAAGTATACATTTTTTCTTAGTGGTACTGATAGTAAAATGGGCGTGGACACGTGTCATGAGGGGGCATGGTCACACTAAACTAGGGGAGTGGCTACATGACAATAGGGGCATGGCCACATTATGCCACACACCAAAATGCCCCTTACACATTATGCCAAGCACCGTAATGCCCATTACACATTATGCCACACACCGTAATGCTTATTACACATTATACCACACGTAATGCTTATTATACATTATGTCACACACCGTAATAACTATTACACATTATACCACACGTAATGCTTATTATACATTATACCACACACCGTAATAACTATTACACATTATGCCACACACCGTAATGTCTTACATATTATACCACACACCGTAATGCCTATTACATATTATGCCACACACAGTTATGCCACTGACACCATTTTATGTCCCACACACAAAAATGCCCCTTATAAATGATGCCCCGGCAGTGGGTCAGTGGTACGCATATTTCTTAATGGTACTCTGTACCACCCCGTACCACCCTACTTTCAGCACTGGTACCAACTAATTAGCTCCTACAGTTACTGTCATTTTTCAAACACAGCCTGTAAAATGCAAGTTAGAAGCTGATTGATTGGTACTTCCATTTTACAGGCTATGTTTGAAAAATGACAGGTACTGTAGGAACTGACTGTTTGGAACTTTATCTCTCTCCACTTTATCCAAAGTTTGATACATCTCCCCCTATATGCCTTATTCCTTTGCAATGAATTGTTAAAAAAAAATGAAGGTCCAGATATATGTTGAGTGCAATGGCCTTGTTTCACCCAGCCTGTGATGACTACATGAAAGAATCCTGCTTTGTGAATCATTCCTAGACCATCTATCAGCTTGCGGTATTTCTGGTCGGATACTCAGAGGGCCTAGGGGCAATATATATGTAGGGGACACCTGGCTAGCAGCTGCCAGCCGGATACATGATCAAATTAAAAGGCAGTTTCAGTAAATGGCTGCAGGCTGTAAAATGAGGTCAGAATCCCGCCGTCCTCTACAATGCTGATCAGAAATGCCACCACTATTACACTAGGGGCAGATGTATTAAGCCTGGAGAAGTGATAAAGCAGTGATAAGTGCAAAGTGATAATGCACCAGCCAATCAGCTCTTAACTGTAAATTTACATATTGGAGCTGATTGGCTGGTGCGTTATTACCTTGAACTTATCACTGCTTTATCATTTCTCCAGGCTTAATACATCTGCCTATATGTAGTAAGCGTAAAGGGCCCCACATATTGACCGTTCCGCCGCCGAGCTGCCCGACGGCGGATACGGCTGACAGGCGAACCGGTGGCGGGGGGGGGGGCAGTGACGGGGGGAGTGAAGTTTCTTCACTCCCCCAGGTCACCCGGCTCCATATAAGTGCAGGCAAATATGCACGAGATCGTTCATATTGGCCTGCATGCACAGCCGACGGGGCACCAGCGATGAACGAGCGTGGGGCCGCACATCGTTCATCACTGTTGCCTCCACACTGAACGATATGAACGGTATCTCGTTCATTAATGAACAAGATCGTTCATATCTTGCAGCCAGATCGCTCAGTGTGTAGGGCCTATTACAGTTTGGTCTTTTTCAGCAATTTTATATACCGTCCTCAACCAATGTGCAAACCAAACTTCTCACTGGGAATTATTTGAAACGGCATTGACAAAAATTGGGGTATATGTATCAAACCTTTGAGAGAAATATAGTGGAGAGAGATAAATTAGCAACCAATCAGCTCGCAGCTGTCATGTTACAGGTGATGTTTGAAAAATTAAATTTAGGAGTTGGTTGGTTGCTGCTTTGTCTGACTCCAAGCTTTGATACAGGCCCCCCCTTCCGCATTCCATTTTCTGTTATTGGCAAAACTTCTTTATGGATCCATAAATTCCATAAAAATAAAAACAGTTTGGTCAAATATAGCACTATATATTCATAGCACCAGATTCGCGCACAAGACCGAATGCAGCCGCATCTGGCGACATTTAGAGAACAAAATGTAAGTTGCTCAAATCAATTAGGAAATACAATTCAGGTGCATGAAAGGGAGGAGGTAGTCTGAGCTAGAAATACATTGGGGATAAACCCCCTGTGACCCCCAGCACACACCGAGCTGTACCTGTACCAAGACATGAAAGACTATATATATATATATATATATATATATATACATATAATAGAAATCCAGAGGTCTTAGTTACATACAATTTGCAAACGTATGAAAAGCCACCAGGCCCCAACAAGGCTCCTCTGATGCTGGTGGTCCCTAACTCTAGGTCTGGCATTTAGAGAGCTGTACAATCAATTTGGAGTCTTATGTATCTTGGTCTTTTCTCTGCACCCGCTAAGTGGGCATTGCTGGATGGCAACAGGGCAGCAAAAATTTGAACCCACGTAAGAGAATCATTTTGTGGGTCTGGGTGCGTCGCGGTGTGTCGTCAGCAGAGTTACTTGCAGAGTTATGTGTCGGCAAGGAAAGCATACAGAGCTCATGCACTGAGTATGGGGTAGGTGTAAGTGGCGATAACAAGATGATGCTCTTGCAGAGTGGGGCGGTTCAAACATATTTGTATACACTGCAGAATAAACGAGCATCTTGGTCGCATTGTGTTCGTAGCTGGCATCCGATATTGCATTCGCATTATGGGGGGGTCAGTCCGAGTTGATCGCACGTAGCAACTTTTTGCTGCTCGGGCAATCAACTAGACGCCGCCTATGGGGGAGTGTATTTTAGCATAGCAGGGCTGCGATCGCTCGCTCCGCTGCCGATGCACTCAACACAGGTTACTATTCCCAATCATAGTCCACGTGGATCGTAAAGTATGAAAAAGTTCCACAAATGAAAAGAAAATGTGAAAACTCATGTCAACCTTTTTCCATGTCGACCTTGTCCATGTCGACCTAATGACCATGTTGACCTAGTGACCGTGTCGACCTAATGCATGTCGGCCAATAGTGGTCGACCTAATGACTGTTGACCTAAGTGCTGTCGACCTAACGACCGTAACCCTATCAATGTAAGTACTAATTCTGTACACAACACAGCAGCGATTCACATTTCCGTCCTCATTAAACCCCAGGGATGGTCCTGGCCCATTCACCAGCTCCTCAGCTACGTATCGTATGCCGATTAATAGTGCACATTCCTGCATACTTGAAAAACTTCCACTGTATATTATGTACACTAGAGACCAAATTAGAACAGGAGGTATTTACATGTTTATGCTATTGAACAAGCCAATATTTTTAAATGCATCTCTGTGATATCCAGGGTCAGATATAGGGGGTAACGTACCTCTAGGTACTGTATAAAGGTATTGGCGGCCCGTGCCACCTTCCAGTTTTATTATTCTCATTGATTATAAGCCCTCATTTTGGCAATTGGTGGTTTAGCATAATAAGGTATAACCAGTGGTGGTGGTGGTAGGGGCAGTCTAGCAGGGCGGCTGCCCAGGGCACTGTAGCCTGAGAATGCTGCAACAGTCACCACGCCAGTGCCATCTAATTTGACTGCACGTGCCCTCTGCTCCTTCCGCCCAACTGCATGCCTGGCGAAAGTGAGGTATCAGGAACTTATGAGGCCCGAAGTACTGGCTTCATCCATGGGAGAGATGGACAGGACCTAGGGATCTACTGCCGCAGCAGGCGAGACACAGAGCTGGTGTGCGGTGAGTGAAGGGGACACAAGCAGCGGGGCGGATGGGACAAACACACACACACTCGTTCTCTCTCTCTCTCTCACACACTCTGTATAAAAGGGCTCTACCTGGCATGTAATGTGTATAAGGGGCTCTACCTGGTGTAATGTGTATAAGGGACTCTACATGGCGTAACTTCTATAAGGATCTCTACCTAGCGTAACGTGTATAAAAGGGGATCTACCTGGTGTAACATGTAAAAAAGTGTCTGTACTTGCTGTAATGTGTATAAGGGGCTCTACCTGCATAATGATTATAAGGCGCTCTGCTCTACTGCGGTGTAATGTATGTTAGGGGCTCTAACAAGGCATATTGTGTATAAGGGGTACTATTGTGTGGTGTAATGTGACTGACGGACTCTATTGTGCAGTGTAATGTGACTGATGGGCACTACTGTGCCGTGTAATGTGAATTGGTACTATACTGTGGCCACGCCCCTTCCCCATGAAGCCACACTCCTATATTTTTGCACACTGCCCCTATTTTGAATTTGGGGGGGGAGCACCAAAGGAAACTTTCACCCTATTTAGCTATACATATTTACTAAGCAAGACAGCTTACAGTGCAGTCTGCCAAAGTCCTACTTGTTCACCCTCCACTTAAGATGGTGTAATGTTCTATTGAGTAGAAATATACTGCCAACGAAAAAGGAACTTGGTATCATGTTCTGGGGCATGGCCTCGCAGCCTGGGGGTATAACCACGCATTAAGCCCTCTGTTTTTTGTCACGCTGGAGGCATGCCCAGAGCAGAGTAGTGATGACAGAGTACCCACGAACATCCCCCCGGCTCGTAGGGACATTGCCTGAATAGCAGGACCGTCCCGCTGAAAAAGTGATGGTTGGGATTCATGTGGAAATATTTTGTAGTTGCTGACAGTAATGAAACATGCTCCTAAGTGCCACCCGCCAGCAAGTGCCACCAAACACACGCTTTCAAGTGCCAGCCTCAAAGAAGTGCCACTCCTAGACACATGTCCACTGGTGCTATACTCCTGGAAGGGACCTCCAGGTGGTTGTGGTGCTACAAAGCAGGTCTTTGTCTCAGCATTCACTGGGGAAGAGGGCGAGATCCAGAAGGTCGGCCTATTTTCCTGGGGGTGTTATTTCATAATACTGCCTCATAAAACTAAAGAATGAAAATGACCAGTAACAGATATTTTTATCGGATGACATTATTAGATAACCGTGATCAGCACCAGAACCAATGCGTGTCCTTTGCCCTATAGTATAGTAGGGCCTATACAATAGCAGATTGCGGGCTCTTGGCGGAACTTGTTCATCTTTTTTTTTTTAGCTTAAAAACTCCTGCTTGCAGATAAATAGCGTAGGGTCTTGTGATGACTCCTGCAATGGATTTAAAAACACCTCTTATGCAACATGCAGCTGAAAACTACTTTGTGCCTTAAGTGTCCTTCCCCTTAATCATACACAGTTTCCATGAATAAAGGAATGGCTGCGTTAAGGAACACTGAGCCTTGCAGAAACGAGAAAGCGGAACTGGAGGGATTAGGAAATAAGAGCATCATCGGGCTGATGGAATAGAGATGAGGAAAGATTGCAGATGTTTTCCCCTATAGAAGTGAAACATGCTAGTTAGACTGAACTAATTATCACATACTATGTATGTAGTGGAACGAGTCTCGTGCGGATCTACTGGAAGGCTGTCAGACTTCTTGTCTCAGGCTGTCTTCTTGTAAATCAAAACTCTCAGACTAGCTGACTAAACATTTATTAGACTCTAGCATTCTTCTAAGGAAATCCTGACACTGGAACAGTGATGCAAGGACTAGGAATGTTGTGTGATACCCCTAAACGGTACCTTATCAATGCATCACACTGAACCATATTCTAATAAAGAAGACCTGGGAAAAAGCAAACATGACTGAGTTACTGTAGTCATAAAAGGTGGATGGTGTAATAGGAATAGGTATATTGCAGGGTAAAGAGTAAGAGATACTAGAGGTAGCCAGAGGCGGACTGGCCCACAGGGGTACATGGCAAACCACCAGTGGGCTCCACTGCCTGGAGGCCCACATCCTCCTCTAGGGATCAGGTTCCAGACTCAGCACTTGAATTATACACTATACATAGGTTACCTTATACTGCACAGGACTATGTATTTACTCTATATATTTATCAAGGGGCCCAGACCGTACACTATAAGTTGGCCAAGCCTCTAAACATGGGCCCCTACCTCTGCATTTCCCCGGTGGGCCCTTCATGCCCCAGTCCGACACCGGAGGTAGCTGATACCCTTTTCAGACAGAGAGGCAAATTCCCTGGTGAAGAAGTTCTACCCGGTAATTTGCTGAAAAACACGGGTCCTTTTTCTATGTGAAAGGGTCAACCCGGGTTAAAATTCTGAGGACTTCGACCCAGGAATTTACCAGGTTTGGGTTGACCCTTTCACACAGACGAAATACCCAGGTTGATCCGCAAATTACCAGGTAGAAATTCTTGACCCGGTAATTTGCTTCTCTGTGTGAAAGGGGGTCAGGCAGGCACTGGCAAAACGGCCCGGCACTGAAATGCCGGGTAATTGCCGGGATTTCTGTCTGAAAAGGGAATGAATGGTTTGTGTAGGCTCATATTGGTGGTTTTTGCAGACAGAAGGGCTAGAGGTTTCCCAGATCATAGTTAACAATTGGCCCTTCGCTGCATATGTGCTAGTCCCCAACACACGCTCAGAGGAGAAGAGCTGGAGCAAAGGGGTGGTGGACCATCAAGCACAGGCAACCTCCAAATGCTTATGGACCTGTTGTGAGATGTTTTGTCCATGTCAGCATCTACGCATCAACTACTGCAGCATGTCTGACATTGAGGAAGTTCTGCGATGGTTGCCAGCATAATGTGCTTCTCTCGAATGTGTATTTTTCCAGTGTGTGATGATGTAATGCACCTCAAGGAGAACCACTGACCCCGCAGCAGTTCTCCTTTGGGCAAACCATCTATCTCTTCTGTGCTTGTTCACAACTGTACCATCAATGGTTCAAACCATCAAACGGTTCAGAAACAAAGGTTACATGCCTTCGTTGGGTATCTAACGATTGTGACAAAAATGTAACCATTCGATGCTGTCTGTCAGGTGGCCATTCCTACTTCAGTGCCATCATAAGCTCTAGTAGGCCAGTGCTAGGAGGCACAGGTGTAAGTTTGGCCTTATATGTGAGTGTGGCTTTATTCTCATCATGCGTGCATATCTCCAATCACACAGACCGAGTTCTGTGTCATGGTTTCTGGTCTACTTTGTATTCTAGTAAAGATATTGCTGAACTTTCCACAGTACTTCAGGCATGCTTCCATAAAACCAGGGACTAGGGTGCAAATTTATAGGCCTTTTTGACATCAAAAAGTAAGATGGAATGGCTTGTGGTCAGTGCAATTCTTGGTAATAAGGGCAAGTACGTAGAGAATTCTGGTTAATCTGGTTCTCCATGTAGAACGCCTGAATGTTATACTAAATATTTGCAGAATAAGACAAATAAACACATGTGTACAGTAAATAGAGTTTACCGGCATTGTAAATGTTAGTAAAAGTTATGTGTTCACATAAGAGGAGGAAACAGAAAGAGGCTTGTATTAATAACACACCTTATTGTGACTCACACTTTATTTTATCCATCTATTGCATTAATCATTAGTTAATACATTCTACTAGTTGGGAAAATGGGATTTTATCTACAAAACTTTCCGGGAGATCTCCTTTAACAAATACATGCAGATTCTACTCATAGGTGCAAATATCATTACGCAAATAAAACTCAATATGAAGCCCAACGGGTCACCAGGAAGCAAGCTTGCCAAATATTTGGGAAGACTTTTTGCGCAACAAACCAAAGTTAGATGCCTACATACCACAACCAAAGATGCAACATCAAAATGTCGGCATTGTGATCATGTCAACAAGCAGAGACTAGATATGTCCTCTTGGTTTTTTTTTTGGTTTTTTTTTCAAAACCACCCTCAAGATTTGGTTTTGGTTTTGGATTTCTTGACAATTTATTGAAACAGCTAAAATCATGTAATTTGGACCTATTTTTGTTCCTACAGTATTATTAACACCAACAACATTCATTTCCAGTCTGCATTGACCACATTCTCCTGTGTAAAGTGGCACCTGAGATCACGAGGGAGGGACTTACAAGTTCCGACAGAACAGAAGCTCAGAATCGGGACTTGGTTCAACCCGAATTCCCTAAATTCAGGTAAGTTTGGACTTGACACTCCTCGTTGACTTAGATGTCAACCGTGGCACTCTAAATTAACAAGACACCTGCAAAAACGTAGAACATCAGTGGCATAAATCTCGTACTTCACGTGACTTCCTCACATATACTGTAAGACTATCTACCACTCCTATCGTAATGCTCTGGCCACTGCCAAACAAACATATTTCCAAACTCTCATCTCTGCTCAAGCCTTTAACCAAAGTGAGTTTTTAATAAATGTAAACCACTTCTGAGTGCTCCCTCATCCAACCCACCAGCCACTATCAATTTGCAAGATTTTGCTTCCTACTTCAAGTACAAGATTGATAGATAAGATCTGAAATAAAATGGTATGCTCTTACTCAGCCAGTGATCTGCTCAATTCCTTACCTGAACCCTCTGGTACCTTCCCTGCATCTGTTCCCACAAATGAAGATGAAGTACTCTGCTACCTCTTCTCTTGATCCTGTACCCTCACATATAAGTAAAACTCTGTCTCCTGTGCTCATCCCAACCTTAACTAAAATCTGTTTTCTCTCTCTCTCTCTCGCTCTCTCTCTCTCTCTCTCTATCTCTCTCTCTGGTCACCAATAAGTCTAAAGGCCATTACTCACTTCTCATTCTTCTAAATCTCTCTATGACATTTGACACTCTCTTATCATACAAACACTACAATCCCTAGGTCTACAGGACACATCCTACCTATATAATCGCTCTTTCAGTGTGTGCTTCTCTGTCTCCACCACCTCTTACCCTACCTCTATCAGTTGGAGTACTGCAAGGTTCAGACCTAGGCCCTCTGCTTTTCTCAATATATGCCTCATCTCTTGGTAAACTAATCATCTCTTTTGGATTTCAGTACCGTCTGTATGCAGATAATACTCACATCTACCTATCCTCCCCTGATTTGTCCCTATCTGTACTGGGCCGTGTCACTGAATGCCTTTCTGCCATTTCATCTTGGCTGTCATCTCACCACCTCAAACTTAATATTTCTAAAACAGAATTAATTATATTTCCCCCAACCAATAGTAGTTACCAACCTGACATCTCTATTACTGTTGATATCTCAATAATCAACTCTACCCCAAAAGCTTGCAGCCTAGGTGTCATCCTTGGCTCTCACCTGTCCTTTTTTCTCCACATTCAATCTGTCTCTAAATCATGTTACATACTCTACATCTAAAAAATATATCCAAAATACGACCATATCTTACACAAGACACTGCAAAAACTCTAATCCACGCTCTCATTGTCTCCCGCATTGATTATTCCAATAGTCTTCTTATTGGTCTTACAATAAAGAGACTCTCACCACTACAATCCATTTTGAACGCAGCTGCGAGGCTAATCTTCCTCGCTAAACGTTAATCGTCTGCTGATCCACTCTGTCAGTCCCTACACTGGTTACCAGTATTCTACCGTATTCAATATAAAATACTTTTAATTACACACAAGGCTATTCACCAAACTACACCATGTACATCACTTCGCTTATGTCAAAATATCTCCCAACCCGACCTCTCTGCCCGCACAAGTTCTGCTTCTCTCAGTCAAACTCATTATTTGCTCCCATTATTTGCAGGACTTTCTTAGGGCTGCACCCACTCTATGGAATGTTCTCCCTCACACAATAAGACTCTCCCCCAGTCTCTAAACCTTGAAGCGCTCCCTGAAAAGTCACCTAGTTGTCAGGCAACTTTATCAAATTCTGGAACCGCCCACATAACCTTAATAAACTTTCTTATCCAATTACATCCCCTTTGTACAGTCCACACATATTCTCATGTTTTCTCTTTTCTTCACTTTCCCACCCTCCTGACCCTGGTTCATCATTGCTCACTGACAGCCAGTGGCGGTTCTTGCCACGGGCAAGCGGTACTTTTGCCCGGGGCGCCACCTTCCGGAGGGCGCCGGCGCCATCCGGAGGGCGCCGCACCAGGGCAAGACCCGCCACTGTGCCCCCCGTAGTGCCCTACTGTGCCCCCCCCGCTTTGAAGGGAACCAGACGCGTAGCGTCTAGTTTCCCTTCATGGAGAGGACCTTAGTTGTGCGGTGCGCGATGACGTCATCGCGCACCGCACAGCAAAGGTCCTCTCCATGAAGGGAAACTAGACGCTACGGTCTAGTTTCCCTTCGTCTTGAGGACCTCTGCTGTGCGATGCGCGATGACGTCATCGCGCACCGCACAGCATAGTGGCACAGACACTAGGGGTCATAATTGACCTCTAGTGTCTATGCTGTTCTATGGGAGAGACGTAATAACGTCTCTCCCATAGATCGAAGAGAACAGAGGAGAGGAGAAGAGCGGCGCCGCCGGCGGAGGGGGTCTGGATCAGGAACGGGGATGGTAAGTATAGTTTTTATTTATTTTTATTTTTTCTTTCAGCGAGCTGACCACGCCCCCAATCGAAGCCACGCCCCCCATATTTTGCCCGGGGCGCCACAGTTCACAGAACCGGCCCTGCTGACAGCCTACCAAGAACATTTACAATCTGGTGGACCATTATGCAATAGATAGCACCTATCCGTGTGTATCCATGCCTATTTCCCTACAGATTGTAAGCTTGCGAGCAGGGCCTTCCTACCCTACCTCTATGACTGTTATTACTTATTACCCAGTTTTGTTCTATCATTGTTGTTTCCAATTGTAAAGCGCAACGGAATGGGGGGGGGGGGGGGGCTGATTCAGAAATGGATGCAGCCGCTTGTCCATACGCAGCGGCCGCATCCATCTGGTCATCGCATGCGCACTGGCCACAGTGCGCTGCTCAACCCTTCTCCTTGCAGCCGCAACCAGGAAGGATGCGGCTGCAAGATGATTGACAGCGGCAGACATTCACGGGGCGGCATCGCAGCATTGGGGGGCCGTGGCAGGTCACACAGGGGCGGCGGCGTGACGTCACACACTCCCAGGGGTCAAACCTTAATTCGATACATCCTAAATGTAATTATGGATGAACTGGGAGGCGACCTCACACGTGCTGGGTGGCCCCTCAGCATATGAGGAGATGGACGCATATCTGGCTGCGTACGCCGGGTTGGTGCCCCCAGTCTCAAAGTGGTCTCAAACGGGTCACCCACGGGAAGGACCCGTGTACAAGTCCCGGGTGCGACCAGCCAATTGCAATGTGAAAGTGATACTATTCATGATGGGTAAGCCTGTGTCAGTTATCCAGGGAGATACCATATGTTGGGGTCATTCCGAGTTGATCGCACTTAGCAACTTTTTGCTGCTCGTGCGAACATCTAGATGCCGCCTATGGGGGAGTGTATTTTAGCATGCGATCGCTTGTGCAGCCCTGCTATGCTGAAAAAGTTTTGTGTAAAACAAGACTATCCCTAGACATACTTACCTGGTGCGATGATTTCAGCGATGCAGGTCCCGGAATTGACGTCAGACATCCGCTCTCCAAACGCCTGGACACACCTGCGTTCGTCGGACCACTCCCGGAAAACGGTCAGTTGACGCCCCGGAACGCCTTCCTCCTATCTATCTTCTTGCAGTCGCCGCTGCGACCGCTTTCTTCATACGAAGCGTTGCTGCCTGGCGACCGCAGTCGCCGGGCAATGACGCGCCTGTGCAATGCGGCCGCCGTGCATGCGCAGTTCCGACCCGATCGCACGGTGCAAAGAAGTGCAGCGTGCGATCGGGTCGGAATGACCCCCCCGTTATCGTTTATATCTATGTTATACATGTGAGCTGTACATCTGTGCGTTATTTGTTACAGATACACGTTTGCCTGTTATTCACGAGAGGCACTGTATACACATGTCTGAGGATCCTGAGCGGTATACATGTGTGTTATTCGTGTAAATTGTACATGTGTCTAAATATTTGCCTAGTGAGTCATTTGAAGGTCGATTATTCTTCTGGTGCATTTATTCTGAACTGGAGACAATTATTGTATATTTCCCCCCTGATTCAGAGGGTCCCCCTGAGTGAGTGCAGCTGCTGCTAGCTGACATTGTGCAGCCTATACCTCCCATGTACAGGCGGGAGTTAATACATTAACATGCCTGTTCGGTGAGTCACCTATAACATATATTATTACAGTGTGAATTCTCGCCTTCTATCTCAAGTGTCTTGGAATAAATTATATCCATTTTCTACATGCAATTTGTTTTCTACTAATCAGACATATTTAAAAAAAAAATACCACTTAAAATTAAAAATTAAAATGTATATCAGCGCGGCTGCAAGGCATGCATACAGGGACAATGGCTATTGTACATTGAAAGGGTTTGGGCTAGGAAAGTATAGCAAAGCTGCACATTAGCTATAGTGTAGCATCTGAACTGGGGACCACTATGCTCTTCATCCGAAAATTGTTAGAAGTGGCGTGCGCTACTGCACAGTCTGCAACAAAATGGCTCCTCTAGGGAAACTTTATTATCTAACCAAGATGGCTGCCAATACTGTATCTGAGTATGTGTGATGCCATGTTGCCACTGTGTATGAGCGACATGGTGGAAGATGGAAGTCCTCCTCTTGGCTCCTGAGACCCTCAATGTTATCCTAAATCATCCGCTGGATGGGCTATGGCAATGTTTCCAAACTGGTTGCCATGGCACCCTGGGATGACACAGGGCAATTGCAGGAGAGCCAGGGGTTGGTGGTCCAGAACAAAAGGAAATTATTTATGGTCAGTGTGAAAAATGGTAGCTGGCAATCATAAAATATAGAGATGAGCGCCGGAAATTTTTCGGGTTTTGTGTTTTGGTTTTGGGTTCGGTTCCGCGGCCGTGTTTTGGGTTCGACCGCGTTTTGGCAAAACCTCACCGAATTTTTTTTGTCGGATTCGGGTGTGTTTTGGATTCGGGTGTTTTTTTCAAAAAACCCTAAAAAATAGCTTAAATCATAGAATTTGGGGGTCATTTTGATCCCAAAGTATTATTAACCTCAAAAACCATAATTTCCACTCATTTTCAGTCTATTCTGAATACCTCACACCTCACAATATTATTTTTAGTCCTAAAATTTGCACCGAGGTCGCTGTGTGAGTAAGATAAGCGACCCTAGTGGCCGACACAAACACCGGGCCCATCTAGGAGTGGCACTGCAGTGTCACACAGGATGTCCCTTCCAAAAAACCCTCCCCAAACAGCACATGACGCAAAGAAAAAAAGAGGCGCAATGAGGTAGCTGACTGTGTGAGTAAGATAAGCGACCCTAGTGGCCGACACAAACACCGGGCCCATCTAGGAGTGGCACTGCAGTGTCACGCAGGATGTCCCTTCCAAAAAACCCTCCCCAAACAGCACATGACGCAAAGAAAAAAAGAGGCGCAATGAGGTAGCTGACTGTGTGAGTAAGATAAGCGACCCTAGTGGCCGACACAAACACCGGGCCCATCTAGGAGTGGCACTGCAGTGTCACGCAGGATGTCCCTTCCAAAAAACCCTCCCCAAACAGCACATGACGCAAAGAAAAAAAGAGGCGCAATGAGGTAGCTGACTGTGTGAGTAAGATAAGCGACCCTAGTGGCCGACACAAACACCGGGCCCATCTAGGAGTGGCACTGCAGTGTCACGCAGGATGTCCCTTCCAAAAAACCCTCCCCAAACAGCACATGACGCAAAGAAAAAAAGAGGCGCAATGAGGTAGCTGACTGTGTGAGTAAGATAAGCGACCCTAGTGGCCGACACAAACACCGGGCCCATCTAGGAGTGGCACTGCAGTGTCACGCAGGATGTCCCTTCCAAAAAACCCTCCCCAAACAGCACATGACGCAAAGAAAAAAAGAGGCGCAATGAGGTAGCTGACTGTGTGAGTAAGATAAGCGACCCTAGTGGCCGACACAAACACCGGGCCCATCTAGGAGTGGCACTGCAGTGTCACGCAGGATGTCCCTTCCAAAAAACCCTCCCCAAACAGCACATGACGCAAAGAAAAATAAAAGAAAAAAGAGGTGCAAGATGGAATTGTCCTTGGGCCCTCCCACCCACCCTTATGTTGTATAAACAAAACAGGACATGCACACTTTAACCAACCCATCATTTCAGTGACAGGGTCTGCCACACGACTGTGACTGATATGACGGGTTGGTTTGGACCCCCCCAAAAAAGAAGCAATTAATCTCTCCTTGCACAAACTGGCTCTACAGAGGCAAGATGTCCACCTCATCATCATCCTCCGATATATCACCGTGTACATCCCCCTCCTCACAGATTATCAATTCGTCCCCACTGGAATCCACCATCTCAGCTCCCTGTGTACTTTGTGGAGGCAATTGCTGCTGGTCAATGTCTCCGCGGAGGAATTGATTATAATTCATTTTAATGAACATCATCTTCTCCACATTTTCTGGATGTAACCTCGTACGCCGATTGCTGACAAGGTGAGCGGCGGCACTAAACACTCTTTCGGAGTACACACTTGTGGGAGGGCAACTTAGGTAGAATAAAGCCAGTTTGTGCAAGGGCCTCCAAATTGCCTCTTTTTCCTGCCAGTATAAGTACGGACTGTGTGACGTGCCTACTTGGATGCGGTCACTCATATAATCCTCCACCATTCTTTCAATGGGGAGAGAATCATATGCAGTGCCAGTAGACGACATGTCCGTATCCGTAATCGTTGTCAGGTCCTTCAGTCCGGACCAGATGTCAGCATCAGCAGTCGCTCCAGACTGCCCTGCATCACCGCCAGGGGTTGGGCTCGGAATTCTGAGCCTTTTCCTCGCACCCCCAGTTGCGGGAGAATGTGAAGGAGGAGATGTTGACAGGTCGCGTTCCGCTTGACTTGACAATTTTCTCACCAGCAGGTCTTTCAACCCCAGCAGACTTGTGTCTGCCGGAAAGAGAGATCCAAGGTAGGCTTCAAATCTAGGATCGAGCACGGTGGCCAAAATGTAGTGCTCTGATTTCAACAGATTGACCACCCGTGAATCCTTGTTAAGCGAATTAAGGGCTCCATCCACAAGTCCCACATGCCTAGCGGAATCGCTCCGTGTTAGCTCCTCCTTCAATGTCTCCAGCTTCTTCTGCAAAAGCCTGATGAGGGGAATGACCTGACTCAGGCTGGCAGTGTCTGAACTGACTTCACGTGTGGCAAGTTCAAAGGGCATCAGAACCTTGCACAATGTTGAAATCATTCTCCACTGCGCTTGAGACAGGTGCATTCCACCTCCTATATCGTGCTCAATTGTATAGGCTTGAATGGCCTTTTGCTGCTCCTCCAACCTCTGAAGCATATAGAGGGTTGAATTCCACCTCGTTACCACCTCTTGCTTCAGATGATGGCAGGGCAGGTTCAGTAGTTTTTGGTGGTGCTCCAGTCTTCTGTACGTGGTGCCTGTACGCCGAAAGTGTCCCGCAATTCTTCTGGCCACCGACAGCATCTCTTGCACGCCCCTGTCGTTTTTTAAAAAATTCTGCACCACCAAATTCAAGGTATGTGCAAAACATGGGACGTGCTGGAATTTGCCCATATTTAATGCACACACAATATTGCTGGCGTTGTCCGATGCCACAAATCCACAGGAGAGTCCAATTGGGGTAAGCCATTCCGCGATGATCTTCCTCAGTTGCCGTAAGAGGTTTTCAGCTGTGTGCGTATTCTGGAAACCGGTGATACAAAGCGTAGCCTGCCTAGGAAAGAGTTGGCGTTTGCGAGATGCTGCTACTGGTGCCGCCGCTGCTGTTCTTGCGGCGGGAGTCCATACATCTACCCAGTGGGCTGTCACAGTCATATAGTCCTGACCCTGCCCTGCTCCACTTGTCCACATGTCCGTGGTTAAGTGGACATTGGGTACAACTGCATTTTTTAGGACACTGGTGAGTCTTTTTCTGACGTCCGTGTACATTCTCGGTATCGCCTGCCTAGAGAAGTGGAACCTAGATGGTATTTGGTAACGGGGGCACACTGCCTCAATAAATTGTCTAGTTCCCTGTGAACTAACGGCGGATACCGGACGCACGTCTAACACCAACATAGTTGTCAAGGCCTCAGTTATCCGCTTTGCAGCAGGATGACTGCTGTGATATTTCATCTTCCTCGCAAAGGACTGTTGAACAGTCAATTGCTTACTGGAAGTAGTACAAGTGGGCTTACGACTTCCCCTCTGGGATGACCATCGACTCCCAGCAGCAACAACAGCAGCGCCAGCAGCAGTAGGCGTTACACGCAAGGATGCATCGGAGGAATCCCAGGCAGGAGAGGAATCATCAGAATTGCCAGTGACATGGCCTGCAGGACTATTGGCATTCCTGGGGAAGGAGGAAATTGACACTGAGGGAGTTGGTGGGGTGGTTTGCGTGAGCTTGGTTACAAGAGGAAGGGATTTACTGGTCAGTGGACTGCTTCCGCTGTCGGCCAAAGTTTTTGAACTTGTCACTGACTTATTATGAATGCGCTGCAGGTGACGTATAAGGGAGGATGTTCCGAGGTGGTTAACGTCCTTACCCCTACTTATTACAGCTTGACAAAGGGAACACACGGCTTGACAAATGTTGTCCGCATTTCTGGTGAAATACTTCCACACCGAAGAGCTGATTTTTTGGTATTTTCACCAAGCATGTCAACGGCCATATTCCTCCCACGGACAACAGGTGTCTCCCCGGGTGCCTGACTTAAACAAACCACCTCACCATCAGAATCCTCCTGGTCAATTTCCTCCCCAGCGCCAGCAACACCCATATCCTCCTCATCCTGGTGTACTTCAACACTGACATCTTCAATCTGACTATCAGGAACTGGACTGCGGGTGCTCCTTCCAGCACTTGCAGGGGGCGTGCAAATGGTGGAAGGCGCATGCTCTTCACGTCCAGTGTTGGGAAGGTCAGGCATCGCAACCGACACAATTGGACTCTCCTTGTGGATTTGGGATTTCGAAGAACGCACAGTTCTTTGCTGTGCTTTTTCCAGCTTGAGTCTTTTCATTTTTCTAGCGAGAGGCTGAGTGCTTCCATCCTCATGTGAAGCTGAACCACTAGCCATGAACATAGGCCAGGGCCTCAGCCGTTCCTTGCCACTCCGTGTGGTAAATGGCATATTGGCAAGTTTACGCTTCTCCTCCGACAATTTTATTTTAGGTTTTGGAGTCCTTTTTTACTGATATTTGGTGTTTTGGATTTGACATGCTCTGTACTATGACATTGGGCATCGGCCTTGGCAGACGACGTTGCTGGCATTTCATCGTCTCGGCCATGACTAGTGGCAGCAGCTTCAGCACGAGGTGGAAGTGGATCTTGATCTTTCCCTAATTTTGGAACCTCAACATTTTTGTTCTCCATATTTTAATAGGCACAACTAAAAGGCACCTCAGGTAAACAATGGAGATGGATGGATACTAGTATACAATTATGGATGGACTGCCGAGTGCCGACACAGAGGTAGCTACAGCCGTGGACTACCGTACTGTACTGTGTCTGCTGCTAATATAGACTGGTTGATAATGAGATGTAGTATGTATGTATAAAGAAGAAAGAAAAAAAAACCACGGGTAGGTGGTATACAATTATGGACGGACTGCCGAGTGCCGACACAGAGGTAGCTACAGCCGTGGACTACCGTACTGTACTGTGTCTGCTGCTAATATAGACTGGATGATAATGAGATGTAGTATGTATAAAGAAGAAAAAAAAAACCACGGGTAGGTGGTATACAATTATGGATGGACTGCCGAGTGCCGACACAGAGGTAGCTACAGCCGTGGACTACCGTACTGTACTGTGTCTGCTGCTAATATAGACTGGTTGATAATGAGATGTAGTATGTATGTATAAAGAAGAAAGAAAAAAAAACCACGGGTAGGTGGTATACAATTATGGACGGACTGCCGAGTGCCGACACAGAGGTAGCTACAGCCGTGGACTACCGTACTGTACTGTGTCTGCTGCTAATATAGACTGGATGATAATGAGATGTAGTATGTATAAAGAAGAAAGAAAAAAAACCACGGGTAGGTGGTATACAATTATGGACGGACTGCCGAGTGCCGACACAGAGGTAGCTACAGCCGTGGACTACCGTACTGTACTGTGTCTGCTGCTAATATAGACTGGATGATAATGAGATGTAGTATGTATAAAGAAGAAAGAAAAAAAAACCACGGGTAGGTGGTATACAATTATGGATGGACTGCCGAGTGCCGACACAGAGGTAGCTACAGCCGTGGACTACCGTACTGTACTGTGTCTGCTGCTAATATAGACTGGATGATAATGAGATGTAGTATGTATAAAGAAGAAAGAAAAAAAAACCACGGGTAGGTGGTATACAATTATGGACGGACTGCCGAGTGCCGACACAGAGGTAGCTACAGCCGTGGACTACCGTACTGTACTGTGTCTGCTGCTAATATAGACTGGATGATAATGAGATGTAGTATGTATAAAGAAGAAAGAAAAAAAAACCACGGGTAGGTGGTATACAATTATGGATGGACTGCCGAGTGCCGACACAGAGGTAGCTACAGCCGTGGACTACCGTACTGTACTGTGTCTGCTGCTAATATAGACTGGATGATAATGAGATGTAGTATGTATAAAGAAGAAAAAAAAAACCACGGGTAGGTGGTATACAATTATGGATGGACTGCCGAGTGCTGACACAGAGGTAGCTACAGCCATGGACTACCGTACTGTACTGTGTCTGCTGCTAATATAGACTGGATGATAATGAGATGTAGTATGTATAAAGAAGAAAGAAAAAAAAAACACGGGTAGGTGGTATACAATTATGGAAGGACTGCCGAGTGCCGACACAGAGGTAGCTACAGCCATGGACTACCGTACTGTACTGTGTCTGCTGCTAATATAGACTGGTTGATAATGAGATGTAGTATGTATAAAGAAGAAAGAAAAAAAAACCACGGGTAGGTGGTATACAATTATGGATGGACTGCCGAGTGCCGACACAGAGGTAGCTACAGCCGTGGACTACCATACTGTACTGTGTCTGCTGCTAATATAGACTGGATGATAATGAGATGTAGTATGTATAAAGAAGAAAAAAAAAACCACGGGTAGGTGGTATACAATTATGGATGGACTGCCGAGTGCCGACACAGAGGTAGCTACAGCCGTGGACTACCATACTGTACTGTGTCTGCTGCTAATATAGACTGGATGATAATGAGATGTAGTATGTATAAAGAAGAAAGAAAAAAAAAACCACGGGTAGGTGGTATACAATTATGGATGGACTGCCGAGTGCCGACACAGAGGTAGCTACAGCCGTGAACTACCGTACTGTGTCTGCTGCGACTGGATGATAAATAATGATATAAAAAATATATATATATCACTACTGCAGCCGGACAGGTATATATTATATAATGACGGACCTGCTGGACACTGTCTGTCAGCAGAATGAGTTTTTTATAGAATAAAAAAACACCACACAAGTCACACGACGAGTGTTTAACTTTTTCAGGCAATCACAATATAGTATACTATACTGGTGGTCAGTGTGGTCAGGTCACTGGTCAGTCACACTGGCAGTGGCACTCCTGCAGCAAAAGTGTGCACTGTTTAATTTTAATAATATGTACTCCTGGCTCCTGCTATAACCTATAACTGCTCCCCAGTCTCCCCCACAATTAAGCTGTGTGAGCACAGTCAGATATTATACATAGATGATGCAGCACACTGGGCTGAGCACAGATATGGTATGTGACTGAGTCACTGTGTATCGTTTTTTTCAGGCAGAGAACGGATTATATTAAATAAAACTGCACTGGTGGTCACTGGTCAGTGGTCAGTCACTAGTAAACTCTGCACTCTCTAGTACTCCTAAGCTCCAGTAAATCAAGTGTCTCTGTCTCAATCTCACTCTCTCTCTTCTAATCTAAATGGAGAGGACGCCAGCCACGTCCTCTCCCTATCAATCTCAATGCACGTGTGAAAATGGCGGCGACGCGCGGCTCCTTATATAGAATCCGAGTCTCGCGATAGAATCCGAGCCTCGCGAGAATCCGACAGCGTCATGATGACGTTCGGGCGCGCTCGGGTTAACCGAGCAAGGCGGGAAGATCCGAGTCGCTCGGATCCGTGTAAAAAAAGCTGAAGTTCGGGCGGGTTCGGATTCCGAGGAACCGAACCCGCTCATCTCTAATAAAATATGAGGTAAAACTGAAGCACAACCCTGTCCACCACCTCACTATGGAACGTAAGGATGAGAGGTAAGCACAATTTACCTCATATAATCATTTTTTCTTAATTTCTTTGAATTTTGTGCATATGGGGTGGCGAGAAAAAAATGCTGATACTCTCAGACACCGTGATACAAAGATTTTTGGGAACCACTGGGTTCTAGGAAGGAAAGGACTTGGACTAGGGATTAAGTGCTACAGTAAGTTGGTGCTGCACTGACAATTCTATAGTGGCCTCTACTGTAACTCCCGCGGGTTGTGCAGTCATTGTGTCAACATTCTGAATGTCGATACCAAATTGTCGACATGGTCTGAATGTCGTCAGGAACCTTATGTCAGCATTCAGACTATGGGCGGGATGTACTATCCTTCGCCCCAGCGTTAAGTGCCGTTTTCTCGCCGTTCACACTCACCGCTCCGCTGCCCGCCGCTTCCCCTTTAACTCCCCCGTCTGCTTTCTTATTTCCATTTCCCTCCTCTTCACCGCCGCAGCCATAGAGTTCTCCTCTCGCAGCGCTACCCATGGCGGTTGGTGCATGCGCAAGGCTGGAAGCTGCAACTGGAAGCCTCCAGGATCTGTCCAGAAAGGCTATGTGCGTATGCCCCCCCCCCCAAAAAAAAAGTGAGTGGTACGCATGCGCCAACCGCCATGGGGAGCGCTGCGAGAGGAGAATCCGTGGCGGTGAAGAGGAGGGAGAGGGAAATAAGAAAGCAGACGGGGGAGTTAAAGAGGAAGTGGCGGGCAGCGGAGCGGTGAGTGTGAACGGAGAGAAAACGGCACTTAACGCGGAGGCAAAGGATAGTACATCCCACCATATGTTAACATTCTGGTGTTAACATTCTGAATGTCAACATATTGTACCACACCCCTCCAGGGGCACTAAAGTGTTTAACTAAAGCTCAGCCCAGAAACAAGAGAAGAGAATAGATATTGGAAGTAGGCACGTCGGTGCGTCTGGGCACACTAGGCTACAGATTGCAGCCACCACTAGGCTGGGAAATGGAGCTGCAGTGACCGCCATGTTGTTGACCTTTAAGTTAAAGTGTCTAGTCAAACCTTTCTTAAGCACCTCAGGCTCCAGTCCCACCACTATACTACTTGCTTCCCCCAGACATGGTTCCATCTATGCCACAATCCTTGGGTATCACTCGGGCACATCCACCCAAATGGGGTGTTACATTAAGAAAAAACAAGTATCGCAGATTGCAGCCAGCAAGGGTCATTTCCAAAAGTGTAAAAATACCAATCCTGCGATAATAACGCCACTTACACCTGCTTCCAAGTGCAGACAATTAAGCAAGTTTTGTGATGCAAGATAGAGAAACTCCACAGTGTTGTGCACCATTAAACGCCTTGGTTTTACACCCCAGTGGTTCTCCAGCCCACATCAGAGTGCTTGCCTCCTCTGGACACTCAGGACCTGCTCCAGGTACCCTAATCTCATTAATCACTCGGTCGGCGTAGGGTAGGTTACTACTATGGCAGACGGACACCAAACTCGCTGACTTCCTGAAATAACAGCTGTGTGACAGGAAATTCCTTTCTCCACCAACATACGGAGGAATACATGTCCTAACCGTCAGCATTCTCAGGATGTCGACATTTCATAAGGCAACATTTCAGATGCCAACTTTGTGAACACGTCAACATTTTGAGGATGTCGACATGGTGCCTGTTGACAGTTTGAAAAATGTCGACATTCTCAAGTTGACATTGTGGTGTCCACATTATGAATGTTGACATGGCAGCTGTCAACCATGTGACTGGATTGAGTTCCACTAAATGTTCAGAACAAGGGGCCTAATTCAGATCTGTTCACTGGCTAGCGGTTTTCGATGCGCAGCGATCAGGTAACTACTGCGCATGCGTATGCAACCGCAATGCGCAGGTGCACCGTACTGTTTCAAAGCGGATCGTTGTTGTGCACTGGTTCTAGCAAAGAATCCATTCGTACAGACGTTCGCAAGGAGATTTACAGGAAGAGGGCGTTTGTGGGTGGCAACTGACTGTTTTCTGGGAGTGGTTGGAAAAACACAGGCGTGTCCAAGCGTTTGCAAGGCGGGTGTCTGACGTCAATTCCGGGCTCGAATAGACTGAAGTGATCGCAACGGCTTAGTAAGGTCAGAGCTACTCAGAAACTGCACAAGCTGTTTTTGTACAGGGCGGCTGCACATGCGTTCACACACTTGCAAAGCTAAAATACACTCCCCTATAGGTGGCGATTATCTGATCGCAGCGCTGCAAAAAATAGCTAGCGAGCGAACAGATTTGAATTAGGCCCAAGAACCCATTTCCAGCAGCTCTGACCTGGTGCACAATTCAAATCAGTTTGCGAATTGGGAATTCCTCTGCCTGGTAAGGAACACCTCTGATGATGTATCTGCAGAATGAGGCTCACCGGCACGCTTACTCTGCAAGATCGGCATTTAATGTCAATTTGCTCCACCAACAAAATTCTAAAATTCAGGCGCACGTTAGGTTCTGAGCTGTGTTTTTGCTGTTTGCATGATCTGAAGGGTCCACTGAATAGTTTTATTTCAGCATCATATATACTAATTGATAGTGTTGCCATGCATATGGGGTCTATTTCTCAATGTGGAAATAGCGAAGAAATCAGACCAAACTGAGGACTTACAGAAACAGAGAACGTTGCACAAACCATCTGAGTAATAATGTGCCACGGCTGATGGCTGAGCCTGTCCACATGAGTTATAAGAAATGCTTTCTTAGTGGATGCATGTGATTGAGCAATATGTTGTTTTCTCCCAGTATCCAAGCCCAGCCTATGATCTCAGTGTCACACCAGACTCTGAGCTTAGAAATCATTTCCATTTTTCATACAAATGGACGGAACAATTTATTTCTTCCTTTGCCTTGCAGAAAGAGGAAAGTGGTGGGGAATTCTCAGGGAAACCCCAGCGATGGACTCAGAGGCACAAAAAGTGAAACTTCACAGCTTCTGGGTTTGTGGTTTGTGCATATGTGACATTTTCTGATTTACAGAAGCGAAAAGTAAGAGATTCAGTCTGACATTTGCTCTTCACTTTTTTGTCAGTCTTATGTAGTTATCAATTTAATTTAAAAAAATTAAGTAAAATGGTTGTTGTGTTTATATTTGATTTGTCCATCATATACTCGGTCGAGTCACATTATTATGACAACCAGCTAGTAGTCATAGTAACCGCCGTGTGCAGCGCGGACAGCAGCTAGACGGGCTGAACTGTAGTTTTACACACACGTCTGGTAGCCCCAAGGCTCATTTTGATGGTGAGCTGCTGCTCCACTGTAGCGTGTCGGTTGGTCCTCACGCACCTTCGTAGCCGATGTTCACCTCTCAAATCAATGTCACATGGCGCTCCGCAGTTTCCACGCCAATTATTCGCAATGGTGCCATTTGTCCAGTCACGATACACCTTCACTACAGCAGCATGTGAACAGGTCACAAACTGCTCTGTGTAAAAAATACTGCCACCCTTGGCCCGAAAGCCGATAATCCTCCCTTTTTGCGACTCGGATGAATTGCCTCTTATACCCATGACAGCAACGAGTGATATGTGTGCAGACGGCCTATCGCACACCTAATGCTTGACCTTTAATGGATGAGTTTGGGAAATTCTGTGTTAGAGAGTAGGTCCTTCTTTAACAGCATGGTCAGAGCCTGGCTGACAGGCGTGCAGTCTTTCTCTGCACTGTGTGGATTGGTGGCTTCATACACAAGGGCGGAGTCAGTGATGTCACAGCAGCTGAACTGATTGCAGCCTCATCTTTTCGACTTTGGGATTGGAATCCATTAGTACCATGTAATGAAGAGGGGAAAGATTATTTTACTTTTTAAAAGCAAAATATAATTTTAACTTTGAACAATGTTTTTCCTGCTGGTTAATTTATAAAAATATAAATTTTGTGGACATATTTACTAGTAAACGTGGTCTGCCCCCCATTATAAAGATACCTTATCATCGTAATTCATGTTAGTCAGGAATCTTTGTTGACTGGAATGCGTGAACTCTGCATCACCGGAACCGGGGCTCGGGTCATTGCGGATATCAGTAAGAAGTAAAATAATCACATATGCAATCACTTTCTGCTTTGGACCCTTACAGCACTACTGCGCATGTGGCAACGTCTGTTGATGTACAGGTATGTGAAAGCAGCCAGCACTGGAAAGGGTTCTTTCAGTTCCCTCTCCTGTAAAAAAAACATGTGCGTAAATGCAGCCTATAGGCTACAATGGTTTACGCACATCTGCTGTCCCGGCCGGCTCCTTCTCTCCTCATTGAATGGCGCTGGGATGATTCCATGTTTGGACATGCATCACAAGTACACGGTATTATCATTGTTTTGAATCTCAAGAAGAAAGCATATATTTTTTTAAGATAAGCAATGTTTTGGTGTATTATCTTTGTAATATAAAGTTGGAAAGATATTATATTTAAATTACAGCTTATATATGCATGGATATGCTTTGTAGACGGCAACAGCAGAAAAAACTTTAGAAGGCGTCTCACGCTGAATCGTGTGTGTTTTCTTACTGTTCACGCTCCGTGAGTGAGTGTACCCACGTACGGGTGATGCAGAGCTGCAAATATTTAAATCACTTCTACCTGAATGAAGAGAGAACTGAGCTGTAATGTGGCGTTGTTGTCATGCAGGCAAAGTACGGGGAAAGCGTGTTGACACTTCTGCACAGCACCATAAAAGGTCGATTTCCCCACCTGTTCGCGTCCTGACCCCTGTTTTCATCACTCTGGGGTTCGGGAGATGCGGGTTGCCCTCGGAGACTGCTGTGTCTGCAGTGCCGGCTCCCACACTGTGGCCGGAGCCAGGTACTGCACAGAATGTTACAGTGCAGCACCCAGCTCCTCTCATTGAGCAGGCCATTTTGGTGTCACCCCTCGCCAGGTAACACCCGGGTGCAAGCCGCACCCACCTTGAGATGTCGCACCATAAGGGGGTCGCTCTGAAGGCTGCAGCGTTCTGTACACATGGAGCCTGATTCATTTTGTAAGTAAAGCAAAAAAAAGCAAGTAACTTTGTGTCTGGAACAAACCATGTGCCATGCAAGGGGAGCAAATACATGTATTTTTTCTGTGCAGGGTAAATACTGTCTGCTTTTGCATGTAGCCCACAAACGTTAGCCAGCTTTATTTTTACACTGCAATTTAGACTTCAGTTTGAAGACACCCCACCTAAATCTAACTCTCTCTGCACATGTTACATCTGCCCCACCTGCAGTGCAAGATGGTTTTGGCCAGTTGTTTGCTTTTCTGTTTCCCTATAGATTGTAAGCTTGCGAGCAGGGCCTTCCTACCTCTATGTCTGTCTGTTTTTATCCAGTTTCGTTCTATTACTGTTCCCCAGTTTTGTTCTATTGCTGTTGTTCTAATTGTAAAGCGCAAAGGAATATGCTGCGCTATATAAGACACTGTTAATAAATTAAATAAATAAATATTTACTTGCAAACATGAACAGGCCCACAAAGTGGAAGCACATATGTCAAATTTCCGCAACTGGTCCAATAAAAAAAAGTTTATAGTTCTTTGCATAAATGGAGATTATAAATGACTTAAAAGCTTCTCCTGTTACATCATACCAATAATACTAATAGCTTTTATTTTATTTAGATAAAATAATGCATTGTTACTGGTGAGAAGTGCCATGGCTTAAACAGAACTCACTATATACCCGTATAATACCGCTTTCCCACTGCGACTCGGTAAATTGCCGGGTCTATCAACCCGGCAAATTCCCGGGTCTCAGCTCCGTGACCCTGGTAGAGATCAAGGTCAGGAACCCGGGACTTGTTTGCATTTACACTGACCAAAATCCCGGGTTTTGCGCATACATGTGGGATTGAAGTCAGTGGAAAAGGAGTATCAGATTCTACTAACTGAGAAGAATATTTACATTCACTATAGATGGTGACGAGTTCTGGCGTATCCTTGTTCCTAATTTTCATCTCAGTCTGACAATAACGTTTTGATTTACATGATAAAAAATATCTTAATAATCCTGTAATCACTTCCTAGTTAGTTTCATTATCTAAACAACTTTATATAGCAGTGGAAATTAATAGTTATTATGGTAATGTGAACGGATTAACCAGATTAATTTGTGGACTGCTGTAAATCCTACTGTTGTGAAATATATACATTAGATGCAACTTTCCCGGGGGTTCAGTGAGAGATGTGACAACCTTCGGAGCTGTATTTTGCACCCCAGTTGAATATTTGTATTTCCAGATAATGGGATCTATTTACTAAAGGGGGGTACTCATGGGAGAGATGTGTGCTGAGCGATCTTAACACAGACCACTCAGCACACATCTCTCACCCCGCTCAGCACAGCGCGATGTGCTGAGCGAGGGGGAAAGCCGACGGGGGGCCGCTCACTTCACACAATGGTGAAGTGAGCGACCCGCTAGATTGAGCCTGCATGCAGCTCAATCTAGCACTGGCGATAGCGATGCGCGGGCCGCGCATCGCTATCGCTGGAGGGCATACACACGGCAGATCCGTGCTTAAAATCTAAGCAATCTAGCAAGATTGCTTAGATTTTAAGCACGGATCTCTCCGTGTGTACCCCCCTTTAGTCTTGGGTGGAGTTAAAGTGGACAGAGATAAAGTACCAGCCAACCAGTTTTCAAACACAGCTTGTGACGTGTCAGGAGCTGATTGGCTGGTACTTTATCTCAGTCCACTTTGTCTCAGTTCAAGGTTTAGTAAATAGACCCTACAGTCCAGTGACGTGCGGTGGGGTGAGGCAGGTGAGGTAGCTCACCGCACGTCACTGCTACAGTCACCCAACTATTCAAAATCAAGTTCAAAAATCTACAGTAGGGCTTCATCTTTCCAAATTCTGTGATACAGCTGGGGATGTACAAGGGGTCATCTCTAGAGTTTTCTGTAACAGAAATAATTTGTATTACAGTTTTTATGATGCCATTGCTGATTGGGGGGAGGGGGGGGGGGTTCTGCTCCCTCTAGTCTGAGTGAACTGGATATAAATTATTTTTAAAATATAGTCTAATGAGAACACATTAGATAATAATTAGATAGCTAATACATTGAGAAAAGTCCTGTGAAAGAACACTATACAAAGGTCTTTTCTCAGTTTAATAAATAGACCTCTTAATCTAGATCAGGCAATGGGGCAGATGTATTGAGCCCAGAGAAGGCATAAGGAAGTGATAAACCAGTGATAAGTGCAAGGTGATAACGCACCAGCCAATCAGATCCTAACTGTTAATTTACATATTGGAGCTGATTGGCTGGTACGTTATCACCTTGCGTTTATCACTGCTTTATCACTTCCTTATGCCTTCTCCAGGTTAATACATCTGCCCCATTGTTTCATAGCTGATTGGCTTCAAATTTGGTGTTCGTCATTTGAGGACAAGGCGATTACAAATCGGATCAGCCCAAAATCATAGTTGTGCCCAAATCAATTTCTAGACCATTGAAGGGGCCAAATTTGTTCAAATTTCGAACCAGATTGAATAATTGTTATCATCTTTAATTACTGGCAATTCTGCCATTGTGCTATTTATAGCTTTAGCTTTTATGGATTATTTGAGCGAATGGAGCAGACCGGATCACCAGAACTGGATGTGGCTGCTGTGCGAGCCTCTTGCAGAGGAAAGCGCGTCCAGCTGACGTGAGCCTGTAGAACGATAGAACGGTTGTTTTCTTATTTATTAGTTTGTTTTTGTTCTAAAATATTTGTTGTTTCAACCGCATAACTGTTTTCAATTAATCATGAATGTGTGGGAGGTGTATTACATATCACTGGTGTCTGATGGAATATTTTTATTATGTGAATATTTGTGTGGCTGTAAATGGATTTACCCGCCTCAAGACTCTAGGAAGAGTCCTAATAGTTCTGAACTTCTTCCATTTATGGATGATGGAGGCCACTGTGCTCATTGGGACCTTCAAAAGCAACAGATATTTTTCTATACCCTTACTCAGATTTGTGCCTAGAGACAATCCTGTCTTGGAAGTCTACAGACAATTACTTTGACTTCATGCTTGGTTTGTGCTGAGACATGCACTGTCAAGTGTGGAACCTTATATAGACAGGTGTGTGCCTTTCCAAATCATGTCCAATCAACTGAATTTACCACAGGTGGACTCCAATTAAGCTGTAGGAACATCTCAAGGCTGTGGATACTTATGTACATGTGATTTCTTAGTTTCTTATTTTTAATAAATTAGCAAAAATCACACAAAAAACTTTTTTCATGTTGTCATTATGGGGTATTGTGTGTAGAATTTTGAGGGGAAAAAATGAATTTATTCCATTTTGGAATAAGGCTGTAACATAACAAAATGTGGAAAGAGTGAAGCGCTGTGAATACTTTCCGGATACACTGTACATACGAAATACTCGCGGTTAGGATGCCATCCTGACACTGAAGATCCCGACATCAGCGGGGTAAGTATTTTTACTCTCCCCTGTCCCCTACCCTAACTCTCGCCCTCAGGGTGCTAGCCCTCCGGGGGTGTCGGCTACAGCTAACCCTCGGGGGGTGGCGGCTATGGCTAACCATACCTCCTAGTGCCTAACCCTAGTCCCCCTCCCCACAGGCCCTAACCCTGAACCCAGATACTCACATTTGGGATGTCAGCTGTCGTTTAATATCCGGGGCTGAGTTTATGAGTGGTGTTGCGATTCCGTCGTCGGTCACATGACTGTCTGTATCACGGCTGCCGGGATGCTAAACGCATCCCCTCTATAACACTGCAGAAAAGGTCTCTTAAAGAAAGCTGAGTAAGCCGTCTATGCAAAGACATTAACAATAAATGTCAAAATGGCTTCAGAACATTCAGGTAAATATGATTTCTTTTTATAGTTTATTCATAGTCTCTGTCACCAGGCAGTGATACTCAGAAAATCACCATATCGCCAAATATAGCCATTTCACTTTTGCAAAATGTAAATCTGAAAGGACAGTGAAATACCACACAGTGAAACTAACAGTGACTCACAACTTGCATAACAGATAGTCAAAGCAAAGACTTGAGAACAATGTGATTGCTCAATTAAACACATTACATTAAACCAAATTGGGAACTTGATTTTATTAAATGCAACTCAAGTTTTGACTTTTTCCTTTTTTTAATTAAGTCCATCTAACACCTCTGGATATATGTGTAATACAGAGAGCATAACAGAGACTGCCATACAATAAATGGCATCCTAGTGACCACCATACTGTCAACGTTTCGGGGGCGGCTTCCCTTCCTCAGGATTACACCACAGTATACATTTTTACTCTGTGACTAGGGAGGCCAATCCTGGGCCATTTTTTTATCTTTTCAATGTGTCCTCTGCCCAGACCAACCCAGATAATTTAACCTAATCTGGATAGGAGGGTGGGTCACTTGCTGCGAGGAGAGGAGGTGAGGTCCGGGCAGCTGGCTGCGCAGTGTGACCTCTGACTTCATGTCATGCTTCGCAGTGCGCACAGCCGATTGAATCCCAGGCAATGTTAGGCTGGGATCCCAGAATCCCAACGATCCCTGATTTTGGCCACCATATCTGTGACAATTACAGAAACAGATCAAGTGAGTGTATTAGTCAATGTTTCGGGGTCGGTGCCCTTCTTTAGGACTACACCACATCATACAGATATTCTGTGATGTAGTTCTGAGGAAGGGACACCAACCCCTGAAACATTGATTAATTCACTCACTTGATTTGCCGTTCCTTTTGGAGGATGCATGCTTACTGATCTTGGGCACCGGAGCATGCAGTGGATTTGTCTAAGAATGCCGGCAGAAGTTTTGCCCATCTGCAGGGTCAAATAAGCTCACTGCATAGGTGTGTTCTCAACTAGCCTATCACCTATGTGTACTGATGTCACAGGCCTTCTGCCTATTAAGAGAACATCCGACCAGCAATCTGGGCTTGTTATTAAAAGTCTACCTTGCCTTGAGTTCTGAGCCTGGGAAGAGCTCACATGTGACTTGACCCAGCGCTTGTTTTCCTGAACACAATCTTGCTAGAAGTCATGTCTGGATTTCACCTGGAAACATCTGACTACCTGTGTACCAAATTCTGCTACTGACCACGTTACCACAGTTAGCTCTTGTTTGTACTTTGCCTGGATTTAAGTGACTACTTGTGTACCAGACCCTTCTGCCATGCCATTATCACGGATTTACCCTTGGGTGTTCTGTGCCCAGCTGGGTCTGTCTTTCATTTATCCATGTCCGGCTGCTGAACCCGTTGGTTCCACTGCCAGCATCAGGGGCATTGTGAGGGAGGGGGGGGCAGCTACTAAATAGTCAGAGACAGGCTTGATGCAAGGGTCCAGCCGTGCCCCAGGTTCGAGGCTGCCCCCCCTACCCCTTTACCCTTTCATATATGTCAGCAGCAGCAGTGGTTCAGGGGAAACTGCTGCTGCTTGGTGCAGCAGCGGTGTCCCCTGCCTGCACCTGATGTGGGGAAGAGTGATCAGGGCCGGTTCCGGGGCTTCGGGCGCACCGGGCGGCATTAGGGGGCGTGGCTTCGTACAGGGGGCGTGGTCATTTACACCCCCTGTACAGACTGAAATGATGTGCGGTGCGCGATGACGTCATCGCGCACCGCACAGCAAAGGTCCTCTCCACGAAGAGAAACTAGACGCGTAGGCGGCGCCCCGGGCAAAAGTCCTGCTTGCCCATGGCAAGATCCGCTACTGGGAGTGATAGCACTGATTGTGCCTCCCCCAGGATCTTCCCATGACTGAGGGGCGCATGGCACCCCCCTGTATGGCACACATACCAATTCGTGGAGCAGCAAATGCATTTTTTGCACACGGTTTTAGTAGGGGGTGTGGCTATGTATCCATAATTGACCATGCCCCCTATATTATGTGGGCCCTGCACAGGTCTCTACGGCCCTGGCCGGCATACCACGTGGGTTACCAGCCACAGAAATCTTGTCCCTGACTGCAAGTGCGGACTTATTTTATGCAGAGAGCAGCCTTGTGACCACCATACAATACAGAGAGCATCCTAGTGCTCACCATACAAAAAAAGGACAAAAACGCTACCATTGTTAATCATTGTGCCTTCCAACCCTCTGTGATTAGATATTTGCAAAATAGGTTAGCACACTGCAACCCCATAACAACCAATTAGATGCCAGGTTTTAACATCAGAGTGTAGTACGTTAATGAAAGCTAAGATCTTATTGGTTGCTGTATGATACAGCACAAATGCTATGTTTGAACTATGGTATATAAATTAAATATATAAATATACAGAAACCTGTTGCAATTGACCATAACCAAGTGATTCCTAAATTAGGGCATTTAAGGGGTAAGCAGCTGGCTCTTATGAGTAAGTGGACGTTTGTCTTATGGGTAAGTCACTCCCTACACGTGGTATTAGAGAATGTCCATGCAGCTTGCCAATGAATTCCAGCTAAATAACACATTAATTTCATGATATGAGATATTATGAGATATTAATGAATGATAGAATACGGTCATATGATGTTCATTGCATTTCAAGATTCAATTATGTCAGTTTAATTGCATTTAATTATGCTGTCAGTTTCAAGTATACTGCACAGGAAGCCTTAATATGCTGAATATTTACATACAAGGAGTGCCATGCTGCTCACAAATAAAAATACATTTTCATTTAACTTTTCATTTAATTAAGTACCACACAGCCACCACAGCAGGGGTGTGCAAATACCCTAGTGTCTGCAGAACTACATTCCCACCCAGAATTCGGGATGAACATGCTGATCACAGGACAGTCCTCAAATCTCACTAATCTCAAGCAAGAACAATAAACTACCTACATATTAAATGGGGAGGAACTAGGGGATTCTGTACTGGAAAAAGATTTAGGTGTTCACGTAGATAACAAACTTAGCAGTAGTAACCAAAGTAGGAATGCAGCAAATAAGGCAAACAAGGTATTAGCATGCATAAAGCGGGGAATTGATGCAAGGGATAAGAGTGTTATACTCCAATTATACAAATCACTAGTGAGGGCACATCTCGATTACTGTGCACAATTATGGGCACCATACTACAAAGAGGATATCCTGAACCTAGACAAGGTTCAGAGACGGGCGACCAAACTGATTAAGGGGATGAGACGCTAGAATATGAGGAAAGGCTTGCTAGGCTAGGCATGTTTACACTGGAAAAGAGGAGACTAAGAGGGGACATGATTAACATTTAGGGAACAATACACAGAGCTAGCGGGGGAGTTGTTTTTGGTAAGATCATCACAAAGGACACGAGGACACCCGATTAGGTTAGAGGAGAGGAGATTTCGCACACAGAGTTGGAATGGTTACTTCACAGTAAGAACAATACGAATTCGGAATTCCTTGCCTGAGAGAGTAGTAATGGTGGACTCGGTCATTGCTTTGATAAAACTAAATATTTATCTTCTAACATTTACTATATATGGGTAAGAAACTCAGTACGCAATGGGCGTACGGGGTACCGTAAGGGTACGCACTTAGCGTAGCAGACGCTATGCCCACAAGAAGAACACGAGCGGCGCAGACGCTCACAGGATGACACACAGTAAACCTTGTATGCAACACAATGAAAGGCTGAGCCTATACTGTAAACCTTGGTTTTGTAATGTGAACACAATGTAATGCTAATTAACCTCTATTATATAGAAGCCGCTTGAGCGATTGAGACTTTCCGAATACCCTTAGCAATGTAATGATAAAC
This sequence comes from Pseudophryne corroboree, assembly GCF_028390025.1. Lineage (NCBI taxonomy): Eukaryota > Metazoa > Chordata > Amphibia > Anura > Myobatrachidae > Pseudophryne > Pseudophryne corroboree. Next base: position 60,821,663 of record NC_086448.1, read on the forward strand.
ACACAATACCTTGTAAGGTTCCAAAACCTTTACTAACGAGATTTAGTTATGTAAAAAGGGAAAATACAGTTAACATCTTATACACTACAGACTAACATCAATATCTAACATAATAACTACACATATACAATATACAACAGCTTCTTAATCCTAAACAATAACAAAGAGAGAGAGAGAGTATGGCAAATACAAACAGAGAATAAGTTGGTTACAGAGAAAAACTTACACACTGGGGAATGATCGCTGCGCAGTCCTGGTCACCAGCTCTCAAGTTAGTCAGTGATGAAAACCTTTTGTGGAGAGTAGACTGAGCTGGCCCAAACTGGCTGCCTTATATACACTGCATACAGTACACTACAAAGGGGCCTACAATCTCATTGTTCATTGGACACAGGAATCTGTCTTCACATTATAACAAAAGGTCATAGGTTTGTTTGAACAGGTGGGCTGTGACTATTCCAAAATTCTCAGGTGGGAGGGAATCTCAGGTTTCCCCCCACATGTGTAATAAAACAGCAAATACTTTTAAAGTCCATAAACTTCTTTTAAACATAACTATAAGCAGGAGCGATTAATCTCTTTCAAACCAACGCCGGAATGTTACTAATAAAATACTCTACCGTTGCATACCAAACACCACTGCTCAAAACCTGTCTGACCCTTCGTATCATGTAAAGAGGGATCTCTCTGTCCATGAACCAGTTACACTAAACAAACTTACTGATATTATTAAGGAGACCATAACCTACAAAATACACTATTTGGATTAACTATGTGACAATCGAGTGGCCCGCCAGACGCACACAAACTCTACCGTAAATGCACATACCACGCGCTTGAGCGCATGTCCGTGGAGGCGCCGTCACGCAACTGCGAATATGCGCACGCACGGGAGAGAATGTGCACGTGCAGCGGGCAAGCGCATGGGGTTAGTACAAGGCATCATAGGTCGCTATATTTTTTGACTTTGACAGTCCACCCTTTAGCAGTCACCAATAACTGCCACTTCCTAAACAAAACAGAAAAATATATGTCATCATGTAAATACCTTTTTATGATTGGGTAAAGGGAGGAGAGGAGAAGGTGGGAAAAGTATGACCTAGTGAGACAGTAAAAGCATGTGTGTATGAAATCCATGTTTGAGGGGTCATGTATCATCGTGCCGTACGTGTTTTAAATCAAGCTTCGAGGTATTGCGAAGTATACATTTGAATCCTTCTTATCCCGGGTCTGTGGATGGGCTGTCAAACTCTACCAAGCTCTTTTTGGCTTTTGGTTGCAAGAAATGGGGGAGCACATTTAGTTGATGATACATGAAGGGGGGGGAACATGTGAATGCTAATATGTGAGAATCACCTGTCGACTATGTGAGATACTACCTGGAGGTTGTAGAGCTGAAGATAAGAAACACTCGCTATAAATGCAGTCGTAAACTATGTGAGTTTAAATAAACAGTCGCCGATTGAGGTCTTATCTGATGTCTTGTCGGATGTACATGTTGTCTGATGTCTCTCGGTGCTTTTGCTATAAATAGCGAGCAAAAGCTTTTCCATTGTCCATAAAGTTACAGTCTCTAAAGTATTGGGCTATCGTAAAAGTTAAAGTCACTAGGGATATTGGGGGCTTGTGGCATAGTTCATCAATGGTCTGTATAAAAGAGGTTGTCAAATTCTTCTTCCAAGCGGATGTCTTTGTACCTTGGAGGAAAACAAAGGAGAAACGGGTGAAAGAAACGGACCGTGGAATCACATTTTCATCACAACATTGTCTCTATCGTTGGGTCATAAATCAAATTAGTTGTTGTTATTACAGTGTCCTTGCTCCTCAGACTCATCACTCTGGTACTACCTTTACACTTCGTTAAAGCCCGAACGCATCTAAATATCAGGCCAACCAATATGACGACTCCCAGAATACACAAGAGAAATTTCCCTACGTCCATTATAATACCTTGGGTCCATTCTCCTAAACCAGAGAACCAATTTCGTGGGTTCAACCATGACACCCAACTGGTCAGCTCATTACCCACAGCAGCGAGTGTGAGATTGTGTTTCCTTCGAAACTCCCACTTCAATTGCAAAATGTCATCCATCTTTTGGTCTATGACCTCGGCCGGGTCCTCGGTGCTGTTTGTAATATACGTGCAGCACTTTACTCCATACTGAGTTGCTAGGGTAACACAATACCCGCCTGTCACTGCTGTGAGATAATTGAGAATCATCCTATGCTGAACCAGCTCTGTTTTGTAGGCTTGTAACTCTTTCCCAGTGTACCTGAACGTGTCGTCATACATTTCGGTGATATTGTCTAACAAGTTCGCTAGCGCAGATATATATTTATAATTTATCACTCCTCTGGCGGTACGAGTGATATCTAACGCGAGTAAGAATTGAATCCCGGTGGATTCATGGATCAGATCAGAGGCCGGATGCTCTGTCCTTTCAATCAGGTGCCGTTTAACGACGTGCTCGTAATGAGTGTGAGTAGAAGGAGCTTGGGCACCGCGGTGAATGTCTTTTATTTTGTTATGGGATACAGTCATTACTTCAGGCAGTACCTTTCCAATGTAACACAATCCCTCTGAGTTTGGGGCAAGCCACTTATACGCCTTTCTCCCGCATATAAAATATGCATCATCGGGGAGAACATATGGGACAGAGTATGACATTACCATGTTACAAATTTTCCATGTGAAATCTCCAAACCCTAACTCTCCCATCTGTCTAGTACACGTATCCGGTTGTACGATATGTGCACAGTATCCTGGTGATACTTCTCCAACTCGCATGGTCCTACTTCCTAGAGTGTACCTATACCGGAAATATTTTCCACTGTTGGCTATCTGGCGTATAAGCTCTGTTTCTGTGGGCATTCTATCGGCTCTATATGAAAATGTCATGGTTTGATTACTCCATGACACTTCCCAATTTCCCGGCTTTCGGGGATTGGAAATGTTAAAGCATACTAAGGACTTATCCACATGATATTGGTGGAGCTTCAAACTAGGAGGACTAGAGATATTAAACCTCTTGTCCACCGGCCTCCCACCACTTAACTCAAGTACCTCTCCTGCAGTTAAAGGGAAGGGTACTAGTCCTGATTTGCTATGACCTTGAGGTACTTGAGAGCATACCCAACAGTCTGTCTGGTTTAACACTTTACCCACTAAGGAGTGATAGTCACTCAATGGATGCCGGTCCATGTGGACATTAAAACTGGACTGACATTTCTTGATACACCCATCCTCAACTATATTGTCACAATGCCTACAGATGCAGTTCTCTTCAGCTAACAATCCATCACAATTCCTTCTATTGTCAATGCTACCAGATCGTTTTCTGATACTCGCCTTTACTCAGTGATTATGTTGCTCTTGGAAAACTACGCCTCCATCCTGGTCATCAGAACCCATTCCAGATCCTTTCTCGACCTCCATGGTACTCTCACCGAAACAGACTGCTCTGGTCAACATCATGGTCAACAGGAAAATCCGGATCACAGTCTCTTGGGGCAAGTCCATCTTATAGGAGGAAAAGGAGAAATTTGTAATGGGGGTACAAAAAAATAATTGAGGGGAAAGAAAACTGTTACGATGTCTTCTAGTCTTGTTGTTCCTCTTGCTCTGTTGTCATCTTAAAGGTGCTGTCTCTCAATCTTCCAAACGAACATTCTGGTGATACAATATTCCTTCCAAATCTGCGATCTTTCTGTAAGGAGCAAAAAATCTTGCATTACCATTTGTCTAACTGATGTGTGACATACCATCTGTAAAGCATGAGAACATGAGAGAGAAGAAAAAAAAAAAAAACGAGAGAGAGAACAATTCATATATATGTTACCTAAAACAACAAACAAAAAAACATTGTCAGATCTTCCGTTCACCATCAGGCTGTCACACCATCACATCCATTGGTAATCTTTGCGCAGTCTCCCCCCACCAGTATTTCCACACTCTACCCTTTTGTGCCTGGCCAGGACACACCGATGTCGGTAGGTCACACTGGGGTTAGATAGACTTCTGTAAAGACCAAGTAGCTATGTGATGTTTGAGTTCTGCCGATGAACGTCAGAGATGGGGAGAAAGAAACATTTACAGATAAATTACAAAGTTTACCCGGCCGTTCCTGTGTCTACACGGAACTGACCTCCCAATATCATTGACTGTAACCTCAGGCTTACTATCAGTCCTAATGATCACCTTTCCTGACTGCATATTACAGGTGCGGCCCAAACTTCTTCCTATATGATCCCTGATTACAATTTTGTGTGTCATAACTCTGCTCGTGTTTTTGTCTAGGGGGTTGATATGACTTTTGTATATTTCTTGACCTACAATCTCTTGCATAATGTCCCTCTTTGTGACAATGATAACAAACTATCACATTTGAATTTCTCACAGGGGTTTGGGGCTTAAGCTGGTGTGGCTTCGTTGTCAGGGCTTGTCTACTGATTGTCATTTGCTTACTGCCCTGTGACTCCAGGTGTCTTTTGATGTTCCATTCAATTATAACATCATCTTGTGTTGGTTCTACAATATGAGATACATTTGTTTGTGCGTGATATATAACACTGTACGTACCTGTGGACACGACCTCACCTGACCCTCCGTAAGGGGGTTTGACTACTGCCTTTACCGATTTGGTCGCGTCCACCTGGATGTCTTGTATGATGGCTGCTGGAAATGGTGCCGACCTCGTGCTGGGCTCACTTTCTTGCTTGTAATCCTGAGGGAAGTTTAACATGGAGTGCAACTTGCACGGGTTAACAGTTGTACATTTAACAGTTTTACTTTCATCATTGTTACATTCGTTAAAATTATTCTTATCATCTATACAGTTACTAAGTGCATGTTTATCATACCCCAGTGTGCCATTCTCTGTAACCACTTTCTCTCCTGTTGCCATATTTTTCTTACCAAAGTGAGAGTCAGCTGTGTAAGCTAATCCTCCTTGTATTTCACTTTCCCGTTGCCATAACTGTAAATAATCATAATGTTTGATCCGTCTCTTTGCAGATTTAATGAGACATATCCTTCTCCTTAGATTTTGTAACACCTCGGGGCTAAATGGCCTATATGGGTATTGCACCAACCCTCCTGTGGTTGTGCTTCTTGACTCTATCTATAGTGGACTTCCTAGTCTGTTGTACCTGGACCTCCTGGTCCGTGACCTCCTGGTCTGTGTCTACAGTAGACCTCCTGGTCTGCTATACTCTAATGCTCTTATTTTAATATGTTTAACAAGGGATGCCTCCCAAGCCACCGCGCTGTCACTTTCACGTATGTACCTCACGAGAACTCGATTTCCTGTGGTTCCACCCAAAAATGAGAAACTTATATATATGTATACACACTCTTTCACCTCATACACTCTTTACTTTCATTTCTGCGCAGAAATCCCTTTCATTCAGTATCGCAGTCTAGTCCCGAAAGGAGTTACAACTAGAGAAGGATTATTTACGCTAAAATTTAGGACACTGAGAGTGACTTGCGCTATTATCGCGTTGCCTCCGTATCGCCTACTAAAACAATACTATCGTGTGATTTGTATTACGTGGGCGTACCCATACGCTCCGTTGCGTAATATACGCTACGTGCGTCGGCCCTTGCGTCGCGTACGCTTGTCCCGCCCTTTGCTAGGGACACGTGTACACAGGCCAGACACGTCCACAGTAACACAAGTAACACGTTTCTATCAATGCAAATTATATTTAACTGTAATCATTTACTGAACACCACACAGATCTCCCTTGTATCTTAGGCAAAGCCGTGTGCGTGTTTTACAAATTACTCCCTTACGTATTAATTTTACTTTTAACTACCAATAGCAACAAATCTTTCTCAGCACGTTATCAATGATAAATGGCAAACAGGAAAGCGAGATGTGAAATTACACAAATGACAAATGCAGGTGTGTGCGTGTGTTGCGTACGCAATGTGTATCAAACAGAAATAAAACAGTTTTAAAAGACAATAGCGTACTGTTCTTACCTTCCGGTTCCGGATTCCACCAACTCTCCTATAGCGTAGCGATGCAGACGCTTATCTAGTCAGCACTACCGTATCCCTCACCACCAACACGGATACGAAGGGATACGCCTTCCCGCCCTTTGCTGGCAGATAAAGTCTGCTTGTGTTCGCTAGAGCGGATATGTGGAGGATGGACGAGCCGCCAATTGATAAAACTAAATATTTATCTTATAACATTTACTATATATGGGTAAGAGACTCAGTACGCAATGGGCGTACGGGGTACCGTAAGGGTACGCACTTAGCGTAGCAGACGCTATGCCCACAAGAAGAACACGAGCGGCGCAGACGCTCACAGGATGACACACAGTAAACCTTGTATGCAACACAATGAAAGGCTGAGCCTATACTGTAAACCTTGGTTTTGTAATGTGAACACAATGTAATGCTAATTAACCTCTATTATATAGAAGCCGCTTGAGCGATTGAGACGCTCCGAATACCCTTAGCAATGTAATGATAAACACACAATACCTTGTAAGGTTCCAAAACCTTTACTAACGAGATTTAGTTATGTAAAAAGGGAAAATACAGTTAACATCTTATACACTACAGACTAACATCAATATCTAACATAATAACTACACATATACAATATACAACAGCTTCTTAATCCTAAACAATAACAAAGAGAGAGAGAGAGAGTATGGCAAATACAAACAGAGAATAAGTTGGTTACAGAGAAAAACTTACACACTGGGGAATGATTGCTGCGCAGTCCTGGTCACCAGCTCTCAAGTTAGTCAGTGATGAAAACCTTTTGTGGAGAGTAGACTGAGCTGGCCCAAACTGGCTGCCTTATATACACTGCATACAGTACACTACAAAGGGGCCTACAATCTCATTGTTCATTGGACACAGGAATCTGTCTTCACATTATAACAAAAGGTCATAGGTTTGTTTGAACAGGTGGGCTGTGACTATTCCAAAATGCTCAGGTGGGAGGGAATCTCAGGTTTCCCCCCACATGTGTAATAAAACAGCAAATACTTTTAAAGTCCATAAACTTCTTTTAAACATAACTATAAGCAGGAGCGATTAATCTCTTTCAAACCAACGCCGGAATGTTACTAATAAAATACTCTACCGTTGCATACCAAACACCACTGCTCAAAACCTGTCTGACCCTTCGTATCATGTAAAGAGGGATCTCTCTGTCCATGAACCAGTTACACTAAACAAACTTACTGATATTATTAAGGAGACCATAACCTACAAAATACACTATTTGGATTAACTATGTGACAATCGAGTCGCCCGCCAGACGCACACAAACTCTACCGTAAATGCACATACCAAGCGCTTGAGCGCATGTCCGTGGAGGCGCCGTCACGCAACGGCGAATATGCGCACGCACGGGAGAGAATGTGCACGTGCAGCGGGCAAGCGCATGGGGTTAGTACAAGGCATCATAGGTCGCTATATTTTTCGACTTTGACAGCTTTTAAGAATGGGCTAGATAAATTCTTAATGGATAAGGCTATTCAGAGCTATGGTGGGTAAATCAAGCATAAATAAAATAAAATATAAGAGTAATAGACATAACGGCTAAACATTTACCACAGTTAAAATTAGTCCTAAAAATATACTATTTTTTCAACCTCAGAAACTATGTTACTATGTTACTATATATTGTATATAAGTACCAGATAATTCTATCTATCTAAATATATATATACACATATATATATATATATATTCACCACTCATAAGGTGGGGTGCATGTAGCCCATGGCCACCTACTTAAATATATACAAACAGAAAATTCAGCACTCACCATAGCAAGCTCACTTATCCTCACAACATCAATGAATAATTGATGGGGGTTTAGTTAGTGAATTGGCCAATGCACGGAAGCCTGCAAACCGCTCGCCAAGGTACTCCACCTTCTTGCAGGTCCTACAATATCACAGAGTCTTAAAAATTAAAACCTGGCAACTGTATCACACATAATATAACTGCAAATATGCCCACTAGGTTTAATGTGTACCTGCCATATACCTTATGGCTTTTAAAGGTACACTAGTCACCTGACACTGGCTGATAAATTACTAAAGAACAGCTGACACAGGTTTAGAACAATTGAGCTTACATAGGGGTGCATGAAAAAGCTTGTGGCCACAGTTAATAAGAGTTGTGAGGATAAGTGAGCTTGCTATGGTGAGTGCTGAATTTTCTGTTTGTATAAACATATATATATAGAGAGGATAGAGGAATAGAAGCTGTTAGACACGTTCTTGAAAATGACCTCAATAATTCTCCTCTAGAGGTCACCTTCATTATTGATTGCATCAAGTTAATTCTAGAACATAACTTCTTCGAATTCAATGGTACCCATTTCCTACAAAAACAGGGTACCGCGATGGGGACCAAGTTTGCCCCATCGTATGCTAATTTGCTGATGGGTGAGTGGGAAAATAAGTTTATATACAACACAGAATTCGAAAAAGTGAACATAAAATTATATAAGAGATATATTGATGATCTGCTATTCATTTGGCAGGGGGATTCGGAAAGTATTGCAAAGTTTATGGATCATTTGAATAAGAATGACTATAATTTGAAATTTACCTTCAAAACAGACCCCACCACCATTGATTACTTGGATCTAGAATTGATGGGACACAATCTAGAAGGAGTTACTACTAAGACTCACTTTAAATCTGTCGACGCAAACAGTTATATACCCAGTGACAGCTGTCATCATTCTGTTTGGAAAAATGGAGTACCCTACTCTCAATTTGTCAGGATTCGTAAAAACTGTAGTGATATCAATAGTTATTGGGAACAGTCAACCATCTTATATAACAGATTTATTGAAAGGGGATATGACATTAATTTTCTGAACGAAGCCAGATGGAAAGCTTCCAAAAGATCTAGGGTTGAACTAATAAGAGAAAACCCCACTACTTCTCAAAGTATTAGTCAATCTAGACCTTTTGTCACTCAGTTTAGTAAGGATGCCAACAAAATAAATAAAATAATGAAAAAACATTGGAACATACTACAGAAAGACCCCATTTTAGGACCTGATCTGCCAGATAGACCAAGGCTAGTCTTTAAACGCGCTCCGAATCTAAAAAGTATGATAGCACCGAGCACCCTCAAAGTGGAGAAGTTTATGAATACACCAAAGGATTTTCTTTTGGGCAACAAATGGGGTTGTTTTCCATGCACCCACTGTATTTGTTGCAAATACATGCAAAAGGCCATTGTGAAAATAAAACTAGATAATGGTAGTTTTCATTTTCTGAAAGATCGGGTAACCTGTACGACTGAATATGTGATCTATAAAATAAATTGCCCTTGTGGTCTGTCTTATGTGGGCAAGACGAAACGTAGATTGAAAATTAGAGTCCAGGAACATCTGAGGAATATCAAAAACAAAATGATGTCACACAGTTTGCCCAGACACTTTGCGGAAGTACATCAATCAGATGTGACCGGGCTGACTTTCACAGTATTAGAACATATTAAACCCGATATAAGAGGAGGAGATCGAGATCTAATATTAGCCAAATGAGAGTCATATTGGATCTACACATTAAACACTCTGCATCCGATTGGTCTCAATGAGAACATCGACATAGTCTCCTTCCTGGGTTGTTGAGTTGGGTCCATTATTCTGGTCAATATTTCAATAGAATACTTTATGAAAATATGATATATATGCATCCTTAGATATGAAGTAACTTTTGTCGACATGGGGACGTCTAATTATTCGTTATGTTTAACTCTAGATACATTTGATCCACGCGTGTTATATCTAATAGCCCTTAATAATATAAGACTGAGGGCTACTTCCCTTATGTAGTACTTTATATGTTATGTATAACCTTAATTATATTTGATCCACGTGTGTTATATTCAATAGTTATTAACAACATAAGATTGAGGGCTATCTCTTTCATGTATCATTTTATGATCCTCCAAATATGACAGTGTGAATTATTGTTCATTCACCACACTTTATAAATAGGATATATGTAAATTCTCGAATGCATATCTGCAAGTGACTAATAAACTATGTGATAAGTGAACCAAAAAATCTCTATTGTATGTCATATTATATTATTATTAATGTTATAATGTTTGTAAAGACATTGAGAAAATAGCGTTTAAATTCCATCAATACGCGTTCTCTCTCAAAAATGTGGGACACCCAAGAGTTAAATATCATATATCACTTTAACACTAGTACTCTCTGAAGTATAGTGTATTATTAGTATGGACAGAATGCCTAGCTAAAATAGGAATCGATACTGTGCGTCTCACCGTCTGGACAGGTGGAACGCACAGGCGCCTGTCGCGGAAGTGACGCATTGCGTTCCACCCTCACTATGGATGGAACACACATGTCTGTGTCGCGTGCGTTCCATTCATACTATGGATGGAACGCACGGGTCCGCTGATACGGGCTCCCTGTTTCTTGCTCTGACCGGGATCTGTAGTAATCCCGGATCGGATGTACCTCCTCTGGGCTTAATAATAATTCACCATATGTCCCTTCTGGGCTTAATATACTTATCTAAATTGGGAGGTGCAACGATTGGACGGAAGTCCATGCGTTCCACCATGCGACAGGTGGAACGCAGGGCCGAAATAGACGATTATCTGTTCATTTAAACCTTCTATCTCATACCCTACAGTATCCTCTTGATTTATGAACTTTATTTTTATAAGTTTAGGAATAGAATATTTATTTGTTGGGTGTGAATAGCCCTCTATAGCTATTTATTTGATTGACCTATCAGCAGAGAAAGGAAGTGATGTAATACCTCTACAGGTATAAATAGGTCAGGCCCTCACATGTCAGTTCACTTGACATTGAGGAGAGAAAGTAGTCACAAGGTCCAGGATCCTGCTATGTAAGTAATTATTTAGGTTAATCTTATCTTTTTGTTTACTAATTTTTTTAATTAATCAATTAATTAAATCCACTTAATTTTTAGTTGGTTATCCTTGTTTTACCTGGATTCCTGTCCGGTATTATTGACTTTGGTTTTAAAAGTAAGTTATTTATAATTCTTACGATAGAACCTCAATTTAAAGGTCTGCATATACCTTATCCAAATGATCAAATTTATTTAGATTTTATCTGGCCTTCCCTAAACCTCTGAAGACAGTTCATAATCGGTTACGGGTACCTTTTGAACCCAAATGTGAGTATAACAATTAAAGATGGTTAGTTCTAATAGTCAATTAACCCCAGTTTGAGACAACCCTTTTTTCTATAGATACTTCCACTATATTCTACATGGAAGATTTTGGATGTATGAGATTCATTTAATGTGAGTGAGCCATGTCATCTTGTAGCTCTCAGTGTAAAAAGTAATTGGGATCTTTCTGACAGACTTTATCCTTTATAGAATACCTCACACCAAATACCATAATTAACAGTGGAAATACTGTAATCACTAATAACATACTTTATGGTCGTAAGGGATCCACCCGAAGTAATACCCATAGTAAGTAGTCACTACCAACCATTGCATTTGTTGAGAATGTTTCTCTCTTTTCTCATTGTCTGATGATCCTTTGTATGTATAAATTATCTACCCTTGATTATTAGCTGAATGAATATATGTTGCTTTTTGAATGAATACTTGTTATTTTTCTAAGAAAAAAGAATGTTGAAATTGAAATGCATTCTATGACATCAATTGATATTCCTCTTCCCTTGTTCTTTACTTTTCTTCTTCCTCTTTCCTTCATGACCAGCTACGAACTGTACCCCTGATGAAGTCCTTATAGGACGAAACGCGTTGGGTTTATGAAAATATTTATGAAGTGCCACATATGTACAAATTAATAATGTGCTTATGAACTATTGTACTTCTGTATGATTTTAATGTTTTAATGCTTGATTAAAAAATATTGCTATTCGGTTCTTGCTGGTTTCCAATATCTGGAGTTAATGTTACAGTGCGCCTTCTGAATACTTTATTTTATATATATATATATATATATATGTATATATATATACACAAACAAATATAGAAAACCACAGCACTCGCCACCCCAGAAGCGGGGTGCAGTGTCTGCACTCACCACTCATAGGGTGGCGTGCATGCAACCCATGGCCACCTACCCAAATACATACAAATAGAGAATTCAGCACTCACCATAGCAAGCTCACTTGTCCTCACAATATCAATAAATAAATGATGGGGGTTTAGTTAGTGAATTGGCCAATGCACGGAAGCCTGCATACCGCTCGCCAAGGTACCCCACCTTCATGCAGGTCCTACACTACCACAAAGCCTTAAGAATTAAAACCTGGCAACTGTATCACATATAATATAACTGCAAATATGCCCACTAAGTTTAATGTATGCCTGCCACATATCTAGGGGCTTTTAAAGGCATACTAGTCACCTGACACAGCCGATAAATTACTAAGGAGCAGCTGACACAGGTTTAGAACAATTGAGATTACACAGGGGTGCATGAAAAGGCCTGTGACCATGGTTAATAAGAGTTGACCAAAGATTAACCCCATAATATACAAACAAATATAGAAAACCACAGCACTCGCCACCCCAGAAGCGGGGTGCAGTATCTGCACTCACCACTCATAGGGTGGGGTGCATGCAGCCCATGGCCACCTACCCAAATACATACAAATAGAGAATTCAGCACTCACCATAGCAAGCTCACTTGTCCTCACAACATCAATAAATAAATGATGCCTTAAGAATTAAAACCTGGCAACTGTATCACATATAATATAACTGCAAATATGCCCACTAAGTTTAATGTATGCCTGCCACATATCTAGTGGCTTTTAAAGGCATACTAGTCACCTGACACAGCAGATAAATTACTAAGGAGCAGCTGACACAGGTTTAGAACAATTGAGATTACACAGGGGTGCATGAAACCTTGGCGAGCGGTATGCAGGCTTCCGTGCATTGGCCAATTCACTAACTAAACCCCCATCATTTATTTATTGATGTTGTGAGGACAAGTGAGCTTGCTATGGTGAGTGCTGAATTCTCTATTTGTATATATATATATATATATATATATATATATATATATATATTACAAGATCCGAGGGCGCTAATATACAGCTTCCCAATTTAAACCATCCAGTATTACCAACTTATTTATAAAAGTATATTTTCAATTATAACATCCTTTCTTATACATATAAAATGTATTCAAAGTAAAATAGATAAAATAAGCAACGCCATCAGTTTACAGCCACATATACAGCATTTGTCATTACAGTTCACAGCAGTGAAAGAGAATTCATCCACTTTAGATTCAGCTCTTTAGGTTCCTTTAGTGGCGTTTAATCTTAATACAATGCAGATGTTGAATAAACGAGATAAACCCAACGCGTTTCCTCACCAAGGACTTCTTCAGGGGTATATAATCTGGATGGCAGATAAGACAATTTCAGACTAAAGAATCCTATACACATAAATAAATAACAGGGAATATAAAAAATCTAGGCTTAGATACATACCAGGTGCCAAAATTACTTGTACATGAACTCAATTAGGCAGCTTGACATAAAATGTGTACAGCTTGATCTGCCGTAAGGTGGCCTATCTGGAAACTGGTAAGTATATGATATACATTAGTGCGCACCTTTAGAACAACATCTATCATGAGAGGCAGGTAGGGAAATTCATACATTAAAAAAGATAAAAATCAATCAATTAGTAAAATCATGCACTTTGGACCTGTTTACATGCAATCCACAGCCCGAGTTTGGTTTTTAAATCTGAGTTCCGAACTAACAGTAGTGATTCCGAACTTGGACTCGATTTGACTTGGAACCCCTAAGTTCGGGTGTGTTCGTATTTCCGCAAAAAGGAACCGCACATCCAGTGGCGGAACTAGCAAGCGGTGGGCCCAGGTGCGACAAAATGCTTTGGGCCCCCCTCCCCATCCCATCCAAGTCCACCCCCTCACCCCTTGAGAGGATCTGGTGAGGGGGACCTGCTCAGGGCAAGAGAAATGGATACCTAGCAACAGTGCCGTAACTAGACATTTTAGCACTGTGTGCAAGAAACGACATCGGAGCCCCACCCCTGCATGTAAAACAGGGGCAGTGCGCATCGTAGGCGCGCGCAAAAATACATAGTGGTGTGGCTTCGCGGGGAAGGAGTGTGGCCACAAAATAATACCAATTCCTAAAACGGTGCACAGTAGTCTCCATTCTTCAAATTACGCTGCACAGTAGCACCACTACACCAGGTAGAGACCCTTTTACACCTTACAGCGAACAGATTCCTCTTTTTACACATTACGGCAGACAGCGTCCCCTTTTTACACATTACGGCAGACAGCGTCCCCCTTTTTATACATTACGGCAGACAGCGTCCCCTTTTTACACATAACGGCAGACAGCGTGCCCTTGTTACACATAGCGGCAGACAGCGTGCACTTTTTACACATTACGGCAGACAGCGTACACTTTTTACACATAACGGCAGACAGCGTGCCCTTGTTAAACATAGCGGCAGACAGCGTACACTTTTTACACATAACGGCAGACAGCGTCCCCCTCTTTACACATTACGGCAGACAGCGTCCCCTTTTTACACATTACGGCAGACAGCGTACACTTTTTACACATAACGGCAGACAACGTACACTTTTTACACATAGCGGCAGACAGCGTGCCCTTGTTACACATTACGGCAGACAGCGTGCCCTTGTTACACATTACAGCAGACAGCGTCCCCTTGTTACACATTACGGCAGACAGCGTGCCCTTGTTACACATTACGGCAGATAGCGTCCCCTTGTTACACATTACGGCAGACAGCGTGCCCTTGTTACACATTACGGCAGACAGCGTGCCCTTGTTACACATTACGGCAGGCAGATTCCCCCTTTTTACACGTTGCGGCAGGCAGTCCCCCGTTTTTACACATTGCGGCAGGCAGATTCCCCATTTTTACACATTATGGCAGGCAGATTCTCCCTTTTTACACATAGCGGCAGGCAGATTCCCCATTTTTACACATTGCGGCAGGCAGATTCCCCATTTTTACACATTGCGGCAGGCAGTCCCCCCTTTTTACACATTGCGGCAGGCAGTCCCCCATTTTTACACATAGCGGCAGGCAGTCCACCCTTTTTACACATTGCGGTAGGCAGTCCCCCATTTTTACACATAGCGGCAGGCAGTCCCAACAAATAAATAAAGAAAGAGACAGAAAGAAATAAAGAAAGAAAGAGACAGAAAGAAAGAAAGAAAGAAAGAAAGAAAGAAAGAAAGAAAGAAAGAAAGAAAGAAAGAAAGAAAGAAAGAAAGAAAGAAAGAAAGAAAGTAGAATCATACTTACCCTCTCCGCTGGCTCAGGCTCCTCGTGCAGCTTGACGACTCCCGGGCAGTAGACGAGGTGGAGGAGGGAGCCGCAGCAGCGCTGTGTTATTGGTGGAGGCGCTGCTGCTGCTGCCCCCCTGCTTCACTATAGGCTGTTCTCGGAAGACAGCCTATAGTGAAGCAGAGGGGCAGCAGCAGCAGCGCCTCCACCAGTAACAAAGCGCTGCTGCGGCTCCCTCCTTCACCTCCGTCCTCCTCCTTCCCCCGTCCGTGCCGCTGCTCTTCTCCTCTGTGGGCGGCTGTGCGCTGCGGGCAGCGGTTGCCCGCAGCGCACAGCGGCATGTAATGAGTCAGTTTGACTCTTACATGCTTGGGCCCCTGGACAGAGGCGGGCCCCAGTGCTGCGCACTGCTTGCCCTGCCGGTAGTTCCGCCTCTGCGCACATCTCTAATTTGAACACGTAAATATATATATATATATATATAGATACATACAGATGTGTCCTTATCCAACGTTGCCGCTATGCGTATGCTCCTGAAGAGGCCCGCCACTACCCAGACCAGCAACATGTTTCCCTTGGCACGAGTCGCCCCGACCTTTTCTGCAGGATTCAATTGACCAATGGGGAGCTGCGAGTATGACCTTGTGACTTTGGACTTGGGGCGGAGTCGGGTAATTGGTCACAGGCAGCGGGGAAGAAGACTGGATAGGAGACTTGTACTACAGTACAGATTGCTGTGTACTGTGCGGCTGATTGGTTGCGGGAACCTGGGAGAGATGCAGGTACCACCTGGTAGCTCCATGCCTGGTGGGGCTGCCTCAGTGTGTGCAGCGGCCATATGCAGCATTACCATTTTAGTCCACAGAGCAGATGTTCTAAGCTTTGAAGAAAGATAAAGTGGAGTGAGTACCAACCAGCTGCTGTCATTTTTTAAAAAGAACACGGCAGTTAGAGCTGATTGGCTGGTACTTTATCTCTCTCCACTTTATCATTCTCCAGGACTTAGTAAATCTCCCCTTATATAATTAACTCATGTTCCTACTTGGACCGAAACTATTTCACGATCTATGTTCTTTAACACTGAGATTCCTGGAAGAAGATCTGTATGTACAGGATGAACACTACATAAAACTGTTGACAGTCTGCAGACAGAATGGTGAGCATCTCGGACAGGCATTTACAAATGAGCAACAAAGCAGCCACAGTGTCCGGGGAGATAATTGACTTTGGTATTTAAGAAAAAAAAGTCCCTTTCTTGTGGACAGAATTCCCAAACGGAGCCATCTGCCCCAACACTAATTTGTCAGATCATTTCTGATCGCTAAACAATTATTATTTTTTTTGGCGTTTCTTGAACACAGAATATTTTTTGATGGTCACGTTTCAGCATTATCTCATCAATCGGGCAATTGATGAAAAGCAGAATAGCTATTCCGCCACAAATTAAGCGCCTCCCACACAAAAAGAAACAAGAAGTCAAAATTTGACTCTAAAATGTTGTGATTTGTTTTGGTGTATTAATTTTCAATATTGTATTCAATAAAACAAGTAAAATTTATTCTGATTCTGATTCGGGTTTTATTATATTTACTGGTGGGAAAAAAGAATAAAACACACACACACACTATTACAAAAATACACATTTATGGCCCTCATTCCGAGTTGATCGCTCGCTAGCTGCTTTTAGCAGCAGTGCAAACGCTAGGCCGCCGCCCTCTGGGAGTGTATCCTAGCTTAGCAGAAGTGCGAACGAAAGGTTAGCAGAACTGCTCGTAAAAATTTTCATGCAGTTTCTGAGCAGCTCCAGACCTACTCCTACCTTGCGATCACCTCAGTCAGTTTAGTTCCTGCTTTGACGTCACAAACACGCCCTGCGTTCGGCCAGCCACTCCCCCGTTTCCCAAGGCACGCCTGATTTTTACCTGTCACACCTGCGTTTTTTAGCACACTCCCTGAAAACGGGCAGTTACCACCCAGAAACACCCACTTCCTGTCTATCACTCACCGATCAACACAGCGACAGAAAAGCGTCGCTCGGCCTTGTATAAAACTGCATAGTTTTGTGTGAAAATACTTCGCGTGTGCGTATTGTGGCCCGTACGCATGCGCAGAAATGGCGCTTTTTCAATGAATCGCCGCGCTGCGACCGAAAGCAGCTAGCAATCAACTCGGAATGAGGGCCCATATCCCAAAACTCAGTTTTGCCATTATGTGCAAAAGATTTATTCACCTGGGTGGATGAGATATTCCTGCCTGTCCCTTCCTAATTACTCTTTCTGTTTGTAATAAGTGTGCACACTCCATCCCTTCGCAAGTTCCCTTTATGGGTACTCACTATGGGGGCCGTTGTTCACTGCGTAGCGATTATTGAAAAAAATGGCTAATCTGCGCATGCGTAGGCATCGCAATGCGCATGCACGTCATATGGGTACAAAGTCCTTTGTGGTTTTGCCCTGGTTCTAGCGACGAATCCAATCGTACAGCCAAACGCAAGGAGATTGACAGGAAGAGGGCGTTTCTGGGTGTCAACTGACCGTTTTCTGGGAGTGTTTGGAAAAATGAAGGCGTGGCCGGCGCGTTTGCTGGGCGGGTATCTGACGTCATTACCGTGTCACTCATCGCAGCAATCATCGCACAGGATAAGTAACTACAGGGCTGATCTTGTTTTGCACAAAATGTGTTTGCAGGCGCTCTGCTGCACAGGCGTTCACACTCCTGCAAAGCGAAAATACACTCCCCCGTGGGCGGCGACTATGCGTTTTCACGGCTGCTAAAAACTGCTAGCGAGCGATCAACTCGGAATGACCCCCTATATCCATCCCAGAGCCAGATCATGTACATTTGCAAATATACAGCTGGGTTATCTACCTACAGATCTTAAGAGCGAGGGGAACCACTGACTTATCTAAAATCGGTGCAGTGTGTGAGGTGCACACAGGCCCCTGAGTCCAGCGGGGGCCCCCACTGCACACGCTGCACCCATTTTTTGAATGCACACCCCTCTGGAGTCTCGCGCCGGCATCTATAGCGCCGTTAAAACACCGTGGTAAAGAAATCACTGCGTGGTAAAGAAATCACTGGGAAAATGGCCGCCGTGCCATTTTCCCGGAGATCTGCGCATGCGCAGTAGAGTCTGAGCCAGAGGCGTAGCTAGGGTTTTCGGAGCCCAGGGCAAGATGGAAAATGGCGCCCCCCCCCAAAAAAAAAAAAAAAAAAAACACACCAAAAGAAGCATGTGCGCGCGCCGAAGGGGTGTGGCCACTGAAAATGGCCCACAGTGCCAGTTACATTGCCCCACAGTGCCAGATACAATGCCCCACAGTGCCGGATACATGCCCCACAGTGCCAGATACATGCCCCGCAGTGCCAGTTACATTGCCCCACAGTGCCAGATACAATGCCCCGCAGTGCCGGATACATGCCCCACTGTGCCAGTTACATGCCCCACTGTGCCAGTTACATGCCCCACTCAGTGCCAGATACATGCCCCACTGTACCAGTTACATGCCCCACTCAGTGCCAGTTACATGCCCCACTCAGTGCCAGTTACATGCCCCACTCAGTGCCAGATACATGCCCCACTGTGCCAGTTACATGCCCCACTGTGCCAGTTACATGCCCCACTCAGTGCCAGATACATGCCCCACTGCCCCCCCCCCCCGGTCACTCACCGCTTGTTGATATGTGAGGGGAGGAGAGCGCAGCGCCGCGCCTCTCCTTCCCCTCACCGCTCCAGGTCTCCGGCGGCTGTGTGGCGCCGGTTCGTTAGCCAATCAGAGCTCGCGGACCGGCAGCCAATCAGGAGCCGGTCCGCAAGCTCTGATTGGCTAACGCCGCCGGAGACCGGACACACGCCAGCACTGCTAGTGCTGGCAGCGGCGGTGAGGGGAGGGAGAGACGCTGCGCTCTCCTCCCCTCACATTTCGGCGTGACGGGGGCGAGTGGGGCATGATGCCCTGCCCGCCGGCGGCGCCCCCCTCTCCTGGGCCTGCCAAGGCGCCCAGGACACGTGCCCCACTCGCCCTACCCTTGTTACGCCTCTGGTCTGAGCCCTCTAGTGCTCAGACTCTCAGAGCGGCCAGAATTTACCCTTTGGGTGTGTATATAGAGTTACGTTCTAATCTGAGCTGAGTTAGATCTTCTCCGGTAAGCATAGGGAAGGTGTAAGGGGTGTGGTGTCCTTTGTCAACATTCTTCAAGTTGACATTCATCATATCGACATGAGAATGTTGACATGGTCATAATGTCAACAGGCAGCATATCGACACGCTTGGCATGTCAACATTGACCATGTTGACACTGTTGAAATGTTGATATGATTAGAATGTTGACAAAAGGTCCCTAGTGGTGGTGGGATCCGGACTATAGGTTGGCATACATTAAGCCGACAGTCATTTGGTTGACCCCATATGGTCATTATGCACAAGGTCTACGTGGACAAAAAGGTCAACATATTAAAGGTCGACACTGGAAAATGCCGATAGGTTCAAAGGCCAACATGTTCATATGGTCGACATCACAATGGTTGACACACATATAATACATGTTTTTTGGACTTTTTCCTTCCTTGCTATCCATGTCATTAATCACAACCCTTAGAAACCTTGTGGAGAGTCGGGGTGTGACTTACATGCAACTCTACACCAGCCACAGAGAACCTAAAGCCAGACAAAGGGCGGGATGTACTAAAGATAAAAAGTGGCAAAACCCCCATTAGGGGGTTTTATCACATTTGAAAATGTGGTAAAATAAGAATTTACTTACCGATAATTCTATTTCTCGTAGTCCGTAGTGGATGCTGGGGACTCCGTCAGGACCATGGGGATTAGCGGCTCCGCAGGAGACAGGGCACAAAAGTAAAAGCTTTAGGATCAGGTGGTGTGCACTGGCTCCTCCCCCTATGACCCTCCTCCAAGCCTCAGTTAGGATACTGTGCCCGGACGAGCGTACACAATAAGGAAGGATTTTGAATCCCGGGTAAGACTCATACCAGCCACACCAATCACACTGTACAACCTGTGATCTGAACCCAGTTAACAGCATGATAACAGCGGAGCCTCTGAAAAGATGGCTCACAACAACAATAACCCGATTTTTGTAACAATAACTATGTACAAGTATTGCAGACAATCCGCACTTGGGATGGGCGCCCAGCATCCACTACGGACTACGAGAAATAGAATTATCGGTAAGTAAATTCTTATTTTCTCTGACGTCCTAAGTGGATGCTGGGGACTCCGTCAGGACCATGGGGATTATACCAAAGCTCCCAAACGGGCGGGAGAGTGCGGATGACTCTGCAGCACCGAGTGAGAGAACTCCAGGTCCTCCTCAGCCAGGGTGTGCCCCTGACCAAGTAGCAGCTCGGCAAAGTTGTAAAGCCGAGACCCCTCGGGCAGCCGCCCAAGATGAGCCCACCTTCCTTGTGGAATGGGCATTTACATATTTTGGCTGTGGCAGGCCTGCCACAGAATGTGCAAGCTGAATTGTACTACACATCCAACTAGCAATCGTCTGCTTAGAAGCAAGAGCACCCAGTTTGTTGGGTGCATACAGGATAACAGCAAGTCAGTTTTCCTGACTCCAGCCGTCCTGGAAACCTATATTTTCAGGGCCCTGACAACATCTAGCAACCTGGAGTCCTCCAAGTCCCTAGTAGCCGCAGGTACCACAATAAGCTGGTTCAGGTGAAACGCTGACACCACCTTAGGGAGAAACTGGGGACGAGTCCGCAGCTCTGCCCTGTCCGAATGGACAATCAGATATGGGCTTTTGTGAGACAAAGCCGCCAATTCTGACACTCGCCTGGCCGAGGCCAGGGCCAACATCATGGTCACTTTCCATGTGAAATATTTCAAATCCACAGATTTGAGCGGTTTAAACCAATGTGATTTGAGGAATCCCAGAACTACGTTGAGATCCCACAGTGCCACTGGAGGCACAAAAGGGGGTTTTTGCAGTACTCCCTTGACAAACTTCTGGACTTCAGGAACTGAAGCCAATTCTTTCTGGAAGAAAATCGACAGGGCCGAAATTTGAACCTTAATGGACCCCAATTTGAGGCCCATAGACACTCCTGTTTTCAGGAAAAGCAGGAATCGACCGAGTTGAAATTTCTTCGTGAGGCCTTCCTGGCCTCACACCACGCAACATATTTTCGCCACATGTGGTGATAATGTTGTGCGGTCACCTCCTTCCTGGCTTTGACCAGGGTAGGAATGACCTCTTCCGGAATGCCTTTTTCCCTTAGGATCCGGCGTTCAACCGCCATGCCGTCAAACGCAGCCGCGGTAAGTTTTGGAACAGACATGGTACTTGCTGAAGCAAGTCCCTTCTTAGCGGCAGAGGCCATGAGTCCTCTGTGAGCATCTCTTGAAGTTCCGGGTACCAAGTCCTTCTTGGCCAATCCGGAGCCACGAGAATAGTTCTTACTCCTCTACGTCTTATAATTCTCAGTACCTTAGGTATGAGAAGCAGAGGAGGGAACACATACACCGACTGGTACACCCACGGTGTTACCAGAACGTCCACAGCTATTGCCTGAGGGTCTCTTGACCTGGCGCAATACCTGTCCAGTTTTTTGTTCAGGCGGGACGCCATCATGTCCACCTTTGGTCTTTCCCAACGGTTCACAATCATGTGGAAGACTTCCCGATGAAGTCCCCACTCTCCCGGGTGGAGGTCGTGCTGAGGAAGTCTGCTTCCCAGTTGTCCACTCCCGGAATGAACACTGCTGACAGTGCTAACACATGATTTTCCGCCCAGCGAAGAATCCTTGCAGTTTCTGCCATTGCCCTCCTGCTTCTTGTGCCGCCCAGTCTGTTTACGTGGGCGACTGCCGTGATGTTGTCCCACTGGATCAATACCGGCTGACCTTGAAGCAGAGGTCTTGCTAAGCTTAGAGCATTGTAAATTGCTCTTAGCTCCAGTATATTTATGTGGAGAGAAGTCTCCAGACTTGATCACACTCCCTGGAAATTTTTTCCTTGTGTGACTGCTCCCCAGCCTTTCAGGCTGGCATCCGTGGTCACCAGGACCCAGTCCTGAATGCCGAATCTGTGGCCCTTTAGTAGATGAGCACTCTGCAGCCACCACAGAAGAGACACCCTTGTCCTTGGAGACAGGGTTATCCGCTGATGCATCTGAAGATGCGATCCGGACCATTTTTCCAGCAGATCCCACTGAAAAGTTCTTGCGTAAAATCTGCCGAATGGAATCGCTTCGTAAGAAGCCACCATTTTTCCCAGGACCCTTGTGCAATGATGCACTGACACTTTTCCTGGTTTTAGGAGGTTCCTGACTAGCTCGGATAACTCCCTGGCTTTCTCCTCCGGGAGAAACACCTTTTTCTGGACTGTGTCCAGAATCATCCCTAGGAACAGCAGACGTGTCGTCGGAGACAGCTGCGATTTTGGAATATTTAGAATCCACCCGTGCTGTCGTAGAACTACTTGAGATAGTGCTACTCCGACCTCCAACTGTTCTCTGGACCTTGCCCTTATCAGGAGATCGTCCAAGTAAGGGATAATTAAGACGCCTTTTCTTTGAAGAAGAATCATCATTTCGGCCATTACCTTGGTAAAGACCCGGGGTGCCGTGGACAATCCAAACGGCAGCGTCTGAAACTGATAGTGACAGTTTTGTACCACGAACCTGAGGTACCCTTGTGAGAAGGGCAAATTGGGACATGGAGGTAAGCATCCTTGATGTCCAGGGACACCATATAGTCCCCTTCTTCCTGGTTCGCTATCACTGCTCTGAGTGACTCCATCTTGATTTGAACCTTTGTATGTAAGTGTTCAAATATTTCAGATTTAGAATAGGTCTCACCGAGCCGTCTGGCTTCAGTACCACAATATAGTGTGGAATAATACCCCTTTCCTTATTGTAGGAGGGGTACTTTGATTATCACCTGCTGGGAATACAGCTTGTGAATTGTTTCCAATACTGCCTCCCTGTCGGAGGGAGACGTTGGTAAAGCAGACTTCAGGAACCTGCGAGGGGGAGACGTCTCGAATCTCCAATCTGTACCCCTGGGATACTACTTGTAGGATCCAGGGGTCCACTTGCGAGTGAGCCCACTGCGCGCTGAAACTCTTGAGACGACCCCCCACCGCAGCTGAGTCCGCTTGTACGGCCCCAGCGTCATGCTGAGGACTTGGCCAAAGCGGTGGAGGGCTTCTGTTCCTGGGAATGGGCTGCCTGCTGCAGTCTTCTTCCCTTTCCTCTATCCCTGGGCAGATATGACTGGCCTTTTGCCTGCTTGCCCTTATGGGGACGAAAGGACTGAGGCTGAAAAGACGGTGTCTTTTTCTGCTGAGATGTGACTTGGGGTAAAAAAGGTGGATTTTCCAGCTGTTGCCGTGGCCACCAGGTCCGATGGACCGACCCCAAATAACTCCTCCCCTTTATACGGC
Organism: Pseudophryne corroboree; assembly: GCF_028390025.1. Taxonomy (NCBI): domain Eukaryota; kingdom Metazoa; phylum Chordata; class Amphibia; order Anura; family Myobatrachidae; genus Pseudophryne; species Pseudophryne corroboree. The sequence goes on from NC_086448.1 coordinate 60,845,401, forward strand.
AATACTTCCATGTGCCGTTTGGAATCTGCATCACCTGACCACTGTCGTGTCCATAAACATCTTCTGGCAGATATGGACATCGCACTTACTCTTGATGCCAGAGTGCAAATATCCCTCTGTGCATCTCGCATATATAGAAATGCATCCTTTAAATGCTCTATAGTCAATAAAATACTGTCCCTGTCAAGGGTATCAATATTTTCAGTCAGGGAATCCGACCAAGCCACCCCAGCGCTGCACATCCAAATGAGGCGATCGCTGGTCGCAGTATAACACCAGTATGTGTGTATATACTTTTTAGGATATTTTCCAGCCTCCTATCAGCTGGCTCCTTGAGGGCGGCCGTATCTGGAGACGGTAACGCCACTTGTTTTGATAAGCGTGTGAGCGCCTTATCCACCCTAAGGGGTGTTTCCCAACGCGCCCTAACTTCTGGCGGGAAAGGGTATAACGCCAATAATTTTCTATCGGGGAAAACCCACGCATCATCACACACTTCATTTAATTTATCTGATTCAGGAAAAACTACAGGTAGTTTTTTCACACCCCACATAATACCCTCTTTTGTGGTACTTGTAGTATCAGAAATATGTAACACCTCCTTCATTGCCCTTAACATGTAACGTGTGGCCCAAATGGAAAATACGTTTGTTTCTTCACCGTCGACACTGGAGTCAGTGTCCGTGTCTGTGTCTGTGTCGACCGACTGAGGTAAATGGGCGTTTTAAAGCCCCTGACGGTGTTTTAGATGCCTGGACAGGTACTAATTGGTTTGCCGGCCGTCTCATGTCGTCAACCGACCTTGCAGCGTGTTGACATTATCACGTAATTCCCTAAATAAGCCATCCATTCCGGTGTCGACTCCCTAGAGAGTGACATCACCATTACAGGCAATTGCTCCGTCTCCTCACCAACATCGTCCTCATACATGTCGACACACACGTACCGACACACAGCACACACACAGGGAATGCTCTGATAGAGGACAGGACCCCACTAGCCCTTTGGGGAGACAGAGGGAGAGTTTGCCAGCACACACCAAAACGCTATAATTATACAGGGACAACCTTTATATAAGTGTTTTTCCCTTATAGCATCTTAATATATATAATCATATCGCCAAATAAGTGCCCCCCCTCTCTGTTTTAACCCTGTTTCTGTAGTGCAGTGCAGGGGAGAGCTTGGGAGCCTTCCCACCAGCATTTCTGTGAGGGAAAATGGCGCTGTGTGCTGAGGAGAATAGGCTCCGCCCCCTTTTCGGCGGGCTTCTTCTCCCGTTTTTCTGAGACCTGGCAGGGGTTAAATACATCCATATAGCCCCAGGGGCTATATGTGATGTATCTTTTAGCCAGTATAGGTATTTCATTGCTGCCCAGGGCGCCCCCCCCCAGCGCCCTGCACCCTCAGTGACCGCTGGTGTGAAGTGTGCTGACAACAATGGCGCACAGCTGCAGTGCTGTGCGCTACCTCATGAAGACTGAAAAGTCTTCTGCCGCCGGTTTCTGGACCTCTTCACTCTTCGGCATCTGCAAGGGGGTCGGCGGCGCGGCTCTGGGACCGGACTCCATGGCTGGGCCTGTGTTCGATCCCTCTGGAGCTAATGGTGTCCAGTAGCCTAAGAAGCCAATCCATCCTGCACGCAGGTGAGTTCACTTCTTCTCCCCTAAGTCCCTCGTAGCAGTGAGCCTGTTGCCAGCAGGACTCACTGAAAATAAAAAACCTAACAAAACTTTTACTCTAAGCAGCTCTTTAGGAGAGCCACCTAGATTGCACCCTTCTCGGCCGGGCACAAAAATCTAACTGAGGCTTGGAGGAGGGTCATAGGGGGAGGAGCCAGTGCACACCACCTGATCCTAAAGCTTTTACTTTTGTGCCCTGTCTCCTGCGGAGCCGCTAATCCCCATGGTCCTGACGGAGTCCCCAGCATCCACTTAGGACGTCAGAGAAAACTGCTTAACGATGCGGAGGGTATCGCCATATTTTTATGGCGATACCCTATAGAAGCCTATGGGCCTCTTACCGCATCCTGCCGCCTCCACCGCCTCAGCATACCTGCATACAGGCAGCCCATGGCCCCGGAACCCAAACTCTTCCTCCCCCAGCATCACAGCCGTAGGCCCTTCCGACTGCAGGGAGGAGGAGCCCGGGACTGACTGCTGACGTCACCTCCCAGGGCTGGGAGGTGACAGAGACCCCAGGGAGATGATGGAGACCCCGCGCACACCTTCTCACAGGTATCGCAGGGGTCCTCTGTCATCACATTGTGATGTTAACATCATGTATTTTAATATTTCCTGCCCGAACAAAGATATAAACATCATTATTTCATTTTTGGAACAACTGGTACAGGACACAAACCCTGCATTTATAAACAGAATACAGGCCAGGTTTATCACATGCAACGTAACGTAGGCACGTGTACAACAAAACCTAAATTATCTGTTAGAATTGCTAAGATAATTCATGCTATATGGCGACAGCGGTCACATGTAAGGAACACTTTTAAAATGAATTTATATTGTTCTTTTTCATGGTTCTAACCTTCTGTTCGCATGAAATCTACATTACAAAGCTCCAAATAGCCGAATCGCAAGTATGCAGGATGCTTATTGCTGACCCAAGCGTTTAATACGCATATATAGAGTGTGATATGTATTCCCTATTGTTATAGTCTGAGTATAGCTCTGCCTTCAGAGAGTGTCCATGAGAACAGAATCTGGCTCTGTCTGGGCCGGTGAGTCACGGGGCACCGGGCTGACTTTGATTTATGCCGCGGTCATCGCGTCCTGTATACTGTATATTCCATTTAAAATCAGCCTGTTATCCTGACATGACCCGTCTAATCCCCCCTTCCCCAGGATGAGTCAGGGCAGCCCAAGCCTCAAAAATCTGTGATGTGATCTTCATATGATGCTCACATTTATATTTTACTTACTAAGGGAAACTAAGGGAACAGTGACAGGACCTCCCACTCCCGCGCGTCCGTATCATGTTACGCTGATGTTATATATTCTTAGATATAGCCTTCATGTTGTTGGTGATTCACAGAAAATATACCGTGTTAGCAAAAATCGCACTAAATTGGAGAAGATAGGCAGAGGTCACACCCTTCATTTAACTGAATGGTAGAAATTCTGCCCACTGTACATAAAGGGCTCTATATAATATAATAATAATAATAATAATAATAATAATAATGATAATAATAATAATAATTATTATTATTGTTAACTGTTACATAAATGGCATCATATGGCGTCTATAGCGATGTTAATTGAGAGCAGCATACATGAAAAATATTTAAATTCACTAAACAAATACCGGCTGGTGTTTAAAAATAATAAGCCACACATTGTATTATTACGTATAGGAGACAGTAGATTATAAAGGGAAGGGCCATACTGTACTTATGTCATGAGTTTACATTCTAGACCAAATATCAGGCTAGATTAATGTTTGTGGTGCCCCTGCCATTAATATCAAAATGAAATACTGCCGAAGTTATTAAAAAGTGTTATGTAGAAATACCCCCAGTACCACAAGTGAGTTGAACACGATGTAGTGCTGCTTGTTTACATTATACCACAGTAGAGTTTCCCCATTTCTCATTATGCCACACAGCGTCTCCAGTTCACATTATGCCATACAGTGGTTCCAGTACACATTATGCCACACAGTGCCTCCAGTTCACATTGTTGCCATACAGTGGTTCCAGTACACATTATGCCACACAACGTCTCCAGTTCACATTATGCCATACAATGCGTCCAGTTCACATTATGCCACACAGTGCCTCCAGTTCTCATTATGCCACACAGTGCCTCCAGTTCACATTATGCCATACAGTGGTTCCAGTACACATTATGCCACACAGTGCCTCCAGTTCACATTGTTGCCATACAGTGGTTCCAGTACACATTATCCACACAGCATCTCCAGTTCACATTATGCCATACAGTGCGTCCAGTTCACATTATGCCACACAGTGCCTCCAGTTCTCATTATGCCACACAGTGCCTCCAGTTCACATTATGCCATACAGTGGTTCCAGTACACATTATGCCACACAGTGCCTCCAGTTCACATTGTTGCCATACAGTGGTTCCAGTACACATTATGCCACACAGCGTCTCCAGTTCACATTATGCCATACAGTGCGTCCAGTTCACATTATGCCACACAGTGCCTCCAGTTCTCATTATGCCACACAGTGCCTCCAGTTCACATTATGCCATACAGTGGTTCCAGTACACATTACGCTATGGTGACCCCCAGTTCATGAAATACCAGACAGTACCCCTAGTTCACAAAATTCTACACAGTCCCCTCAGTTCCCATTTTGTAAAACTGTGCCTCAAGTCTACATTATGCCACACAGTGCCTCCAGTTGTTACAGTGCTCCATTTCACATTATGCCACACTTTAGTGCCCAAGCTAACATTATGCTACACTGTACTGCCCCCAGTTAACATTATGCCACACAGTGCCCCAGTTCACATTATGGAACACAGTGCCCCCAGTTTACGTTATTCTACACAGTGCTTACAGTTCCTATTGTAGTTGTGCCCCCAGTTTACATTATGCTCACAGTACCCACCACTTTATATTTTGTCATGCAGTGCCCACAGTTTACATTATGCCACACAGTGCATCCAATTTACATTCTGCGACACAGTGCCTCCAATTTACATTATGCCACACAGTGCCTACAGTTAACATTATCCAGAGTGCCCCCCAGTTCATACATTGCTACTCACCTCCGTGTGCTTAGGTGACTTGACATGTTTACACTGGAAAAAAGGAGATTAAGAGGGGACATGATTAACATGTACAAATATAAGAGGACAATACACAGAGCTAGCGGGGGATTTGTTTTTGTTAAACTCAACACAAAGGACACATGGACACCCACTTAGGTTAGCGGAGAGGAGATTTCGCACACAGAGACAGAAAGGTTTATTCACAGCAAGGACAATACGTATAAAAAAAGGAACAGACATAACGGCTAAACATTCACCACAGTTAAAATTCAGTTTTAAAAATATTACAGTGTAGGAGATCACTAACAGGTTGAACTCAATGGACAGATTGTCTTTTTCCAACCTCAGAAACTATGGCCCTCATTCCGAGTTGTTCGCTCGGTATTTTTCATCGCATCGCAATGAAAATCCGCTTAGTACGCATGCGCAATGTTCGCACTGCGACTGCGCCAAGTAACTTTGCTATGTAGAAAGTAATTTTACTCACGGCTTTTTCATCGCTCTGGCGATCTTAATGTGATTGACAGGAAATGGGTGTTACTGGGCGGAAACACGGCGTTTCAGGGGCGTGTGGCTGAAAACGCTACCGTTTCCGGAAAAAACGCAGGAGTGGCCGGAGAAACGGTGGGAGTGCCTGGGCGAACGCTGGGTGTGTTTGTGACGTCAACCAGGAACGACAAGCACTGAACTGATCGCACAGGCAGAGTAAGTCTGAAGCTACTCCAAAACTGCTACGATGTTTGTGATCGCAATATTGCGATTACTTCGGTCGCACTTTTAAGAAGCTAAGATACACTCCCAGTAGGCGGCGGCTTAGCGTGTGTAACTCTGCTACATTCGCATTGCGACCGATCAACTCGGAATGAGGGCCAATGTTAAAAAAATATCAGAGCTACAACGCTGCAGCCATAACACTACTATCAACTGGAACCTTCTTGTTCCTCATCTTTTGTCACATATCAGGGTCTCAGCCCTACTTGCCTAACCCAGTGATAGCCATCCATGCTCCTCCAGGACACCTATGGCACTCCTGAGTCCTGTGTCACTATCTATAAACAAACACTCTCTGCTGTTCTGTAGATGGGTGCGACCATCTTGGATTGCATCACATGTTCCGTTCTGATAAACCAGTCTCCAGCCACTCCTGTCTCTTTTAGCCAGCCTATCAGTGCATGGGGCGGTATCCGGACTCCAGGTCGACAACAAAAAGGTTGACACACCTTAGGCCGACGCCAATTGGTCGACATACCTTATGTCGACGTGGACAAAAGGTCGACATGGACAAAAGGTCGACATGAACAAGGTCGACATGGAAAAAGGTCGACATGAGTTTTTTTATGTTTTTTTTCTTTTTTGGAACCTTTTCATACTTAACGATCCACTTTGGACTACGATTGGAACGGTAATCTGTGCCGAGCGAAGCGAAGGCACCATGCCCGAAGCATGGCAAGCGAAGCGAGCCATGCGAGGGGACGCGGTGCACTAATTGGGGTTCCCGGTCACTCTACGAAGAAAACGACACCAAAAAAACATAAAAAACTCATGTCGACCTTTTTCCATGTCGACCTTGTTCCTGTCGACCTTTTGTCCATGTCGACCTTTTGTTCATGTCGACCTAAGGTGTGTCGACCAATTGGCATCGACCTAAGGTGTGTCGACCTTTTTGTGGTCGACCCTCAGTCCCAGACCCCATGGGGCACCCTACAAAACCAGGAATTGCTGGTTGCACATCCCCAGAACTCTCAGTCTTAGATGAAGGTCTCCTGGCTCTTATACTGGTGCAGTATTCCTAGTGCCCTGTCTCTGACTGCAGGAACTCATACCAGCATTACCTGTATCCATCTCACACACTCCACTGTGGATTCTGTGTCCCGTTGATTGCTTAATCAAGTGCCAGTTTAGAGTGATTAATTCCCTGAAGTGGGTTCCAGGTGTGTGGAGATCTGTTCAGGCCTCAGTCCTGAGTGTCCGGTGACCGGTTCTAGTCTATTATTTCTTTTAACACAATACATAAGGTATACTTGAAAAAAAATCAGTTGCTTGGTTCATTCTATATTATATTGCATATATTAAAGTTTTTATTTCACCTATATATTCTGTTTTATCTTCCTCATACTTCCACATACTTTATCTTTTCCACTCCATGCAGAAGGAAAACATCTTACTATCATTAACTCTTACAATATTCTACATAGTGTAATAAATAGAGCCCAAAGTTTGTTGGTAAAGCCCAACAAAAGCAATGTGGGCTGAATTAGCAATACAGTACTTCGTGAGAATTCGTGAGCATTTTAACTCTGCAGGTGTCCAGAAATTGCTTTCACGCTGCCTTCTACTCTTTGAAACAGGTGTTTTGTGGGTGGTGCCGTATATCTCAATGAGAGTAGTAGTAGATATGCGACATTTTTGTAAATATTGCATCAGCTTACAAAATGAAGTTTCCACTCTTTGTGTAGATTAAAGAGTACAGCAAAAGCTAAAGGTTAATAGTTACTTGAGTGACTATACTGGAAATTCAGTAGATGGCGCTGTACAGTGTCTTAAGAATCTTGTGTAGTCTCTTTATTGTGCTAGTGTACTCTCTTCTATCTTCTGATTGTTACACTTCTAAATCAGGAAGTTACATGTTCTGTCACAGCACAATGGCCCTCATTCCGAGTTGTTCACTCGCAAGCTGCTTTTAGCAGCATTGCACACGCTAAGCCGCCGCCTACTGGGAGTGAATCTTAGCTTAGCAGAATTGCGAACGAAAGATTCTCAAAATTGCGAATAGAAATTTCTTTGCAGTTTCTGAGTAGCTCGACACTTACTCTGCCACTGCGATCAGTTCAGTCAGTTTCGTTCCTGGTTTGACGTCACAAACACACCTAGCGTTCGCCCAGACACTCCCCCGTTTCTCCAGCCACTCCCGCGTTTTTCCCTGACACGGCAGCGTTTTTTCACACACACCCATAAAACGGCCTGTTTCCGCCCAGAAACACCCACTTCCTGTCAATCACACTCCGATCACCAGAACGAAGAAAAAACCTTGTAATGCCGTGAGTAAAATACCAAACTTCTTAGCAAATTTACTTGGCGCAGTCGCAGTGCGAACATTGCGCATGCGCAGTTAGCGGAAAATCGCACCGATGCGAAGGAAAATAACGAGCGATCAACTCGGAATGAGGGCCCATATGTCCTGTAATTTTTCCCTGTCTAATACTTGAACAAAGAAGTATATTCTGCAATAGAAAGTTTGTCTGTGAATCTGCTACACAATCCCTGGTTCAAGAATCCATTAATAGCCAACATTTAAAAATTACTTTATTACAAATGACATACAGTATATTATTGTCTTATTGTATTTGTTCTGTGTTGTGTATGCTGCCTATGAAAGGATATATTTGTGTTGTGTTTGCTATTATATTCACTTGTTATGTTTGTCCCTTTTTGTCATAATACACATGAAAACTTTATTTAAACAAAGTTATTAATAAAAGAATAAGAACATTAGGGAAATATTAAACTATGGCTAATAATTGGTTTATTAATGGTTCACAAAGAGAGGATTATGGGGATGCACCTTACATGGGGCCTCATTCTGAGTTGATCGCACGCTGCCGATTTTCGCAGTGCAGCGATCAGGTTACTACTACGCATGCATATGCACTGCAATGCGCAGGCACGTCGTACGGGTACAAACAGCAGCATTGTTGCTTTGCAATGCTTCTAGCGACGATTCCATTCGCACAGCCGTTCGCAAGGACATTGACATAAAGAGGGCGTTTATGGGTGTCAACTGACCGTTTTCTGGGAGTGGTAGGGGACAGCCTGAAGTGATCGCAAGGGCTGAGTAAGTTCAGACCTACTCAGAAAGTGCAAAAAACTTTTTTGTCCCACTCGGCTGCACATGCGATCACACACTTGCAAAGTGAAAATACACTCCCCCGTGGGCGGCGACTATACGTTTGCACGGCTGCAAAAAGTAGCTAGCGAGCGATCAACTCGGAATGAGGGCCATGGCTTGTAAGTTTTGGATTCCCTCTACAAAAATTTTACAAAGAAGACAATAAAGTACAGTAAAAGGTATAGTAGTAGTAGTAGTAGTAGTAGTAGTAGAAGTAGTAGTAGAAGTAGTAGTAGTCAGGGCCATCTTAATGTACAGGCACACTGGGCAGCTGCCCCGGGCTCCACAATTCTAGGGGCCTTTGAGCAGCGGTGGGTGGTGGTCACACAATCAGAACAGTGAGGGAATGATTTTTTGAAATTGGTTCTTCTGAATGGGTGGATAGGGGCCCCAGTACTTTACTTTGCATAGGGTCTACAATGCTGTTATGAGTAGTAGTACTAGTAGTTGAAATTAAATAAATGTTTTATATTTCACTCCCAGATTCTAGAATAATCATCAGAACCTCATGAAGTTGTTTATTTTAACAATGAGAACATAAGGTTAAAGATTGAAATGCATGATTCACCCAACCTTGTTCCAGCTGCAACTCATTTCATAAAAATTCTGCCCTGACAATAGTTAAATGTTTCACAGGACAATTGGGCCATTATCAGCATTGTCTCCACGGCTGAAACGCACACAGAAGTAGAATATTACTCACGGGTGGCTTTAGGACTCATTCCCAGTGGCGCCAAGTTACACGCATGTATTGGCATTGGTAACGCCAGTGCGACACATAATGTACAACGTCAGTATAACCGCTCGCGTATTCATTTGCTTTCCACCTCGTTGTGTCCCCGCATGGTTTTCCAAACGCGTTTTGGGCCATTACATGCATTGTTAATGTTTTTATTTAAATTATTTTATTGAACCAAGGAACAAGTGGTATAGGCTAACCACCCTAGATGTTAGGATTTCCCGCTAAGATTTGCACCTGACTTTTTCCCATACTGCCCTGCTGTTAAACTGCCTACTGTAGCAGTGCTTCTCGCATTGACCACAGGAGGAGGCACTTGGTGACGTTCTCTGTGCATAAGTTTTTCTAAATGTTCATGATATCAGTTTTGCGAATCATGACTCCCGTACTTGTACTTGACCTGCAAAGCTAGACCTAGCATTCACGCTGATTCCTCCGTAGATTTACAAATCTGCCTCTATGTGTTTTTATGCACCATAAAGCAAGTTTTGGAGCATAATAAATCATTCTTAATAATTCCAGTGCTTGGAAACATTTTGATAATGGAGGGTTCGAAACAATAGGGTTTGTGTTACCAAACTCCAGCATGTTGCAATGTGTTGGCAAGGTGAAACGGGGTGAGCTTTGTGCAGCATGCCAGGCTAATGAAATGCAGCTTCCTAAATGAATCAATACAGCTGGAAGGATGACTCTGTTTGCTAATCAAATTAAAATTAATTTGTTTGCACAGCTCGTTAGCTTTCCTGCCACACGTCCACAGTGTTGTTGAATTTGGGTTTTCTGAGTAGCCGACCAACTGTATTAAATGCTGCCACCTGCAATAAGGGGTGATGAGAGGGGGAGATGGGCACAGTGCATCTGGAGTTGGTGATCATGGTGGGGCAAATGTAGCTCAGCCAGATTCTAGATGGGAAAGCAGCTGCATGCAGCCTGGGTCAAGCCTGGGTCTAGGAACAGCTGCTCAAGGTTTCAATATACCTGCAATATGCAAGATATCCATTGGCGTTTTTCTATAATGGATGCAATGTGTGCAGTGCCGCATACACAGCACCCATTTTTAATACTTACCTTTACGGAGTCCAGTGTCGGGCGTCAAAAAATAGGAGCGTGGCTTCATAGGGAAGGTTATGCCCTGTTTAATTATGGACCCAGTAGTTGTGCTAACTGTAGCTGTGCCCCCTGTAGATTTGCCCTCAGTAGTTGTGCCCCCTGTAGATTTGCCCCCCTAGTAGATGTGCCCCCTGTAGCTGTGCCTGTAGTAGTTGTGCCCCCAGTAGCTGTGCCCCCTGTAGCTGTGTCCCCTGTAGATGTGCCCCTGTAACTGTACCCAGAATAGTTGTGCCCCATGTAGCTGTGCCCCCAGTAGCTGTGCCCCCTGTAAGTGTGCCCCCTGTAGCTGTGCCCGGAGTAGTTGTGCCCCCAGTAGCTGTGCCCCCAGTAGTTGTGCCCCCTGTAGCTGTGCCCGGAGTAGTTGTGCCCCCAGTAGCTGTGCACCCTGTAGCTGTGCCCCCTGTAGATTTGCCCCCAATAGTTGTGACCCCTGTAGTTGTGCCCCCTGTAACTGTGCCCAGAGTAATTGTGCCCCCTGTAGCTGTGCCCCCTGGTAGCGCTGCTTACAAACACTAAAAAAAAAAAACCAATACTCACCTTCCCCGCTCCTGCTTCCCGACTGCCGCATCTCCGTCTCACCAGTTCCTCTGAGTCTGGGCCCGTCTCCGCCCGTCTGATGTCATGACGTCAGATGCCCGTGCGTGTAAGGTCACGGCGTCACATGCAAGTCACGGAGTGCGGCGGGAGGGAGGTAGAGAACCGACGCAGCGTTCAGCATCCCGTCTGTTGGGATGCTGGCGGTCACGTGACCGACGCCAGAATCCTGTCACCACTCAAGAGACCGGTGCCAGATCACCGACAGACGGAATGCCGAAGGTGAGTATCGGGGTTCTACCTTAGAGTTAGAGCCCGGTGGTGGTAGGGGGGTTAGGTTAGGTACTAGGGGGGGATTAGGGTAAAGCACTGGGGGAGAGGGGGGCCCTACCCGCCACCCCCCAAGGGTTAGCCGTAGCCAACACCACCGGAGGGTTAGCCCTAGCCACCCCTTCCCTGCAGGCAACGGGAGGGGGGGGGGTAAAAATACTTACACCCTCTACTTACCCCCTCCGATGTCAGCAAATTCAGGGCCAGATGCATAATCGTTTGGAAAGTAATAAAATGGAGAGTGAAAAAGTACCAGCCAACCAGCTACTAACTGACATTTTTCAAACACAGCCTGTGACATGGTAGTTAGGACCTGATTGGCTGGTGCTTTTTCACGCTCCATTTTATCACTTTCCAAGCGATGATGCATCTAGCCCTCAGTGTCGAGATAACGTGGTCCACCGGTATCCCGACCACCGGGATATTGTATGTATTCCTCTGTAACAATGATGAATAATAGCATTGAACCCTATATGATTCCCCTGCACAATGGGAAATAATAAATCACTGAGGGACATCTTGTTTCCAGCAATCTGATAGGTCACATTTTCATGAACTCTCAAACTGCCTCAGTGATGTCATTGGCTGCTAGAGGATTTACACACTTGCCTACCGTCCGAAAACGGCCGGGAGGCTCCCGAAAATTGTGGGGCACTTCGGCTGCCCGGAAAAAGTGGGCAAGTCTCCATCATACCCATCCCCACCCCTCACCCTCCTACAGCTGGTAATCTGGGCATTGTATAGCGGGGGGCAGAGCTGCAATGAAGCAATCGCTCGTCCATGCCCTGCACCACCCATTTATGATGATGCCACTCTCCCTGTAGTGCCGACCTGGCCGGAAATTGATAAGTATACTTTACAAGCTTTATTCAGTGAATCCACAAGATGAACCGAACTGTATGCAGGAGACGGCCAGACTTATACATTCCAGCAATCAAATATTACTTATTGCCGCAAATTGATGTGTTAGGAATATTTGACATAGGGGGCACACCACAATTAACATTAAATATGCTCTTAAGCAGGCACAATCACAACCCCAAGTCTGTCACTGATTGTGGCGGCACAGCATAAAAAGGTGAACCGGTGTTCATAATGGGGTGTGGCCACAATTCCTATGTGTGCTCGGCCATGCCCCCTTAATGCCTTGGCCCTAACTCTCTGCACTGTTACATGCTCAATTTAATCTAAACAATGAAAAACCCGCAGTTGTGACGGCAATATGTCTCAGTCCGTTTGTTTTATCAATAAAGAATAGGCAGAGCTTTCAGACTTCTTCTGTTCCCTTACTTTAATCCTTTAATGAGCTGTATACACCCAAACCACGTGGGGTTAAATGAATGCCTCACTGTAAAGCACGTGATCCTGTTCCCGCTCTGTACAGAACACAGCTATCATGCACTAACCATGGGTCTTGCATCACAGGTACAGTATCAGGGACATGCAGACAGCTTCCAGGGTACAAGGTGCCAATGAAAGCACATGGTAAAAAAGAAGGGATTATTGGTCCTTAAATGGGCCCACTCAGACCCCAAGCCCCATCCCTGACAATACAGCCGCAGTGAAGTGCTCTGACCTCTTGCTGAACTGTATTTTGGCATGGGACTGATAAAGTGGAAGAGCCTTTACAATGTCTAACACAGTGATGTCATAGGAGTGGCAGTGGCTCGGTGAGCGCTGCAATAATTCAGAAACATTACACTGATTAGCAGAGGGCTATCAGCGTCTGATGGCTCCAGGAGCAATTTACCGGCCAGACTTAGGCATTTTCATCATGTAGGTTATTAGTAATCCATGCTGCGCTTACGCACTCAACATTGTACAGTGCTGCAAGGTACAGTGAAAAATATTATTAATATAAAGGCACGTGCGCACACAATGACTAGTTTGTCTTGTCCAGGTGACTGGGTTCACTTGTTCCAAACAGTAAGTACAGGAAAATTATATTTAAAAAATCAGCTGAGTTCAGCGTCACTAACGATATATTATTTTATGGGTTTTCATAATGAAGGTACAGCAAGCTAAACAATTTGCTTTATCACATGATTTGCATGGGTGTAGTATGGTATGCTGACGGCTGGGCTCCCGGCGACCAGCATACCGTCGCTGGCATACCGACAGTGTGGCGAGCGCACGCGTGCCACGCTATTTATTCTCCCTTCAGGGGGGTCGTGGGCCCCCACGAGGGAGAAAAAGTGTCGGTATGCCGGCTGTCGGGATTCCGGCGCCGGTATTCTGTGCGCCGGGATCCCGACAGACGGCATACTGAAAACCACCCGATTTGCAGGTATTGTCAATTGCATTGGAGCACCACTATATCAGATTAGGATACTGTACAGATACAGTAAGGCAGCATGTGTCGTGGCCGGTATACGTTTAATTTGCCGGCTGACGGGATCCCGGCAGTCAACGGCCAACAGCCGTAATATCGGTGCAACAGGACTATTCCCACTACCGCAAGGGGACTCTGCGCTCGCCCCGCTGCCAGCATACTGGCAGCTAGGATGCCGCTGTCGGTATATTAGCACCCGGCATCCCAGCCGTCTGTAATTCATACTGAACCCCTTGGCCAGCCTTTAAGTATTGAATGGTAAAGAAGCGACTTGGGTGCCAGCAGATGCAGGGCCAGCAACAGAAATTTTGGGGCCCCATACAGTGATATCTCTGGGGCCCCCTCAGATTAATATATATCTATCCATCTATCTATCTATCTATCTATCTATCTATCCTGTATGTATATATATATATATATATATATATATATATAAAAGCACAACAAAATTTGCAGCACTATTTAATAAATATGTATATCGCTCCTTCCTCACCCCACACACACTGCAGTCTGTCTCCCCTCCAGTGACTCCATGCTGCATTCCCAGCTCGTCTACCCCGTTCCAAAGCCCTGTATCCCCTCACCAACCCACTCTTACCCCATGGAGAGACCCCCCTGCGCTGCACTCACCAGTACCCAGACCCGAACACTACACAGCAGACCCCACCAGAAGCGCAGCCATATCCCGGTACTGCCTGCAACAGAGCTGGACGCGGAAGAGCGGGCGCACACTCGCACTGCACAGTCACTATGTGTGAGAGGCTCCTGTCACTCTGAGGCTGCGTCCACACCGCCTACAGCTCGCTGCCCTATTTGGACAAGACGGCTCACATACATACCGGGCACTAAGTGGCATGTCCTTGGGGCCCGGTACAGGTGTCCCCTTTGACCCCCCCTGTCGCCGGCCCTGAGCGGATGTCACAAGTTTTATTAATCGATTCAAAAATGATGGAGCTGTTACTATTAACTGTCAGACACAGGAAGCCCAGTGCTCAGGAAGGGGGCTGCTGGGATGGAAAGAGAGCTTGGTGCAGTGCTCTATATAAATGCTTCAAGCATGGCTGATGCTACAACTTGGCGAAAGCTGGTTTAGAAGGAACATAAAACTCTGTATGAGTGACATAATGCCTCTTATTCAGTGTTTCTAATTGATCCCGCGGTACCACCAATGTCGGATTAACGGGGCAGCCAGAGACGTCACCCAGGGCCTCCACCCCGCGCACTTCTACTGTATATCATAAGTGTGGGGGCGATATGGCATACTGTATGTGAATTGGTGGTTCTGTGTGGCATAATGTGTACTGGGGGCACTACGGTGTGTTTAGCACATTTGTGGTGCTAGCCTGGGAGTGCTCTGGGGCCCCTATAAACTGTAGGCACTCTGGGCTTAATCCACCCCTGAGTGCCTTTGCAATGAGATGTCAGAGTAGCAGTCAGAAGCTTCTTACCAGTGTTGGGCTGGGAGTGTGATGCTGTGTTATTCTGCCACAGCCCAGCACCATAATACCAATCCATACCTCCCAACTGCCTGGAAGCACATGAAAATCAGTAATTTCTGCATTGTGTAGCAGGGGTGGGACCACAATGATGTGGTTGCGTGGTCATGACCCCTGCTGCGCCCCGTATTCAGCATCACTTTGCCCCTCCATGCCTCCCCATGCCACGCCATACCTCCCGCTGTGCCAACCAGGCTGCCCCCTCCACGCGCAGACCCCAGACCATCGGATTTGTAGGTAAACCATTGGGATTACACACAAAACTGAATTAGGTACTACTGTATATTTGTAAATTCCGCATTTATAAGATTTTCTCAACTATAAATAAAGCCGGAGACGATGCAGTTGTGTGGACGGTGTATAATAAGGGAGATGTGTGGAACAGAAATGTGTTCCAGGAATACTTATGGCCAAAATCTGGCAGAGAACCATGGAAAATCTGACACCTGGCGACATGAGATCTGTGCGTTATAGAAAAGCGGTGATCCCGCCATAATCACTGATCCCTACTGATGACCTCATTCTGTCTAATGCATGAAGTCAGTGGTGCCGCATGTCTCTTTCTTCATGGAAGTCCTACACCTCATTCCTTAGTGTTATAGTAGTGGCTCAGGCAGGAAAGGTGAGGCTTCCTATCAGGAAAGGATGAGACTCGTCCTTCCTCTGCTTCCTCCTGATTAAGTAATAGCAAGCTGCATGGAGTTGCAGGGAAGCAGAAATGACAGACTGTCTGTGTTCTGTGCAGCGGTACAGTATGTCACAGCACCGGGGAACAGCTGGGAACATACAGAACTTTGTTCCTCCTTCTAACTAACAATGGCGTAGCTCAGGAACAATCATCTGCTGTGCCAGGCAGAAACATCGACCTGAGAGTAATTCTATAAAGTCAGGTCTACCAGATCTAATAGGATAATAACTATTTGTAACAATCTGTACTCAGTCTCAGACCAGCCTTTGAAATGGGTTTGGTATGAATTGCTGACGGTCATTAGGCCAACATGAAAATGTTGGCATGGTTGAACTGCCGACACGCAACATTTCAACATGCAGTGACCATATTTATTCAAAGTATATATCCACTACCGTCAACCCTATTCCCTACCCCTGTCCACCCCCACCCCCCAGTGTTTACCTTAACCTCCACCACCCGAAACCTAATCCTAAATTCTTCCCTGCAGCTTAATCCTTATCCACCCTTCTGCAGCGTAGCCCTAAGGGTGTGTACACATGGTGAGATTCGGGCTATGCCCGATTCTCACTATGCGACAGGGGCCGGGTCGGCACATAGTCAGTATTGCAAGCACATAATGAGTGCGCTTGCGATACTGGGTATGTGCGATTTTGGCTAAGTGTCAATTTTGACTATAGAGAGAGCCAAAATTGACTTGCCTGCACAGTCTATCTTTTCTTTCGATGCCGACCGCGCGGGACCGCGCATCGGCATCGAATCGGGATCACAAGGTGACTGTCACCTTGCGATCTGCACTAACTTTTCTTCCGATTCTGACTATATAGTCAGAATCGGGAGAAAAAAATCTCACCGTGTGTACACACCCTAACCCTCTCCACGGCATTTAACCCTAACAGTCGGCATCCTCAGAATGTTGACCTTTTACAAGGTGGTATGGTAATTGTCAATCATGTGACCGTGTCACCATTTTGAGGTGCTGTTGACAGTTTGACCATGTCGGCATTATAATGTGATGTTGAGATTTTGAATGGTTACTATCAACTATATGGCCTATGAGACAGGTCCAGCAGTTTTTAAAAATCCCTTATCAATCGTGCAGTGAGTAAAAGGCTATAAGGGAGATTTATAGAGCTTTCTACAACAGTGTTTCTCAATCTCAGTCCTCAGGACCCCTGACAATTCACGTTTTCCGGACCAGCTAGCTGGTGCCCAGTGATGTTTATTACTGAAACATTACAAACATCCACAGGTGGTCTGGAAAACATGAACTGCGGGCCGAGTTTGAGAAGCACTGTTCAAAAGAGAACAAGTGGAGCAACCACTGATGAATGCTTGAGAAACTAAATGCATTAGGTGGCCTCTTAGTGTAGTTTCTGGTGACTAAAGATGCTGTACTCAACTGGACTGAGTAGAGTGCAGGGATCTACAAATCTCATTGGAGGTCCCCACTACCCTGGTGTGTCCTGTAGAAATATCGTGCCATCAGGCTGGATCCTAACAAGTTTGAGGAGGCTGCAGCCCTAGTGGTTACAGTGACAGAGTGCAGTAGGGCCTGTCCTTTAACCATTCAGTCTTAACATCATTTGACTGCCACAGTCACATGATACATAGCGCAAGCGGTCAAGTGTGCAATGGACTGGGAAGTAAGCAACGAAGGTGAGGGGTAACAGACTGAAGCTTTGCCTGGGTTGCCAGGAAACCTTGCGCTAGCCCTGTCCAGCGCAATGGGTATATTTCCCCCCTTTGTGGCGATGTCCATTTATTTTGTGCCATTGCATATGAACGTATATCACAGTGGTAATTCTTGCAGGGAGTTTTTATCGTAATGGGAATTTTTGAAATGTAAATATTTTTTAAAACAGTTATGGTGCCCATACACTTGTGAGATTATCGGTACTAGCCTTCTATTTCGACCACATCTGTGAGAGAAATCGGGGGATTGTATGCACATATAAGGTACCTTTCAACACAATGCACGGGCACGCCGGTCGAATCTCGCGTCTCAAGATATTATGTGCTGCACTTAATATTTATCGAATCGGGGCGTGATCGCATGCTGTTTTTTACCACTTTCGATGTATCACACCGCGATGTGCGATATGTGAAGACAGGAGATGACTTCCTGGCCACTCCTCTTCCCCTCACTGCGCACATGACTGGAGAGAAGGCTGCAAGCACGCTGCTGAGCTCCGCACAAACACTGCACAAGGTAGGCAGGCTATACCACTGGCCACCAATGATTATTCCTTTTTACCAACACTGCCCACCCTTTATATAGGCCCCTGCCCAAAATGCTGCGCCACTGCAAGCCCCAGCCGGCCGCGCCCTAAACGCCATTATACTGCACCACTGACCACCAATGATTATTATGCTGTTTTACCACCACTGCCGACCATTATGCTGCACCCACCATTATACTGGCCCCCCTGCCTTTGCTGGGCCCTCTCCCTGTCTGCCCTCACCTTCAGCACAGAGTAGCACATGAGAGCCTGATAGCGGGTAGAATCCATCTCTACACACACACAGCAGTATAGAAACACTTTGTAATGCCGGGCGGAACAAAGCAGTGTACGGTAGCTAGCAATGTGGAACGAGCAGCAGCTATAAACCAAACCTCTAGTCACAGTCTCACAGAGCAGACAGAAGTGCACAGACTATAAAATGGCTGCTTGTTTATATATCCCCCCTATAGGCCAGCCCTCTATTTAAATTTTCTTAATCTGGCAGATAAATCTGGTGTGCTTTTGGTCAGCATGAGATGCGCTCGAATTCGATCATCCGATACCAGCCGATTTCCAGTCGTAAGGGGCATGAGATAAATCTCAGGATTGTATGCGCATCGAATGCACTAAAAATGCACTTTCAATGAGATTTGTCTCAAGGTGAGCTTCAAGGGAAATCGGGCCCGGTATTGCGTCGAAAGCAATCGCACAAGTGTATGGGCACCATAACAGTTAAATTATTTGGTCCCATTTCCTAGGATGGGGGGAGGGGGAGGGGGGTTTGAGTGTGTTGCACGCAGGTCTACACTGCTCGCATCAGTGGCGTAACTACTGCCCCCGCAGCCCTCGCGGTGGCTTGGGGGCGAGGGGCTGCGGGGGCGCCACTGATTTACAGCAGACTGACATGCGGACGAGCGTCCGCATGTCAGTCTGCGGTCTGCTTCCCTCCGCCGCTTTTTGGAGGGACAGCTCGCCTCTCCTGTGTCCCTCCTGCATCATCTCCGGCGGCCGCGGGTCTAATAGGGGGAAGTGCCGTCCGTGAGCTCTAATTGGCTCACGAACCGGCACTTCCCCCTATTAGACCCGCGGCCGCCGGAGATGATGCAGCAGGAGGGACACAGGAGAGGCGAGCTGTCCCTCCGTGTCCCTCCAAAAAGCGGCGGGGGGGGGCGCGGAAGAAATATCTGGCACTGGGGGCATTATTGGCACTGGGGGGAATATCTGGCACTGGGGCATATATGGCACTGGGGGCATATATGGCACTGGGGGGGGGAATATCTGGCACTGGGGGCATATATGGCACTGGGGGGAAATATCTGGCACTGGGGGCATATATGGCACGGGGGGGAATATCTGGCACTGGGGGCATATATGGCACTGGGGGGAATATCTGGCACTGGGGGCATATATGGCACTGGGGGGAATATCTGGCACTGGGGGCATATATGGCACGGGGGGAATATCTGGCACTGGGGGCATATATGGCACGGGGGGAATATCTGGCACTGGGGGCATATATGGCACTGGGGGGAATATCTGGCACTGGGGGCATATATGGCACTGGGGGGGAATATCTGGCACTGGGGGCATATATGGCACTGGGGGGGAATATCTGGCACTGGGGGCATATATGGCACGGGGGGAATATCTGGCACTGGGTGCATATATGGCACTGGGGGGGAATATCTGGCACTGGGGGCATATATGGCACTGGGGGCATATTTGGCACTGGGGGGGAATATCTGGCACTGGGGGCATATATGGCACTGGGGGGAATATCTGGCACTGGGGGCATATATGGCACGGGGGGAATATCTGGCACTGGGGGCATATATGGCACGGGGGGAATATCTGGCACTGGGGGCATATATGGCACTGGGGGGAATATCTGGCACTGGGGGCATATATGGCACTGGGGGGGAATATCTGGCACTGGGGGCATATATGGCACTGGGGGGGAATATCTGGCACTGGGGGCATATATGGCACGGGGGGAATATCTGGCACTGGGTGCATATATGGCACTGGGGGGGAATATCTGGCACTGGGGGCATATATGGCACTGGGGGCATATTTGGCACTGGGGGGGAATATATGGCACTGGGGGCATATCTGGCACTGGGGGCATATGTGGCACTGGGGGGGAATATCTGGCACTGGGGGCATATGTGGCACTGGGGGGGTATATGTGTACCTGGCACATGGGGGGGGCTATATTTGGCACTGGGGCATGTGAGTACCTGGCACCGTAGGGGAATATCTGGCACTGGGGTCATATGTGGCACTGGGAGCACAGCCCTAGCAACGAGGACTACCTCCTAGCAACGAGCATGACACCCAGTGCATGAAACACCTGGCAACGAGCATGACACCCAGTGCATGAAACACCTGGCAACGAGCATGACACCCAGTGCATGAAACCCCTGGCAACGAGCATGACACCCTGAGCATGAAAACCCCTGGCACCGTGCATGGAACCAAGAGCATGAAACCCCTGGCAACGAGCATGACACCCAGTGCATGAAACCCCTGACAACGAGCAGGTAATTGAAAAGTAATTAGAAGCCTTACTGTAGGACTTAATGTGTAATGGGCATTACGGTGTGTGGCATAATGTATCACGGACATTGCGGTGTGTGTCATAATGTGTCACAGGCATTACGGTGTATGGTATACTATATCGCGGGCATTGTGATATGTGGTATAATGTCTCAGGATCATTGCAGTGTGTGGCATAATGTATCACGGACATTGCGGTGTGTGTCATAATGTGTCAGGCATTACGGTGTGTGGTATACTATATTACGGGCATTGTGGTATGTGGTATAATGTCTCAGGGTCATTGCAGTGTGGCATAATACATAACGGGCATTGCGGTGTGTGGCATAGGGTATAACGGGCAGGGCATTGCGGTATGTGTCACAGGCATTACGGTGTATGGTATACTATATCACGGGCATTGTGGTATAATGTCTCAAGGTCATTGCAGTGTGTGGCATAATGTGTCACAGGCATTGTATGTGCTATAATGTATCGGGCATTGCAGTGTGTGGCATAATGTATCACGGACATTGCGGTGTGTGTCATAATGTGTCACAGACATTGTATGTGCTATAATGTATCAGGGGCATTGCAGTGTGTAGCATAATGTATAACGGGCATTGCGATTCCTGTCATAATGTGTCACAGGCATTACGGTGTGTGGCATAATGTGTCACAGGCATTACGGTGTGTGGCATAATGTGTCACAGGCATTACGGTGTGTGGCATAATGTGTCGGGGGCATTACAGTGTGTGCATATTGTGTCATGTGCATTATTGTGTGCGGCATAATGTCTAAGGGCCATTGCAGTATGTGGCATAATGTATACTGGGCATCACTATAAGGAGGAAAAATGACAAATAATGTAAGGGGCATGAATCAGGATTATTTTTCTATCCTGTGGTGGCCAACGTCTGGGCGTGCAGGTTGCAAAACTGGGGTATAAGGTAGTCTTTTCCTGCAATACCACGCCCCTTTATGCGAAACCACGCCCACTCAAATGAAACCACGCCCCTTTTTGGCGCGCGCATATTTATCCCTTTCTTGCTCCCAATTATGGATTATGGGGGCGCCGAATAATTTTTTGGCTTGGGGGAGAAAAATTTCTAGTTACGCCACTGGCTCGCATGATTTGTTCAAATGATCCTGCACAGCTGCAAAGCTCCATGGAAAATTATTTGCAAATGTCAGCATCTGTGTATAACCACCGGGAAGCAGCAGCATCAATTGTGTGATTTATCCCTGAAATGGAAATAAACCTTTCCACTACTAAGATACCGTATTATTCCTGGATATTCCAATATTCACACCGGACTCTAGAGGCTGTTAGACACAGCCTGCAACTGGGATGCAGCAGGCAAGGGACAGTTCTCAGCCTCTCCCTGTCCTGGATTCAGTTCATGGAGGAGGATGATGATGATGATGATGATGATGACGAGTCACACAGAGGAACGCAAGAGATGGCAGGAAACTGTGGCCTGAGTGGAAACCAGGCCCCATGGAGTCCCATGTTACGGAAGAAATGTATCCTGAACCTGATTCTGAATCACACGCAAGTTTGAACGCAGCCGCATCCAATGGTGTGTCTGTAATAGCATCCATAGTTGTTGTTTTTTTCATCTTTTTGTCCATCTAATTATTGTAGACCTGCTGAATGTAGATCTTCTAAACCGCATCTTGTGCATTAATGCCAACTTTAAATTTCTCTTATTCGGGAGAATCCCGGAGAAGTGATGCAGCCGACAGCTCTGGGGGGGAAGGGGGGGTGGTATTCAGTATGCCAGATGTCGGGATCCCGGCGCACAGTATACCGGCGCCGGAATCCCGACACCCGGCATACCGACAGATATTCTCCCTCGTGGGGGTCCACAACGCCCCTGGAGGGAGAATAAATAGCATGGCGCGCGTAGCGCGCCACCATGCCCGCAGCGTGGCAAGTGCAGTGAGCCCACAAGGGGATCCTTTGCGCTCGCCACGCTGTCGGTATGCCGGCGGTCGGGCTCCCGGCGCCGGTATTCTGGTCGCCGGGAGCCCGGCCGCCGGCATACCATACTACACCCCTCTGGGGGTTAGGGCCGGAATCTCACTTCATATGGCACTGAATGTTGCATTTGTTGGGTAGTCTCTGGAAGAGTGGGTGGATCTCCCGCTTCCCATTCACTTACTAAATCGTGGGTTCTGTGGGGAGGAGGCAGGGTTAATAAAATGTTGTGATTCACATCATTTTATCCCCACCATCTCCATACGACCAGTATTATCGGGTGTAGTACTGCTGACCGCCGGTCAGCTTACCGACGCCGGGATCCCGGCGGGCAGGGGCGAGTGCAGCAAGCCACTTGCGGGCTCGCTGCGCTCGCCACGCTGCAGGCTCGGTGGCGACCTGCGGTCGCCATGGGTTCTATTCCCACTCTATGGGTGTCGTGGACACCCACGAGTGGAAATAGTCCCTGTTGGTCGGCATGCCGACCATCGGGATAGTGAGCCGTCGGGCTGGTGGAGGAGGTCATGTGACTGTCGGTCAGCTGACGGCGGTCACATGAATACCACCCGTATTATCTAGTTGTCTTGCCCACTTCACTAGGAAGTGAATTCGGGAGCTCCACCCACTCTTATGGGGGTCCGGGTCTACCCGAACAAACGTGAGTGTCCCACACCTTCCGGGAGAGTAGGTAAGTATGCTATAATGATTTCTAGCAAACTGCGCATGTGTCGTGGGCTGTGAGCGCATCTTAAGGTTCTTATGTGCAGTTCTGACCCACACATATATCTCAGTCTTTTCTATGTGACCGCTGAGTGAGCATTACAGAGTGTCAGCTGGGCAGCAACAGGGTGTTGGCACATGAGGTAATTCTTCCATGGGCGTGTCCTGGGTGGGTAGTCAGAGATGAGTATGGTCAGTGCGCACTAAGGGCCCGATTCAGCATAAAAAATGCATCTGCAATGCGTTCGCGTGCTGAAGCCCTTTTACAGTGTGCGCACGCGTAGAAGCCGCACTGCGCATACGCACACAGTGAGATGCCAGGCAGAGGCGTTCGTGGGGCGAGAGGCGGTGGTGCGTCTGCATCTAGGAGGGGCGTTGTGGCGTTGGGGGGGCACGGTCCAGACAATGCAGGCATGTCCAGACCATTTTGCGACCCAAAAGGTGGCGGGTAGCTATCTGCCTTCCCTGCTAGGCTGCATAGGCAGAGGGCTACCTTTATTATGCGAGCGCTTTGCTACAGAGCGAAGCATTCACATAATAGCGGCGGGGAGGGCCCGGCATGTGGGGCGGACTTGTCCTGTGCTAAGCGTCCACTAGCATGCTAGTGTAAAGGGGTTTTTAGTTGTACGCATTTTTGCACAACTACATCCCATGCTGAATTACAGTAGGCCCTAAATTCAGCTGCATCTTGCATCTAGCATGGGGGTAGTTGTAACAGCCAATGACATCAGCTGCATCTCCTGCATCTAGCATGGGGGTAGGTGTAACAGCCAATTACATCAGCTGCATCTCCTGCATCTAGCATGGGGGTAGGTGTAACAGCCAATGACATCAGCTGCATCTCCTGCATCTAGCATGGGGGTAGGTGTAACAGCCAATGACATCAGCTGCAACTTGCATCTAGCATGGGGGTAGGTGTAACAGCCAATGACAGTGATGACAGCGACTCTCGCAGACTGGGAAGGTGCAAAGGTATGGAAGACCTGTATGACTCAGAATATGGGCGTACAGTTATATTAACTTTTTGCTCGTATTCCATTTGCAGTGAGCATTCAGAATCATCCTGTTCTCTATAAACATCAGGGCCAGCGACGGGGAGGGAGGGGGGGGGGGTCAAAGGGGCACCTGTACCGGGCCCCAAGGTTTAGAGGGGCCCCAAGGATATGCCACTTAGTGACCGCCAGGGATGTGAGACATATTGGGGGTCATTCCGAGTTCTTCGCTCTGTATTTTTTTCTCGCAACGGAGCGATTGGTCGCTAATGCGCATGCGCAATGTCCGCAGTACGACTGCGCCAAGTAAATTTGCTATGCAGTTAGGTATTTTACTCACGGCATTACGAGTTTTTTTCTTCGTTCTGGTGATCGTAATGTGATTGACAGGAAGTGGGTGTTTCTGGGCGGAAACTGGTCGTTTTATGAGTGTGTGCGAAAAAACGCTGCCGTTTCTGGGAAAAACGCGGGAGTGGCTGGAGAAACGGAGGAGTGTCTGGGCGAACGCTGGGTGTGTTTGTGACATCAAACTAGGAACGACAAGCACTGAACTGATCGCAGATGCCGAGTAAGTGTGGAGCTACTCAGAAACTGCTAAGAGGTGTCTATTCGCTATTTTGCTAATCTTTCGTTCGCAATTTTGATAAGCTAAGATTCACTCCCAGTAGGCGGCGGCTTAACGTGTGCAAAGCTGCTAAAAGCAGCTTGCGAGCGAACAACTCGGAATGACCCCCATTGTCCAAATAGGGCAGTGAGCTGTAGGTGGTGTGGGCGCAGCATCAGAGTGACAGGATCCTCTCACACACAGTGACTGTGCGGCGCTAGTGTGCGCCTGCTATTCCAGGTCCAGTGGTGGAACTAGCGAGTGGTGGGCCCAGGTGCAACAAAATGCTTTGGGCCCCCTCATCCCATCCAAGTCCACCCCCTCATTCCTGGAGAGGATCTGGTGAGGGGGACCTGCTCAGGGCCAGGGAAAAGGATACCTAGCAACAGTGCCGTAACTAGACATTTTAACGCTGTGTGCAAGAAACGGCATCGGAGATCCTCCTCTATGTAAAACAGGGGCAGTAAAAAATATAGGGGCGTGGCTTCATGGGGAAGGGGTGTGGCCACAAAATAATACAAATTCATATAACGGTGCACAGTAGTCTCCATTATTCAAATTACGCCGCACAGTAGCACCACTACACCAGGTAGAGCCCCTTTTACACATTACGGCGGACAGATTCCCCTTTTTACAATTTACGGCAGACAGCGTCCCCTTTTTACACATTACGGCAGAGTCCCCTTTTTTACACATTACAGCAGACAGTCCCCCTTTTTACACATTACGGCAGATGGCGTCCCCTTTTTACACATTACGGCAGAAAGAGTCCCCTTTTTTACACATTACAGCAGACAGTCCCTTTTTTACACATTACAGCAGACAGCGTCCTCTTTTACACAGTACGGCAGACAGCGTCCCCTTTTTACACATTACGGCAGACAGAGTCCCCTTTTTTACACAAAACAGCAGACAGTCCCCCTTTTTACACATTACAGCAGACAGCGTCCCCTTTTTTACACATTACGGCAGACAGCGTTCCCCTTTTTACACATTACGGCAGACAGCGTCCCTTTTTTACACATTACAGCAGACAGCGTCCCCTTTTTACACATTACGGCAGACAGCGTCCCCTTTTTTACGCATTACAGCAGACAGTCCCCCTTTTTTAGACATTACAGCAGACAGCGTCCCCTTTTTACACATTACGGCAGACAGCGTCCCCTTTTTACACATTACGGCAGACAGAGTCCCCATTTTTACGCATTACAGCAGACAGTCCCTCTTTTTTTAGACATTAAAGCAGACAGCATCCCCTTTTATACACATTACGGCAGACAGCGTCCCTTTTTTACACATTACGGCAGACAGCGTCCCCTTTTTACACATTACGGCAGACAGCGTCCCCTTTTTACACATTACAGCAGACAGCGTCCCCCTTTTTACACATTACGGCAGACAGCGTCCCCCTTTTTACACATTAAGGCAGACAGACAGAATAGATAGATAGATAGATAGATAGATAGATAGATAGATAGATAGATAGATAGATAGAAGATAGATAGACAGACAGAAAGAATAGATTATACTTACTGTCTCCGCTGGCAGTCAGGCTCCTCGGTGCAGCAGCTTCTGGCAGATCCCAGGAAGGGGAGAAGGAGGGGGAGGAGGGAGGGGGAGGAGGGAGGGGGAGGAGGGAGCCGCAGCAGCGCAATGTAATTGGTGGAGACGCCGCTGCAGCTGTCCCTCTCCTTCCACATAGGCTGGCCGCCACTGCTGTGATGAGGGAAGCGCATCCCAGCATTCACAGCGGTGGCTAGCCTATGTGGAAGGAGAGGGACAGCTGCAGCAGCGCCTCCACCAATTACACTGCGCTGCTGCAGCTCCCTCCTCCTCCCTCCGTCCCTGCTGCTCCTCTCCTCTGGCCCGCAGCACACAGCGGCAGGCACCATGCAATGAGTCAGTTTGACTCATTACATGCTGCGCTGGCTTTGGACCCCTTTACAGTGGCGGGCCCCGGTGGTAGTTCTGCCACTGTCCAGGTCCCTCTCTGTTGCAGGCAGTTATGGGACATGGCCATACCTCCGCGCAGGTGGATAGGGGAAAGAGGTGTGGCCTATGAAAATGGACGTGGCTTCACGGGAGGACCCGCGATCGTGAGCCACGCCCCCGGTTTCGTCACTGAGGGGGCAAGCCCAGCGCTCTGTGAGCCGCTGGCATGCCCTCTCTCCCTCAGTCTGCATGCCCCACCCCCCACCACCACCATGGAATACTGCGACCCGTGGGTGGGACAGCGGGACAGTCCCCAAAAAACGGGACTGTCTCGCGAAAATCGGGACAGTTGGGAGGTATGCATGGCAGCAGCTCGCTGGCCAGGATTCCTGTGCCCTGTGCAGGCTTCTTCTGGTAGGGTGTGAGGGTCGCATGGTTCCTGCTGTGTGGTGTGTGGGTCTGGATAGTGGAAAGTGCAGCCCAGGGGAATCTCTCCTCAGGGTAAGAGTGGATTGGTGAGCGTTTATATGGCTTTGGCATGGGGTGGGAGAGCTGGAAATGCAGTATGTAGTCCATAGTTACCAACATTCTGGCTGCTCTCTGCGGGAGAGAGCAGCCAGGTCGGCTCACAGGGCGGCAGGGGAGGCTGAGACGAAGAGGAGGGGGTGGGCCGGAGGTGGAACGGGGGCGGAGCAAGGATGGGTGGGGGTGGAGCAAGGGCGGGGTCACAATACCTCCTTTAAGCCACGCCCCCGCTCTGTAATGCCGCGATCACCGGCATTACACTGCAGGGGGCGTGGCTATGATGACGCGATTCAGCAAGAATCGCGTCATCGACTGCCCGGACCGCTCACTTTACACACTAAGTGGGCGGACGGGCAGGGTGGACCCCCGCGAATCGGGAGACTTGCCTGCTCTTCCGGGGGGCCGGGAGGGTCACCCGATTTTCGGGAGCCTCCCGGCCATTCCGGGAGAGTAGGCAAGTATGATGTAGTCATTGGGGACAGACAGACTGAGGGATGTGTGGGAGAAAGGGGTCTGAGGGGGCCCCAGAGACATTACTGTACGGGGTCCCGAGATTTCTGTTGCCGGCCCTGATAAACATTCATTGGTTTTGGTTTGATTTTGAAGTAAATATCTAGTAAAACATCAGCACAAGTAATTCCCATTTTAAGGTTTGGGGCTTTTTGCACTGCAAACATGCTTTTTCCACTTGGTAACTGAGCTTTACCGGTGGAGTTAGGAACCAGGCCTCCGTGCAGACTCTCCATTCCAGATGGCAGTGAAACCGTCTGTAATTGCCTTCAGTGTAAAATGTAACTAGCTGTAAAAGAACATTCTACAGTATTGCAGATTGCGAAAACAAATACAGGCTCAATCATCTACGTTGATCTTATGCAACTGTTCACATGGCACCGAGGCTGTTCCAGGAATTCCCAACTTAATCGCTTTCTGGAAATGCCTGCAGAAAAATGTATGGAGCCATTTTCCAACCTGTGCCCTGTGATTATGAAATGACTTGAAAGAGGAGAAAAGCTGTTTTAGATATTTGGTCATATTTCAGTGATTACAGTCCTGCACTGATGTACTTTACGAAGGACCTGTTACCAGTACACCGGCCTTATACTTTTAGGTTTTAGTTTTTAGATAAGCTGAAGGCTGCATAAGCCTGAGGCCATATAAGAGCCCAATTTTTTGTGATTGGTTGTTTGTAACTAAGCAGTTGCTAGGCAGATCAGTGTTTCGTGGGTAATTTTCCTATAGGATTATAGGGCTGTCCATCAAGGGGTTGGTCTTGGAATAATATATAAGCCATGGTCATGTGCCTCAGACTTCCTCTTGCCATTTTGGAATGCAGTGAGTAGCTGTGATCAGATCTTAAACTTATTGTCATGGCTGTTTTTATTTATTTATGTTTTGCTGTATTTAGGCCTAACCTTATTACATAGTGCTATTGTCCCAGCCTTAGGCATATTTGTGCTTCCGTCTCCTGCCAGCACTGTGAGTTGTGTCCTCCTCCCCCCCCCCCTCCCCTCCAGCCTTCCAACTTTTGCGTGCGGTGCCTTCCAGGGTCCCGGCACCGAGGATGCCCTGTCCGCGGCAGTTCACCCCTCCTCCCCGCCGCCTAGCTGAGGCTGCGCACCCGCTCAGGGCGGCCGGTTACCGCCGGCCTCCTGTGCGGGTGGTCTTTTCCCCTTATACGTCGCCCGCCGGAGAGCAGTTAGTGCTCTCCGCGGGCGGCCGGGCCTTCCCAGCGGTGGCTGCGTCTGGCGGTCGGCGCGGCGTTAGAGCCGCGCACGCCGGGGGCAGGACCCCGTCTCCCGGAGCTCCCTCCAATGCTGGCCTTGTGTTGCGAGACCCGGGTAGCGGGTCCCGCGGCAACGCATTAGGCAGCTTTGGGACGGGTATGTCACCGGCCAGCTCCCAAGCGGGTGCCTGTCTGCTGGAGGACTTGCCCGTCCTGCCCCCGTAGTCCGGCATGTCTGGGGGGCCGGGGACTGGGCTTCCCATTATCTCAGATGGGGAGGCTGTTGCACTGCTGCCACACTCTGCCCCCCCCCCCCCCTTTTGCCACGCTGCAAGCTGCATTACAAGGATCCATCCGAGTGCGCTCCCGGATTCCCGGATCCTGCTGCCGTAGTCCGGGGGTGCCGCCTGCTGGCCACCCTGCAGGTGGTCTCCGCTCACAGTCCTAGGGCCGCCGCTTTTGTGCCGCGCGGGGTCACCTATGCTTCTCCCGCGGGGTTTCGGGCAGCATCCTCCGTGGCCGGGACCTGGTCGGGGGCACAGCACTTGCCTTCCATGAGTGCGGCCGTCTCGCCTCGCTGGTCTATGTCCCGGGCCCCTAGGTTGTCCCCTTAATTTCCTGCGGATTTTTCGCAGGCCCGGGGCTCGCTGTACCCGTGGCAAGCCCCTATGGCGCCCGGGTTGGTCCCCCCCGCGCCGACCTCAGGGTCTTACCCGCTGGGTCTGGGCCCCGCTGCTCCCCCACAGATTTGCTTTTTGTTTCCCCCTTGGCACAACCCCCTTCTGCGTTGCATCAGGGTTCCGTTGCCCAGCCACACTGGCCTCCTGCTTCCGGGTTGGTCAGTGGTGAGACGGGCGGAGCACCATTGCCCGCCCCAGCTCCCCTTTCCCATATTCCCTTCCCCCACCCTACCCCTCCCTTGCCTCCTGTTCCCTCCCCCCCCCCCCCCGGCTGCTGCCGGTTTTGGCTGCCTCCCTACCAGGCGGGGGTCCCCGGCGCCTCTGACCATGGCCCCGCCCCCACCCCCGGGTTGCGGCATTTGACTTGCCCGCCTGTGCCTCCTGTATCGTTGTTGAAGCGTGGGCGCTTCCTGCGCTTGTTGTCCCCTCTGTTTTGTCTGAGCAGGTGTCTGGGAGGCCGGGGGAGTCGGGGCTTCGGCGCGGAGGACCCGGGGGCCGAGGAGGGATGCGGCTGCAGCGGCAGCAGAAGACGCACCGCCGAGGTCGGTGGCGGTGGAGGCAGCTGATGGTGTTCCAGGTTCTTCAGGCACTGGTGAGCATGCCGTTGTTTTCCTTATTGTTACAGTACTTCTTTAACCTTCTGTAGTGTTCCTCTGGTTCTCCTTGGCGCCCGCGTTTAGTTGGCTAGGCTCCTTGCACGGCGCGTGGCGTTAGGCGTTGCGGAAGGGCAAGGCGCCGGCGGCTACTGTTCCCTCCGCCCTCTGCGGTTCACGTAGAAGGCAGATGGGGGGGGGGGGGCATGGGATAGACGGCTTTCCGTACTTTCATCTGTGGTTATGGTTGTTGGATTTTACGGCTTGTTACACCGGGTCGCGACCTGCCGAATATCCCCACATGGTGCAGTATTTGTTTCAGCGCACGCAATTTAAATACGAGGTTTAAGCTTGGGTAGATTACGGCGTTACGTCCATCGTGTTCGGGGTGGTAGCGTAATTTTTTATTGGGTTTGGGGTTGGGGGCAGGCCGGACCGCACAGTGGGGTCTCAGGCCGCAGGCCCCTCGCAGTTGGCTCTTCTGTTTTGCGCTCCTTGGTAGGGGTGGGGTTTTTTTCTCTTATGGCAGGGGCAAGTGCTCTATAGGCGTCCACTCCCGTTTTTGTCACTCCTACAAATTTGCAAGGCCTGTCTCCCGTCCGGGTGCGGTGCTCAAGCCACGGGCGGGTAACCTTGCCCGTGGTGGCACGCCGGTGTTTTTAGTCTGCTCACGCTTTCCCGCATCAGGTCCGGCGGAATGTGGTCGCAGATCCGGCTTGGGGCTCGGGTGGGCCCTATGCCGTTTTTTCCTCTCCCCGCTTGTGCATCTTCCCCGTGGGGTTGGTGCCCAAGGACCCCGGGCTGGTGCCACCTTATCCGCCATTTTGTCTTATCTTCATGGGGTTTTCTTTTCATGCTCCATTTCCGAGACAGTGCGCAGGGTGAGTATCGGTCTTTTATGGACTCTGCGTTTTTGTCGCGTGCACATGGACCGGGTTCCTCCTTTTTGGCCAACTTATACGTCGGGTCGTGTTTTCTCCTCTTCCCCTGCACCCCCATCCCCGGCAAGTTTTCGGGCCTCGATTAGGTGCCAGTTTTATGCTGACGGGTGGGTGCCCCTGGGTTTTTCTGTCTCAGGTGCCTCTTTTGAGAAATTGGGAGGCATTCGATTTGCTGCTATCCTTCGGTAGGTTGCCAGGTCTTTGTTCGGGGTCCTGGGTGTTCCCGTTGCCCCGGTACTCTGCTTGGGCACTACCGGTTGCCTGAGTTTTCAGGGGTCGGTGCTCGGCACAATTGCAGGTTGCTGTCGCCTTCCCGCTGACAAGGTACCGTCACTTTGGGTTTTAGTAACGTCTGCTCGGGGTACCGCGACGTTCGGCTTCAACGGGTGCAGTTGTTGTTAGCTCCTCCTCTTTTGCGAGAAGGTTTATCCCCATGGGTGGCATAGTTTGCAAGAAACCTAAAGGCCCCTGCGGGGTCGGCCAGGTAGCGTGCCGCAGTTTCCCTTCCCGCGGGATCAGAGATGTTTTGGTGGATTTGGTCTTCATTCCTATAGTTTTTTACGGGGAGGTTTTTTGGGCCTCCTCCTCCTTGTCCCCTACGGTCCCCCCAGGCTTTGCGGCTGTTGCGACATCGGCTTGGCTGCTGGCGGTGCAGTTTTAACATCCCGCTCCCGGAGTCGGAATGGGTTTGCGGATGCTTTGGCTCTTTGCAGTTTGATGAGGGCCGTGAGTGGGTTCCGGGGGTGGCGTCATAAGGTTTTCTCATGCCCGTCTTCTGTCGGGCGGATTGTCCAGGCGGGTTGGCTACTCGGACTAGGCACGCGTTGGCTCCTTCCTCGTTTGGGGCGTCTGCTGCGTCCTGGTGTTTTTTCAGTAGGTTGGATACAGCGGGTGTGTCCCTGGTAGACGGTTTGATGGTTTTCCTGTTCGAGCGTTATTTGGGAGGGAGGTCCTAGGCGGCCATGTATCCTGCCTTTGCGGGCATTTCCTTCCGTTCTAGGCTGCGCGGGCTGGTGGACCCCGCTTGGTCTTTCGTTAGCACTTAAGTGTTGGGGCTAGGTGCCCCGCGACTGCGGATACACGTAGGCCTGCTACATGGCAAAATTTGGAGGAGTTGCTGGGTGTGCTGCCTACTGTCGCCGAGTTGGTGTGGGAGGTGGCCCCTGTTTAGATTAGCCTTTGCTTTGGCTTTCTTCTGGGTTTTGCGGGTAAGCGAGGGGTGGCGAGCAGCAGGCATTTCGGGATTCCGGGACCTTTCTCTGTAACGCGGGTTGCAGGGTGGTCGGTTGCTCTGCAGGATGGTGTGATCCAAATCGGATCAAGCAGCTGGGGGTCGCTGGGTGTCCCTGGAGGCCCAGGAGGTGGTGGGTGTCTGCCCGCTGCGCCTGGCGCATGAGTATAGATGGGCCTCCGGGGGGGCGACCAGTTGCTGATACAGGCGCTCGCTGGTCCTCTCACTAAGGTACAGTGTTGCTGCCGTGTTTGGGTTCGGTACCCATTCCTTGCGGAATGGGGCGGCTGACCATGTGGCAGCCACAGGGTCCGCCACGGCAGCTGTTCAGGAGCTGGCCCGTTGGCGGTATACTTATTTGGTCCTATTCCTTGCGGATTGGGGTGGCTACCATGCGGCAGCCACAGGGTCCTCCTCGGCTGCTGTTCAAGGCTGGCCCGTTGGCGGTATACTTCTTAGGTCCTATTCCTTGCGGTTGAGGGAGGCTGCCATGCGGCAGCCACAGGGGCCTCCACAGCAGCTGTTTAGGGGCTGGGCCATTGGAGATGTACTTCTTAGGGCCTATTCCTTGCGGATTGGGGTGGCTACCTTGCGGCAGCCACGGGGTCCTCCTCGGCAGCTGTTCAGGAGCAGGGCTGTTGGGGGTATGCTTATTATAGGTCCTATTCCTGGCGGACTGGGGCGGCTTACCATGTGGCAGCCACAGGGTCCTCCACGGCAGCGGTTCAGGAGCAGGGTCGTTGGGGGAATGCTTCTTGCAGGTCCTGTTCCTGGCGGATTGGGGAGGCTACCATGCGGCAGCCACAGGGTCCCCCTCGGCAGCTGTTCCGCTGCTGGGCCGTTGGAGGTATACTTCTTAGGTCCTGTTCCTTGCGGATTGGGGAGTCTGCCATGCAGCAGCCACAGGGTCCTCAACGGCGGCCGTTCAGGAGCTGGGGCGTTGGAGGTTTACTCCTTATAGGTCCTATTCCTTGCGGATTGGGGTGGCTGCTGTGCGGCAGTCACAGGGTCCCCCACGGCAGCGGTCTAGGAGCTGGGGCGTTGGGGGTATACTTCTTAGGTCCTATTCCTTGCGGATGGGGGTGGATACCATGCGGCAGCCACAGGGTCCTCCGCGACAGCTATTCAGGAGGTGGTCCGCTGGGGGTATACTTTTTAGGTCCTATTCCTTGCGGATGGGGGTGGCTGCCGTGCGGCAGACATAGGGTCCCCCTCGGCAGCTATTCAAGGGGTGATCCGTTGGAGGTATACTTCTTAGGTCCTATTCCATACGGATAGGGGTGGCTACCATGCGGAAGCCACAGGTTCCTCCACGGCGGCTATTCAGGAGGTGGGCCGTTGGAGGTATACTTTTTAGATCCTATGCCTTGCGGATGGGGGTGGCTACCGTGCGACAGCCACAGGGTCCTCCACGGCAGCTATTCAGGAGGTGCTCCGTGGAGGGATGCTTACTATAAGCCTTCTGCCTATGGATGATGTTTAGTTGCGCCTGTTGCGCTAACCCAAAAACTAGTGACAATGCTAAATTCCTTTGTCGTATAAACAACCCTTATGAAGCTAAGAACACTGTACGCTGCTTACTTAAGAAATACCGTAATGATACGCTATTTGCGTAACGATCGCTCAGCCGTAGGCGAGACGCTCAAGCGTCACGTTCGCTCACGGCCCAGTGATCACAGGACACGTTATTGGTTATGTCTAGGGGAAAGATTCGCTGTAACGTAGCATACGCTAGAGACCACGAGGAGGTCACCAGCGGTGCAGACGCTCACAACACTATACCTTGATATTAAACCTTATACCGATGAAACACACAGAATACCTTAATGTGAGTACAGGGTGTAAATGCAACCTTGTGTAACCTGACTATCTACAAAGCTGTTTGAGCGTCACCGACGCTCAAGTGAACACTTAATACTATAGTAAATACACTGATACTGGTTTAGGGTTCCAAAGCCTATAATCTGTATTATATCTAGTATACTTGTAAAAGAGTAACACAGTACAAATGATACACTACAATATAACAAAGACTTCCTAACCAAACACCTAACTAAGGGATAAACTACAATGCTATCCTGGTCTAACACAATACAATACAATACTATAAAGTTTAGTCTAGGGGAGATATTAGAGAAAAGAGAGAATAGAGAGAGAGAAATTGGCTCACAGAAAGACAATGATTACGGAGAGAACTTACGCACAAAGGGGATGATCGCCTGCGCCTCGATATCCAGCTCCCGATTATCAGCAGATAACCGTTGATGAGAGAGTGAGAGCTGGATGTGGTCGGTCTGCCTATTTATGCCCCACACACAATGCAATCTCCTAGTCCCTACAATCCTACAGTTTATTGGACACAGGAATTCGGCCCTGTACTGTAACCAAAGGTCATAGGTTGATTCATACAGGTGGGCTGTGCTGATTTCCAACAGCTCAGGTGGGTGGGGAACTGGGTTTCCCGCCGCATACCTGAGTATGTGCAAATCATAGAAATGGACATAAACTTCTTATGTCCATAACTATTCGCACGAGCGATTAATACGCTCCAAACCAACACCGGAATATTGCTAATTAAATACTCTTCCGATGGGTATCAAACACTGCTGTATGACTCCTGTTAGACCCTTCGTGCAATACAAAGAGGGATTCCTCCGCTCAGGGACATTCTATCTAAACCAAACTTACAGAAACTATTGAGGGGAACATGATCTATAAACTACATTAATTGTGAACTTTTGTAACGAATGAGTCGCACGCTACGATCACATAAACTCTACCGTAAATGCGCATACTGCGCGTGCGAGTGCACGCTATTGCGGGTATGCGCTTCCACGGGAGAGCGTACGCATGCGCAGCACGGACCAGTGTGCGGTGCAAATATGGCAGTGTGCACTAAGACATTTTTCTGACTTTGACAGTCCACCCTTTGGCAGTCAATAATAACTGCCACAAAATATTTAAGGAGAAAAATGTAAGTCAGGGGTTAATTGATTTCCATGGTGGGGAAAGGAAGAAGAATGGAGTAGGTGTGAAGAGAGTATGACCTAGTGAGAAAGTAGAAGCATGTGTGTATGAGTCCATGTTTGGAGGGTCATGTATCATCGTGCCGTACGTGTGGTAAATCAAGCTTCGAGGTATTGCGAAGTATACATTTGAATTCCTTCTTATCCTGTGGTACAGGTCTGTGGATGGGCTGTCAAACTCTACCGAGCTCATTTCGGCTGTGGTTGTAACACAATGGGGATGCACATTTTAGTTGATGATACATGAATTGGGGGGGGGGTATGTGGTTGCTGCTATCTGTGCCTGTATTCCCTATCGACTATGTGTGTTATTGCCTGAGGGTTGCAGAGATGAAGATAAAGAACACTTACGAAAAATGCAATGATATTCTATGTCAGGGTAATGTACGTTCGTCGATTGAGGTCTTGATTGGTGTCGGTTGATTGGAGTCTTCTTCTTTGTGCTTTTGCTCATAAATCGTGAGTAAAACATACAACGTCCATGGATTTACAAAAAATGTTGGGCTAGCGTGGTTTTAAAGTTCCTAGGGAAACTGGGGTACCCATGGCATTGTCCATCAAAATCTTGTTTATCAGGTCGTCTGCTCTTCTTCTTTCCATCTTTCCGTTGTCGGCCCCTTGGCTCATCAAATCCTTCGTCTACGTGGGTCTTTGTACCTCGGAGGAAAACATAGAAATGGGTGAAAGACGGACCGTATACTCATTACATCATTACGTCATGGTTTCTAGCATTGGGTCATAAATCAAATCCAGGTTAATTACAGTTTCCTCACTCCTAAAGCTCATCACTTTCGTACTTTGCTTGCACCTCATCAAAGCCTGCCCGCATCTAAATATCAATCCAATAGATATAACGACACCCAAAATACATAGGAGAAACTTTCCAACATCCATTATGACTCCTTGAGCCCAGTCTCCTAAACCGGAGAACCAATTTCGCGGGTTCAACCATGACACCCAACCAGTCAGCTCATTACCTACAGCAGCAAGGGTGAGATTGTGTTTTCGACGAAATTCCCACTTTAATTGCAGAATATCGTCCATCTTTTGGTCTATGACCTCTACCGGATCCTCGGTGCTATTTGTGATATACGTGCAACACTTTATGCCGTACTGTGTTGCCAATGTAACACAATATCCGCCTGTTACTGCTGTAAGATAATTAAGAACCATCCTATGCTGAACTAGTTCTGTTTTGTAAGCTTGAAGTTCTCTTCCAGTGTATCTAAACGTGTCATCATACATTTCAGTGATATTATCTAATAAATTGGCGAGTGCGGAAATGTATCTATAATTCATCACACCTCGAGCGGTGCGAGTGAAATCTAACGCTACCAGAACCTGAATCCCGGTGGATTCATGGATAAGATCAGAGGCCGGATGCTCTAACCTTTCTGACAGTTGTCTTTTAACGAGGTGCTCGTAGTGAGTGTGAGTATAAGGAGTTTGGGCACCACGGTGTATGTCTTTCATTTTGTCATGTGTTACAGTCATCACTTCAGGCAATACTTTTCCAATATAACACAATCCTTCAGAGTTTGGGGCAAGCCACTTGTACGCCTTTCTCCCGCATATGAAATATGCATCATCGGGGAGAACATAAGGGACGGAGAAGGACATGACCATGTTACAAACCTTCCAGGTGAAATCTCCTGACCCTAATTCTTCCATCTGTCTAATGCACGTATCAGTTTGTACGATATGTGCACAGTATCCTGGTGATACCTCTCCAACTTTAGTAATCCTATTTCCTAAGGTATATCGATACCGGAATGATTTTCCTCTACTGGCTATGTGGCGTACGAGCTCTGTATCTGTAGGCATTCTATCTGCTCTGTGTGAAAAGGTCATGGTAAGGTTGCTCCATGACACTTCCCAATTTCCCGGTTTTCTGGGATTGGAGATGTTAAAACATATGAGGGACCTATCCACATGGTATTGGTGGAGCTTCAAACTAGGAGGGCTGGAGATGTTAAACCTCCGGTCCACCGGTCTCCCACCACTTAGCTCAAGTACCTCCCCTAACGTTAAAGGAAATGGTACTAGCCCTGATTTACTGTGACCCTGAGGTACTTGAGAGCATACCCAACAATCTGTTTGGTTTAACACGTTACCCACTAAGGAGTGATAGTCACTCAATGGATGCCGGTCTATATGGATATTAAAACTAGATTGGCATTTCTTTATGCATCCATCTTCAACCAGATTATCACAGAGCCTACAGATACAATTTTCCTCAGCTAACAATCCATCACAATTTCTTCTATCGGATCGTTTTCTGATACTCGCCTTTGCTTGTTGGCTTGGTTGATCTTGGAAAACTACGCCTCCATCATCATAATCGGAACCCATTCCAGAACCTCTTTCGACCTCTATGGTACTCTCGCCGGAACAGACTGCTCTGGTCAACATCATGGTTAACATCAAAATCCGGACCACAGTCTCTTGGGGCAAGTCCATCTTTGAGGAGGAAATAGAGAAGAATGAGAAGGGGGAAAAAGAAATTTTAAGGGAGAGGGGATGGGAAGTGGAGAAAACAATAAAAGGGAGAGGGGAGTCGACAGCTGCTTTCGGTCTTCAAGGCTCAGGTGCCGCCTCAGTCCTCCTGGAACAGACACTCTAGTGATACAACCTCTACCGTCTGTTCCTTATCACGGGACTTCTCTGGATCAGCAACCTTCTTGCAGTGGGATGAATGGACCCAAGTCTCTCTCTCAGCAACCTTCAATGCTGTGGTGCTAGTCAATAAGACCTGGTATGGTCCTTCCCATCTATCAATAAGACAACCTGAGCGTAGAAAATTTCGTATCATTACATAATCCCCAGGTTCAATGTCATGACAATTACTATCTGGTAAATCAGGAATCACCAACTTCAGATTATCATTTTGATTCCTTAACTGCTTACTCATGTTAATCAAGTACTTTACAGTTACTTCATTGTTACATTTCAAATCATCCTGAGGGTTAATCATGACATGCGGTTGTCGACCAAACAAGATTTCAAAAGGGGACAGATTAAGAGGGGACCTGGGAGTGGTTCTGATGCTATACAAAACAATGGGTAAAGCTTCTGGCCACGTCAATCCTGTCTCTGCCATTACTTTACTCAATTTATTTTTAATGGTGCTGTTCACTCTTTCGACCTTCGCACTCGCCTGTGGACGGTACGGAGTGTGCAGCTTGCTATCAATACCCATCAACTTACACATTCCTTGAAAGACATCACCTGTAAAATGGGTACCCCTATCACTTTCAATGATTCTAGGGATACCATATCTACATACAAATTCCTGCACAATTTTCTTAGCTGTAAACATAGCGGTATTTGTAGCTGCTGGAAAAGCTTCGACCCAATTCGAGAAAACATCTATACAAACAAGTACATACTTCAAATTTCTACATGGGGGTAATTGAATGAAGTCAATTTGTATTACTTGGAAAGGGCCGCCGGCAGGTGGGATATGGGATGGTTCTGTTGGTATTGCTTTTCCAATATTCTTTCTCAGACAGGTAAGGCATGACATTGCTCTTTTACTAGCATGAGAGGAGAATCCTGGGGCGCACCAGTATGCTCTTACCAACTTGCACATCCCCTCCTTGCCTAGATGAGTCAGCCCGTGAGCTGCTTCAGCCAGACACGGAAGGTATGCCCTGGGGGCCACTGGTTTACCATGTCCATCCGTCCAGAGCCCTGAGGACTCCTGGCCATATCCCTTTGCCTTCCAGACTGCCTTCTCCTGAGTGGAACACAAATTCTGCATTTCACACAACTTTTGTGTGTTGATGGTATTAAATACCATCAGTTGTGTGGTGTCTGTCCGTATGGGGGTAGCAGCTGCAAGCTTTGCGGCTTCGTCTGCTCGGCTGTTACCAAGGGATACTGGGTCTTGGCTATATGTATGTGCTTTACATTTGATAACAGCCACTCTGTCGGGTTCCTGTATCGCTGTTAGAAGCCTTTTTATGTGAGCTGCATGCGCTATCGGTGTACCAGCTGCCGTCATGAAATTTCTGAGACGCCATAGCGCTCCGAAATCATGGACTACCCCGAACGCGTATCTAGAATCGGTGTAGATATTGGCAGACTTACCCTTAGCCAATTCACATGCTCTGGTTAGGGCGACCAGTTCAGCAACCTGGGCTGAGTGAGGTGGGCCTAGCGGTTCCGCTTCTATGGTGTCTTGGTCATCTACGACTGCGTATCCAGTACACAAGTCTCCCGAGTCTGACTGTCTGTGACAACTACCGTCCGTGTAGAACGTGAGTTCTGCATCTTCTAGTGGATTGTCACTGATGTCAGGCCTTGCGGTAAAATTTTGGGTCAAATATTCCATACAATCATGTGTATCTTCCTTTGCATTAAATCCTCCTTCCCCATCACTCTCACCTCCCACCCTTTGTGCCTGTCCAGGCACACCTGGGAGAAATGTTGCAGGGTTTAATGCACTGCATCTCCTTATGGTGATGTTTACGGGGGCCATTAGTGCTAATTCCCATCTCGTAAACCTGGCTGATGAGACGTGTCTGGTTTGGGCAGAATTCAATAAGGCAGATACCGCATGCGGTGTATGGATTGTGAGGTTGTGGCCTAGCACGACATCTTCGCTTTTCGTCACTAGCAATGCTATCGCCGCAACGCTACGCAAGCATGTGGGGAGGGATCGCGCTACCGTGTCTAGCTGAGCGCTGTAGTATGCAATTGGCCTGCTGGCATCACCGTGTTTTTGTGTTAGTACACCTGCTGCGCACCCAGCACTTTCTGTTCCGTATAGTTCAAAGGGTTTCCCATAGTCTGGCATACCTAGTGCTGGTGCCTGCGTTAGGCATTGCTTGAGTCTCTCAAATGCTGTTTCGGATTCGTCTGTATGCGAAATCCGATCAGGTTTGTTTGAGGAGACCATTTCCTGCAAAGGTAGTGCTAATATGGAAAACCCTGGGATCCAATTACGGCAATACCCACACATTCCTAAAAACGTCCTTATCTGTTGCTGGGTTTGTGGCAGTGTCATGTCTCTAATGGCTTGGATTCTATCAGCGGTCAGGTGTCTCAGTCCTTGTGTTAGACAGTGTCCCAAGTATTTTACCTTAGCTTGGCATAATTGCAACTTGTCTTTGGAGACCTTGTGACCTGTGTCTGAAAGATGAAACAGGAGCTGTTTCGTATCCTTCAGGGATGCCTCCAATGAATCAGAACACAGCAGTAGATCATCCACGTACTGTATCAACACTGATCCACTTTCCGGTTGGAAAGACTGTAAACAATCATGCAAAGCCTGAGAAAATATACTTGGACTATCTATGAAACCTTGGGGTAACCGAGTCCACGTGTATTGGACTCCTCTGTATGTGAATGCAAACAAATATTGGCTGTCAGGGTGCAGAGGTACCGAAAAGAAAGCGGAGCAGAGGTCAATAACAGTGAAAAATTTGGCAGTGGGAGGAATTTGCATTAGGATGACAGCTGGATTAGGCACTACGGGGAACTGACTCTCGACTATTTTGTTAATTCCCCTTAGATCCTGCACTAGTCTGTAACCCCTCCCCCCACTCTTTTTAACAGGGAAGATGGGACTATTTGCTGTGCTGGACGTTCTTACTAGAATGCCCTGTTGTAGCAAGCGCTCTATTACGGGAAAAACTCCTAACTCCACCTCTGGCTTCAGAGGATACTGTGGGATTTTTGGAGCTATCCTACCATCTTTTACTTGTACTACTACTGGAGCTACGTTTGCCATTAATCCAGTGTCCTGTCCATCTTTTGTCCAAAGTGACTCTGGTATCTGAGATGTCATCTCTTCTACCTGGGATGGATTCCTATTTGTCATAATGGTGTGTGACATTAATTTTGATGGGGAGTCTAACATGTCTCGTACCTCTTGAGCGTGATTCTCAGGTATGTCCAAGAATACACCTTCAGGAGTACAATAAATGACGCAACCCATTTTACATAGTAAGTCTCTTCCCAGGAGATTGGTCGGTGCCGATGCAGCCAGCAAAAAGGAATGCTTGGTATGCAAAGGCCCTATTGTAATCTCGGCTGGTTTGCTAACAGGGTAGTGCTGGACTACTCCTGTTACTCCTATGGCTGGAACTGTCCTACCAGTGGTTCTCATGCCCACTGTCGAATTGATCACTGACTTGGCCGCCCCTGTGTCTACAAGAAAGTTTAAAGTTTTACCGGCTACATTGATTGCAATCTCTGGTTCGCTTCCAAGACTGGCAATCAATTTAACTGGTTGCAGATTACAGGTATGGCCACACCCCTATTGGGTATGCTGACCTCCCTGAATCCCGCTGGCAGCAACTATTTGTGCGGGGTTTAGTTGGGAACTACCAGAGGCATGCCAATCTCTGTTCGGAGGGTATCTTTTTGTTTCCCCTGTATGTGGCTCAAAACTCCGCCTCTGTGGACCCTGCTCCCAATGTCGTGTGTTGTGTTGTTGTCTAGGGGGTTGAAAAGATCTTTGTACATTTCTTACTCTACAGTCTCGTGCATAGTGTCCCTGTCTGTTACAAGAAAAACATGTTATTACACTTGCCTTACCCACAGGATTCGGTGGTACATACGCAGGCTGCCTTGTGGTCAGCGCCTGTATACTTACTGACATCAACTTATCACTTTGCGACTCCCTGTGCCTAGTGATGTTTCTGTCATGATCAATAGCAGCCTCTCTCAAGCCGGACACTGACAGACCTCGCCAACATGGTTGTGTGGTCTGTACCCTAGTTTTTAATGTTTCTTTCAAACCATCCATTAGTACAGATACTGCTACTTCTCGATGGTTTGGGTTGGTCTTTATGTCTTCTATACCAGTGTACTTTGCCATTTCTGATAGTGCCCGGTGAAAATATTCTATTGCCGTTTCGGACTCCTTTTGCTTAATGGAAAATATTTTATTCCATTTAACAATGGCTGGGAAATACTCCTTTAGCTGCAAATTTATCCTTTTTACATTATCCTTATTGTACACGTCTGTAAGCGGTACATCTTTATCCAATGCACAATCGGCTAAAAACTGAGTTGCATCAACATTTGAAGGTAAACAAGCTCTTAGCAGTATCTGCCAATCCTTGTTGTTGGGCTCTAAAGTGTTTCCTAAATCCCTGATGTATTTTTGGCTAGCAACTAAGTCCTTCCTGGGGTCAGGAAATTCGGACACTATTGTTCTTATTTCCATTCTGGAAAATGGGGCGTACATGGCAATATTCCTTATGGGAGTGGCTCCAGACACATCTGTTTTTCCATTGGGAACTGCTATTACCCTTACAGGAGCAATTCTAACAGCCTCTTCCTGTGTAGATTCTACAACTTGTGGTACAATGGTTTCAGTGTAGTGCATGGTGCCGTACTTACCCGTTGACACGACCTCACCTATCCCTCCGCTAGGGGCTTTCACTAATCTCGTGGGTGTCGCTGTGCCTACTGTGGTCTCTGATATGGTGGCTGCAAGAGAGAGAGCTGAAATTGTTGCTGAATCGTCTTCTTGATCACACTCCTGAGGAAGGTTCAAAACAGGGTACATCTTGCACGGGTTAATACTTGCATGAGTTATTTGGTTAACATCATTAACATTTACAGTGTTACTAAGAGTTTGTGTTTTACAACCCTGTGCGTTTCTCTCCGCAATCAACTTCTCTCCTGCAATGTATGGTGGAGGAGGAGCTGTGGCAATCAACTTCCTGACTGCCCCAGATCCCGCCGCCAGAGCCAAACCTCTCTGTATCTCACCTTCCTGGTGCCATAACTGTAAATAATCATGATGCTGAATTCGTCTCTTTGCTGATTTTACGAGACATATCCTCCTCCTTAAATTTTGTAACACCTCTGGACTGAAGCTACCTATTCTTGGGAACTTGTCCCTGTCTTGTACAGTCATTCTTTGCCATTCATCACATAAAACCTCTGTGTGACTACCGTATTTTTCACACATAATGTATCTTGCCGACCCAACTGGTCGGTCCTCCGAATCAACCTGAACCTGGGTTGATCGCCCCCTACCGGAACAAATGGCCCCCATAATCTGTAGGCGTTGCTTATTCCTCCTTGGATCTTTTATCTCAAGGTTTTCAGCGAACCCTTACAAACAAACCAAGATGTCCTTGGGCAGGCCGGCGGTGGTGGTTTATCAAGTACCCCACTTACTTCTCGCCCACGTTGGCCTGTGCCGCAATCACTGTAAACCAGAGCTGTGGTACCCAACCCAGGGCCCCTGTGAACCTTTAGTTTACTGGGACATATGAGGGTTACCCGCAGGACACTTACTCGTTCCAGTAAAGTTGGGGTTGTTAGATAGTTCCTGAGTGACCAGCGAACTTCCCTTCCAAAAATAAAAAATTACACAAATCACGTCAGAATGTACAAATAGTGTTTGTGACCAGTTTACTCTAATGGTATTAGGTCAGGTTACTAACTACTGCACACAATTACGTGCGGTCCAATCGTTCAGTTCACGAACACTACTTGTCATGTACTGAAAGATTAATGGAATCGATGTTTCCGGCCGCGATTCCTTCAGCAAGAGCTTATATGGCCTATATGGGTTCTGCACCAACACCCCAGGCGTTGTGCCACTGGACTTTTATAGCGGACCTCTTTGTCTATTTACCTGTTACCTTACGACCTCCTGGTCTGTTTACCTTATGACCTCCTGGTCTTGTTACCTTATGACCTCCTGGTCTTGATACCTTATGGTCCGCTATACTCTAATGCTCAAATATTATTTTAACCAGGGATGCCTCCCTAGCCACCGTATATGTCACTTACACGTATGTTCCTCGACGAGTACCCGACTTTCCTTTTGGTTCCACCTTTAAA
This sequence comes from Pseudophryne corroboree, assembly GCF_028390025.1. NCBI lineage: Eukaryota > Metazoa > Chordata > Amphibia > Anura > Myobatrachidae > Pseudophryne > Pseudophryne corroboree. The sequence goes on from NC_086448.1 coordinate 60,889,808, forward strand.
ATTGTATAAACTTTTGTATACAAAACACACTCACTCAACACATGTACACTTTTGTTTCTATATCTATTTCTGCGCAGAAATTGTCTTCAGGCCAAGAGTGTTACCAATTAGGAGCAGGATCTGTTAAACTAAATTTTAGATTTTCCAAAAATAGATTTGCGTTATTTACCGCTTCGCGTTATCTACCGCTGTGCGTTACTTATCGCTTTTGCGCTAATTATCGCTTTGCGCTAATTCAACTTTTCGTGACTTGGGCTACGTGGGCGTAACCAGACGCTACGTTGCGTAATGAACGCTGCGTGCGTCTGCCTTTTGGATTGCGTACGCTAGTCTTTGTTAGCGACACGTGTACGCAATGCAAAGGATCCACCGTAACACAATATATTTATTTATCAATGTAGATGATCCCTGATCATCTACCGCAATCCACACTGACTGCCTTGTATCTCAGACAAACCGTGTGTTTGTTCTATACTTTAACTATTACCTCTTCTACTTTTAAATAACAGCAAATCTCCTTTTAGCCCTTTCTATCAACTATAAAATTTGGCAAACAGGAATAGTGATATACGAAAAATGAAACAGAAATGCAGATATATATGCGTGCGTGTATACGCAAGACAGAAGAGAAATAAAACAGTTTTAAAAAGACACAAGCGTTTTGTTCTTACTTCCGGTTACCGGATTCCTTCGGCACTCTTTACCTAAGCGAAGCAGACGCTTATCCCGTCAGCAACTGCGAGACAACCTCCCACCCTTTGCTGGGGGATAATGTCTGCTGATCTACCTAGTGCAGATATGAGAAGGACCGGACGAGCCCGCAATTGACAATGCTAAATTCCTTTGTCGTATAAACAACCCTTATGAAGCTAAGAACACTGTACGCTGCTTACTTAAGAAATACCGTAATGATACGCTATTTGCGTAACGATCGCTCAGCCGTAGGCGAGACGCTCAAGCGTCACGTTCGCTCACGGCCCAGTGATCACAGGACACGTTATTGGTTATGTCTAGGGGAAAGATTCGCTGTAACGTAGCATACGCTAGAGACCACGAGGAGGTCACCAGCGGTGCAGACGCTCACAACACTATACCTTGATATTAAACCTTATACCGATGAAACACACAGAATACCTTAATGTGAGTACAGGGTGTAAATGCAACCTTGTGTAACCTGACTATCTACAAAGCTGTTTGAGCGTCACCGACGCTCAAGTGAACACTTAATACTATAGTAAATACACTGATACTGGTTTAGGGTTCCAAAGCCTATAATCTGTATTATATCTAGTATACTTGTAAAAGAGTAACACAGTACAAATGATACACTACAATATAACAAAGACTTCCTAACCAAACACCTAACTAAGGGATAAACTACAATGCTATCCTGGTCTAACACAATACAATACAATACTATAAAGTTTAGTCTAGGGGAGATATTAGAGAAAAGAGAGAATAGAGAGAGAGAAATTGGCTCACAGAAAGACAATGATTACGGAGAGAACTTACGCACAAAGGGGATGATCGCCTGCGCCTCGATATCCAGCTCCCGATTATCAGCAGATAACCGTTGATGAGAGAGTGAGAGCTGGATGTGGTCGGTCTGCCTATTTATGCCCCACACACAATGCAATCTCCTAGTCCCTACAATCCTACAGTTTATTGGACACAGGAATTCGGCCCTGTACTGTAACCAAAGGTCATAGGTTGATTCATACAGGTGGGCTGTGCTGATTTCCAACAGCTCAGGTGGGTGGGGAACTGGGTTTCCCGCCGCATACCTGAGTATGTGCAAATCATAGAAATGGACATAAACTTCTTATGTCCATAACTATTCGCACGAGCGATTAATACGCTCCAAACCAACACCGGAATATTGCTAATTAAATACTCTTCCGATGGGTATCAAACACTGCTGTATGACTCCTGTTAGACCCTTCGTGCAATACAAAGAGGGATTCCTCCGCTCAGGGACATTCTATCTAAACCAAACTTACAGAAACTATTGAGGGGAACATGATCTATAAACTACATTAATTGTGAACTTTTGTAACGAATGAGTCGCACGCTACGATCACATAAACTCTACCGTAAATGCGCATACTGCGCGTGCGAGTGCACGCTATTGCGGGTATGCGCTTCCACGGGAGAGCGTACGCATGCGCAGCACGGACCAGTGTGCGGTGCAAATATGGCAGTGTGCACTAAGACATTTTTCTGACTTTGACACTAGTTTACCCGTCGGTTTTTGAACGGGTAGCATTCAGGAATCGGGGGTGTGAAGTGAATTTTTAAATTTTCCTCCGAGGGGGCCTAATTACAATTGGCTCATCAAAGGTCCACGGGAGGTTTTTTGAGTTTTCTCCTTCACTTGGGTTAATTCGTTTTTTTTTTGTCATTTGGTTTTCCTATGTGATGTATGTCAGACTCAGTGTGATGGTTTTAGGGTGTTTTTCTTTTGCAGCCGTCGATGGTTTGACCAGGAATGGCTGGTTTGGCCACGCTTACCTTTTTGGGCGGCAGGGCATTACTTGGCGCGTAGGACAGCTGATGTTCTGGGTTATGGCTTTTAGGTGGTCAGGCATCCGCTGCTTGTACTGCGTCAGCCGCAGTTTCGACAAGGAGGAAGGGGTTCGTCTTCTCCGGCTGCAGTGTGGTAGGTTTTTCTTACCTGGGGTTTTGGTCCTTTCAGTTAGCTTTCTTGTTTTCTTGGTTTTTATTGGTTTGGATGGCGGGGCGGTTTGTTAAACCTTTGTGGCGGGAAGTCGCTACCAACCAGCGGTCAGATGGGCATAAGTGGTCATTGTGGGGCACCCTCTTTAGAAGGACGGCAGGTGTGTCCTTACCTTGCGGTTGGACATTTAGACGTTCCCCTGCGGGAACCGAACGTTTGCCAGAGAAAAGAGTGGTGAGTCCTGCACAATGCGGGTTATGCAGGGAGGAGGCGGGGTTTGGGTACTCCCCTCCTTGGTGGTTGGATTTCATCCAAGGGACTGGAGCTGGTGTCTGGTAGCGACTTGTCCTTTGCCATCCTCCAATATAAAATCAATTCAATTACAATTATAGTTTAAAGAACAGGTCAGCGATCAATAAATATCGTCTGGCCTTTAACTACAGCTACCGTGTCCGTGTCGTTATTTTAGTGTGTCGTTATTTTAGTGATAGGCTAGCTTATGTCAATCGCAATAAAATTATGGGCGCCTTATATTACATAGTGGCTGACACATTATGTAGTAACCAGAGATGGGGTCACTTCCTAAGCCCATTTACCCCGTAGAGAGCAGTTTCTTCAGCGCGTCTCCTGGGCATACTTCCGTCAGCCCACACAGCAGTAAGAGCGTGACGTGTACAGTCAGCCGGCCAGGGAGCGAGCGTGCTACTCTGACAGCTGTCATTTGGCACAGAAAGTGCAGTCATCTGAAGACGATTTTTAAAAGCAACATCGACGAAACAGCTATACAATTTGATGATACATGCAGGGTTCCGACCGCTTTCCATCTTTTAGTTGTCAGACAGGATCATTCTAACTTTTTTAACGTACAGTGGCTGTATTTAAAGTTGCACATAGTGGGGCCTTACAAAAATTATTTTTTGCAACTTTGAGGAACTACCGGTGATCATGTGTCCTACACACCGTAGCAGCATATCCATTTACATCAGAGAGCGTGCAACTGGGCAGCAGGTGTCCGCACGTAGGCTGAGCATTCCAAGGCAGTGCTGTGGGAAGTAGACAGAATTACAGGCTATTCAGTAGTGAGTGTACGCAGAGTGATTAGGGTTGGTGAAAACTAACGCTGATAGTGTTGGATGGTGGCGACTTTCACAAGCGGATGGATAGGGGTGGTGTCAGCAACTCAGCACCGTGGTTTGTTACTTGACCACACCCACTTTTAACTAATTTGCATAATAAAGAGGCAGAACTGACTGTAATAAAGACAAAGGGGGTCATTCCGACCTGATCGCACGCTGCCGTTTTTTGCAGCGAGCGATCAGGTCACTACTGCGCATGCGTATGCACCGCAATGCGCAGGCGCGTTGTGCGGGTACAAACTGGATCGATGCTGGGCGATGGATTTAACGAAGAATCCATTCGCACAGCCGATCGCAAGGAGATTGACAGGAAGAAGGCTTTTGTGGGTGTCAACTGACCATTTTCAGGGAGTGGTTGGCAAAACGCAGGCGTGTCCAGGCGTTTGCAGGGCGGGTGTCTGGCGTCAATTCCGGGACCGGACAGGCTGAAGTGATCGCAGCGGCTGAGTAAGTCCTGGGCTACTCAGAAACTGCACAAACTGTTTTTGTACTGTTCGGCTGCACAAGCGTTCGCACACTTGTACAGCTAAAATACACACCCCTGTGGGCAGCGACTATGCGTTTGCACGGCAGCAAAAAGTAGCTAGTGAGCAATCAACTCGGAATGACCCCCAATCTGCAGTAATGTGGGATACGGATAATGTCAGTTCTAAAAACATGCACCAAAACAGAAATATTATAAATTTGGGGAGGGGGGACGTCAAAACTTTTGGAAGATTGTGCTATCCCCACAGGATATCAGCATGTACTGTATAACTAGCAGGTACTGTTTATACAATTACACCGATATTTTCCTCTTTTGATACTTTACGTTGCAACACCTGTAATACCCCTTTCAGACCGCCAGAAATAACCCAAGTTATTGTACGTGAACATGCCAGGTTGTGGCGGAGTCTGAAAGGGGCCAGTTGAAATGATCCGGATCAGGTGACTCAGTATTTCAACTCAGGTCACGAGAAGGGTTGAACACGGGTTCAACGCAGGTTCAACTCGGCTCACGGTGCATTGTGGATGGGTAAAGCCGTGTCGCTGCGATGCCTGGAGATCATGCCATCTCCAAGCACCGCCTCCGGACGCGTCGTCAGTGGCGTCACCAACCTGTCTGAAAGGGGTCTTGCAAGGACCCATGTACAGTGCAACCTGGCTTTAGAGGTGTGAAAGCGGTATAACTGTGAATATCTCTAATGCACCTCAATTCAGTCACTGGTTTCTATACATGTGTATCAGTGCATGTACTTTCTGCTTTTGCTTCCATTCTGTAGAGCAAAGGTTCTCAAACTCGGTCCTCGGGGGCCCACACAGTGCATGTTTTGCAGGTAACCCAGCAGGTGCACAGGTGTATTAATTACTCACTGATACATTTCAAAAGGTCCACAGGTGGAGCTAATTATTTTACTTGCGATTCTGTGAGGAGACCTGCAAAACATGCACTGTGTGGGGTCCTGAGGACCGAGTTTGAGAACCTCTGCTGTAGAGTGTTCCAGCAACCAGCAGCTAACTGCTATGACGTCATAGCACAGCCACTGCTTCTTCCCTCCAATCAGCCTGTTTATCCTTTAAGACTTTTTGGGGATTTTTTGCACTTAATCTTTTTATTTCTTTTTTTGGTAATGTTTTATGCAATTATCACAGTTTGTAGGATATATTTCCGATTAACAGCGGGATGCCGGCCGATCTCATATTTTTTTTTAAAGGGCCAATCACTTTAAGGCATGGTTTTGCCTTGTACAGTGCATTCAGAAAGTATTCACAGCGCTTCACTTTTTCCACATTTTGTTATGTTACAGGCAGCATTATTCCAAAATGGAATAAATACATTTTTACCCTCCAAATTCTACACACAATACCCCATACTGACAATGTGAAAACTGTGTTTTGTTTTGTTTTGTTTTGTTTTGTAGATATTTACAAATTTATTAAAAATAAAAAAATTAATAAATCACATGTACATAAGTATTCACAGCCTTTGCCATGAAGCTCAAAATTGAGCTCAGGTGTATCCTGTTTAATTGGAGCCCACCTGTGGTAAATTCAGTTGATTGGACATGATTTGGAAAGGCACACATCTGTCTATATAAGGTCCTACACTTGACAGTGCATGTCTGAGCACAAACCAAGCATGAAGTCAAAGGAATTGTCTGTAGACCTCCGAGACAGGATTGTCTCAAGGCACAAATCTGGGGAAGGGTACAGAAAAATATCTTCTGTTTTGAAGGTCCCATTGAGCACAGTAGCCTCCATCATCCATAAATGGAAGAAGTTTGGAACCACCAGGACTCTTCCTAGAGCTGGCCGGCCGTCTAAACTGAACGATCGGGGGAGTAGGCCCCTAGTCAGGGAGGTGACCAAGAACCCGATGGTCACTCTGTCAGAGCTACAGCATTCCTCTGTGGAGAGATGAGAACGTTCCAGACAACCATCTCTGCAGCAATCCACCAATCAGGCCTGTATGGTAGAGTGGCCAGACGGAAGCCACTCCTTAGTAAAAAGCACATGGCAGCCCGCCTGGAGTTTGCCAAAAGGCACCTGAAGGACTCTCACATCATGAGAAACAAAATTCTCTGGTCTGATGAGACAAAGATTGAACTCTTTGGCGTGAATGCCAGGTGTCATGTTTAGAGGAAACCAGGCACCACTCATCACCAGGCCAATACCATCCCTACAGTGAAGCATGGTGGTGGTAGCATCATGATCTGGGCATGTTTTTCAGGAACTGGGAGACTAGTCAGAGTAGAGGGAAAGATGAATGCAGCAATGTACAGAGACATCCTGGATGAAAACCTGCTCCAGAGCACTCTTGACCCCAGACAGTTCATCTTTCAGCAGGAAAACGACCCTAAGCACACAGCCAAGATATCAAAGGAGTGGCTTCAGGAGAACTCTGTGAATGTCCTTGAGTGGCCCAGCCAGAGCCCAGACTTGAATCTGATTGAACAACTCTGGAGAGATCTGAAAATGATTGTGCAAAATGGAGGTGCTGCAAAGAGGAATGGACAAAACTGGCCAAAGATGGGTGTGCCAAGCTTGTGACATCATATTCAAAAAGACTTAAGGCTTTAATTGCTGCCAGAGGTGCATCAACAAAGTATTGAGCAAAGGCTGTGAATACTTATGTACATGTGATTTCTTAGTTTTTTATTTTTAAAACATTTGCAAAAATCTCAAAAACACTTTTTTCACGTTGTCATTATGGGGTATTGTGTGTAGAATTTTGAGGGAAAAATTGTATTTATGCCAGTTTGGAATAAGGCTCTAACATAACAAGATGTCTAAAAAGTGAAGCTCTGTGAATACTTTCCGGATGCACTGTAAGTGATTGCCCCTTTAAAAAAACATCCGAGATCGGCTGATATCTCATACCTTCGGCGATCTCGGACTCCATTACATCCTATCGCTATTGTGCAATTAATTGTCCTGTCTATTGGTGCCATTTCTTGCCAATTTGATGCTAACTTGGTCAGTCAATGAATATTTAGCTTGAAAAAGTAGCAGACTTGTCTCTGAAACCTTGCTTTTGCATTTAATAAGCATATCTATCTATCTATCAATCATCTATCTATCTATCTATCTATCTATGGGGGTCATTCCGACCTGATCGCACGCTGACGTTTTTCGCAGCGCAGTGGTCAGGTCACTACTGCACATGCGCATGCACCGCAATGAGCAGGCGCATTGTACGGGTACAAAGCGAATCGTTGCTGGGCGATGGATTTAACGATGAATCCATTCGCACAGCCGATCGCAAGAAGATTGACAGGAAGAAGGCTTTTGTGGGTGTCAACTGACCGTTTTCAGGGAGTGGTTGGAAAAACGCAGGCATGTTCAAGCGTTTGCAGGGCGGGTGTCTGACGTCACTTCCGGGACCGGACAGGCTGAACTGATCGCAAGGGCTGAGTAAGTCCTGGCCTGCTCAAAAACTGCACAAACTGTTTTTGTACTGCTCAGCTGCACATGCGTTTGCACACTTGCAAAGCTAAAATACACTCCCCAGTGGGCGGCGACTATGTGTTTGCACAGCTGCAAAAAGTAGCTAGTGAGCGATCAACTGAGAATGACCCCCTATATGTTAACAAATGTGCTTTCCCAAATAAGAGTTCTGCTTTGGCTGCACCATTCCGTAATTGGGGCAAAAGGTGCCTTAAACCAGTATATTGCCTAGGGTTCCATGTCATCTTTTAGTTTTAGTCAGCCCTGAATGAGAAGTATATTTCAGAAAAGACTGGAACAACATTTCACCCATCTCTTCTTATTCAGGGCACATAGCAGTGAGACTAATGTAATTGAAAATCCAAAATGAAACTATTTTTGCCATGGGGACTCCTGACAATAGAGGATCGGCCGATTCTGACTTGCTGGTTAGATAAGGTGAGGGCTGCCTAAGCACGAAATCATATAAGAGGTTTGAATTTTTTTTTCGATTGGTTCAGCATACTTGCCTACCTGACCCTCTCCATGAGGGAGAAAATGCTCTGTTCCTGAACGTTCCTGGTAATGTATGATTGCCATCACCTGTGGTGAAACACCTTTCTTATCAACTAGCTCACCACAGGTGATGGCAATCATACATTACCAGGAAAGTCCAGTGTCAGGAATCTGCATTCTCCAACGCATCACTTCCTGTGAACAGGCATCTCCTGGCTTCAGTCCTCTGTCTTCAGAGTATCCCCTGTGAATTGGACCTGTGGAACTACAGGTCCCAGCAGTTCCAGTTCCAGTCTTCAGTCTCCTGCAGCCTACAGCTCACTGTGCTCCACCCAACCAGTACTATCATTTGGTAAACTACTGGTTTCAGCTAGCAGCCTGGAGTACACATTTACTCCCGGTGCACTACTGAGCCCTGCCAGCAATCAGCAGTGCATTGCAGAATTACTCTCCTGATGATTAATTAGCTCCAGCTAACTCACAGCTGATCTGAACACCCAATCCAGCGGGGTGTGTTCTCGCAGAGATGCAACATCCAATCATCACAGACCAAGGGGTATAAACTCCAGTTCCTGGCTCAGTCTCATCGCCTTGGACAACGAGTCACATTTGGTGTGTCAAGTTATCCTGGTTCCCCGTGTTCCTGTCTCCAGTGGTTCCTCTCATCATTTCATTCCATTCATCATTCTGCATTTCTCCTGCTTGCTCCAGACTCCAGCCACAGCCTGCCACAGTCCATCAGCAGTAAGAGACTCTCCTCAGGTGTTTATTTCATTGCCTAACCTGTGCACCTCGTTATCAATATATCAACCTGTGCATTCAGCATTTAACAAGGCTTGCTGTTATGGGACTGTCTCCTGCCTGGGCCCTGTGTGGTAATAAGAACTAAGCGATACAGAGACTGTGTGTTTTATCAATATTTCCAGAGTTCTGTTTTCCAATTATTCATTTACCAAGTTATTCCACGTTTCCGGAGTTTTGCTTTGTTTCAGTTATTTACAAATCCGTTTACATCCAGCTACCAAGATATTTCATATCTGTGTTACCAGTGACTTTATTTCGCTTAAAACCATTTGCATCCAGTTACCGTTTATCATTTCACTTCTGCTACTACCAATGCTACGTACCATCTATTATTATATCATAGGTGGTCATTCCGAGTTGTTCGCTCGGTAATTTTCTTCGCATCGCAGCGATTTTCCGCTAACTGCGCATGCGCAATGTTCACACTGCGACTGCACCAAGTAAATTTGCTATGCAGTTAGGTATTTTACTCACGGCATTACGAGGTTTTTTCTTCGTTCTGGTGATCGTAATGTGATTGACAGGAAGTGGGTGTTTCTGGGCGGAAACTGGCCGTTTTATGGGAGTGTTTGTAAAAACGCTACAGTTTCTGGGAAAAACGCGGGAGTGGCTGGAGAAATGGAGGAGTGTCTGGGCGAACGCTGGGTGTGTTTGTGACGTCAAACCAGGAACGACAAGCACTGAACTGATCACACTGGAAAAGTAAGTCTCGAGCTACTCAGAAACTGCACAGAGAAGTCTATTCGCAATATTGCGAATCTTTCGTTCGCAATTTTGATAATCTAAGATTCACTCCCAGTAGGCGGCGGCTTAGCGTGTGCAAAGCTGCTAAAAGCAGCTTGCGAGCAAACAACTCGGAATGAGGGCCCTTGTTCTGTGACCTTTGTGTTTATTAAACATCAGCGCATATGTGCAGGACTTTATTCAGTCTCCACGTTTCATACGTCATTCCAACACTGACCCACTAGTGCCCCCTCCGGGAACAGACAAAAACAGAATCCTGACAGTTTGTCCGAGGCCCATGGACCCGGACGGTGGTCAGAGTGTAGGGTCACTCCAAGGTTTGGTGTCACGACTCAATGATTATGAGGCTGCACAACAACAAGTGATCCTGTTTCTACAGGGAATGTCTACACGTTTGGATACCTTGCAGCAATCCCTTCCAAGTTCTGTTGTTCCTCCGGTTCCTGTTCAAGTCACTCCTTCTCCAGTCATTCCAATTTCCCCTGCACAATCCGTTCCTGTGGATGGACCTTGCTCAAGTCAGTCCTATGGCACTCCCTTCACAACTAATTCTCCTGAGAGAGCGACTCCCTCTTTTGAAAGTTTCAGGACTCCTCTGTTGTCTGCTGTGAACTCTGAACCAATAAGCACTCTTTATCATCTATAAGAACAACTCCAAAGTCTTCTATCAAAAATCATTCCAATAATGCCAGAAATCCTAGGTGGTGCTTTAAACACAGTAAAGAGTTCTGCTGAATTTATTGAGACTAGTGCGACCTCCGTGTCAAGCTTCCTTAAAACTAAAGTCTCTCCTCCTATGCAGAGACTGAGAGGGTAGATTCCAGAGCTACCCGCGCTCCAAACTCACGGAAGCTGAACGCCGGCATCGCAAGCAGCTTCACCTCCGCTTTTACTGAGTTCTAGTCATCTCATTAAGGACTGTTCTTTCCGCAACTCAAAAGTTGGTGACTGGTCCCAACATCACAGAGTTTTCACTTGCAAACCTTCCAGTGCATCATCTACAGTTTCAATTCCCTCTACCCCGGACAAGAGTGTCCAAAGAGTCTATGAATGGGGTCCTGTGACAAATAGGCCCAATTCCAAGTTTGGAAATCAAAAGAGACTATCTATGTTACCCATAACTAAAGTAGTTTCGGTTTCTACAGCCCCAGGTGGGGCATCTGATGTTGTGTCCCCAGAAGGGGTGTCTGATGTTCAGATTCCAGAAGTGGCATCCGGGCATGCAATTCAAAGAAGTGTGTCTGATCTATTAACCCCAGGAGGGGTCGTTGGAGTTTCAGCCTCAAGAGAGGTATCCAGGGCCAAGATCTCAGGAGGAATTCTTAAAGACACAGATATAGACACAAACTTTTTGTCAACTTCAGAGAGTGCTACCAGCTTTGTACCACTCCAAGATGGATTGTCTGAACATCCGGATTCTGTCTATAAAGAGTCAAGTATCAATGGACCTAACCCGGTTCCAGCCGTCGGTCCAAAGACTCCACTGGTTCCAGCCAGCCCGAGTAGCTCCGTTTCTAATGATGAGCTACCTCCTTCGGTTCCAGCCGATTCCAGCATCTTCGGATCAAACCCGATCCTATCCGTCAGTCCGAAGACTCTTCCGGTTCAAGCTTTTCCGGACCCAATCCGGTCCCATCGGTCTGTCCAGATCAGCCTCCTTTTAGTTCAAGTCAATTCAAGTAGTCCTGGACAAATCCCGGTTCCATCCGTCTGTCCAAAGTCGCCATCGGTTCCTGCCGATTCCAGTTCCTCCGAACCTGGTGTGGTTCTCTCCAGTATTTCAAGAAAGGAACTCCAGTCAATATGTCCAGAGTCCACAGTTCTTGCAGATATTGCAGTTGCTTCAACCCAGATGGAGGCTCTAAGCATCGCACCCCAAGATAAAGCTCTTAGTGTTCAGTCAACCTCAGCTGAGAATTCCCATCAGTCAATCCTGGAGATGACGTCCTCTCTCCACCCTAGAGCATTTCAAGTTGATTCTACTCCTGATTCTGAATGCTTATTCCAGTCCTCTACTCCCAAGTGTCCACTTGATACACAAGCTCCAATCTACTTTGATGGTGACTATGCTCATTTCCGTGCATTAGCGAGCCAATGCTTTTACTAACTCAGGATCTTCAGTGAGTATTAGTCCAGTCAATGCAATCAGATATTTCCTCCTGTTCTTCAAAGGTAAAGCACTGGATTGGGTGAATCCTCACATTGAGTCTAAAGATCCGCTACTGAATGATCTTCCCGCTTTCCTCGAAGCAATAAAACAGGAGTTTGCTCGAAAGTTAGTGCATTCAAAGTCATCTAGGAATTCTGGCCAATTTGTCAACAGTCTGCCTACTGCTAAATCCTCTCCCACATCTGTCTGTGCAAAATCAGGCTACATTAGACCAAGCTATCAAATATTTTCAAGCTGCGAAGGAAGGAAACCTCGCAAAGTCAAAGGGATCGAAGACTTTGGATTTGAAAGTTGCATATGCTTCCGTGTCTCCATATTACAGCAACACTTATGAAAGTATTGACTCCCCGGATTCAGCATCTGCTCAGTCTTCTGACCAGTCTTCCAGTTCTCAGTTTCTTGACCTAACACTTTCCAAGCATAATCAGGTATTGTTGAATCAACGCATCCGAGATTTCAAGAATTACAAGAATTGGTGAGCTTCAAAACCAGTTCAAAGTCTACCATCTGTTGACGTAAGTGTTGGCTATGCTGCCATTAACCCTAGTCCTGGTGTCTCATATAGCTTCAAATTCACTGGTCCACAGGTTGTCTCAGATACTGTTGTTCCTAAACAAAAGGTTCCCATGACCACACTAGACCTGGACTCTGACTCTGAAAGTGAGTTTGTTGATGATGACTCAAATTACATTATGGGAGGTTCTATCCTTCCTAGCTATGCCTTCAAGGAAGTAAATTCTGCCTCAAATGACCATGAATGGTCTACTTGTTCTGACGAGAAAAGTCTTTCTTCTGAAGATGAAAGTTGGGAAGACTTTTGAGGAACTCTGCTTTTGTGTACTCCTACGTTCTTTTTCAAGGATCTTCTAAGTTCCAGCGTGGGTGTTCGGTGCCCACCCATAAAAGGGGGGGTACTGTCAGGAATCTGCATTCTCCAACGCATCACTTCCTGTGAACAGGCGTCTCCTGGCTTCAGTCCTCTGTCTTCAGAGTATCCCCTGTGAATTGGACCTGTGGAACTACAGGTCCCAGCAGTTCCAGTTCCAGTCTTCAGTCTCCTGCAGCCTACAGCTCACTGTGCTCCACCCAACCAGTACTATCATTTGGTAAACTACTGGTTTCAGCTAGCAGCCTGGAGTACACAGTGCTTCTAGTTAACAGCATTTACTCCCGGTGCACTACTGAGCCCAGCCAGCAATCAGCAGTGCATTGCAGAATTACTCTCCTGATGAATCATTAGCTCCAGCTAACTCACAGTTGATCTGAACACCCACAGACCAAGGGGTATAAACTCCAGTTCCTGGCTCAGTCTCATCGCCTCGGACAACGAGTCACATTTGGTGTGTCAAGTTCTCCAGTGGTTCCCCGTGGTTCCTCTCATCATTTCATTCCATTCATCATTCTGCATTTCTCCTGCTTGCTCCAGACTCCAGCCACAGCCTGCCACAGTTCATCAGCAGTAAGAGACTCTCCTCAGGTGTTTATTTCATTGCCTAAACCCGTGCACCTCGTTATCAATATATCAACCTGTGCATTCAGCATTTAACAAGGCTTGCTGTTATGGGACTGTCTCCTGCCTGGGCCCTGTGTGGTAATAAGAACTAAGCGATACAGAGACTGTGTGTTTTATCAATATTTCCAGAGTTCTGTTTTCCAATTATTCATTTACCAAGTTATTCCACGTTTCTGGAGTTTTGCTTTGTTTCAGTTATTTACAAATCCGTTTACATCCAGCTACCAAGATATTTCACATTTGTGTTACCAGTGACTTTATTTCACTTAAAACCATTTGCATCCAGTTACCGTTTATCATTTCATTTCTGCTACTACCAATGCTACGTATCGTCTATTATTAGAGATGTGCACCGGAAATTTTTCGGGTTTTGGATTCGGTTCCGTGGCCGTGTTTTGGATTCGGACGCGTTTTGGCAAAACCTTCCTGAACATTTTTTGTCGGATTCGGGTGTGTTTTGGATTCGGGTGTTTTTTTTCAAAAACAGCTTAAATCATAGCATTTGGGGGTAATTTTGATCCCATAGTACAGAGGTTCCCAAACTGTGTGCCGTGGCTCCCTGGGGTGCCTCGGGACACTTGCAGGGGTGCTTGTGGTTGGTGGTCCAGGACCAATTCAAATTATTCATGGTCAATATAATAGGCAATACCAGTGCTGGGGCTGCCAGTCATAAAATATGTGGTCAAACAGAAGCAAATCTTGTCCCTCACCACACAACTGACCCTAAGGATGACATATAAATGCGATCTAGTTAATGTAATATTTCTTTCTAAATTTCGCAATAAGAAATTTTTGGCCTAGGGGTGCCGTGAAAAAAATTCTGATATTTTAGGGCGCCGTGATTAAAAAAAAAGTTTGAAATCCACTGCCATAATATTATTTCCCTCAATAACCATAATTTCCACTCATTTCCAGTCTATTCTGAACACCTCACACCTCACAATATTATTTTTAGTCCTACAATTTGCACCAAGGTCGCTGGATGACTAAGCTAAGCGGCCCAAGTGGGTGGCACAAACACCTGGCCCATCTAGGAGTGGCACTGCAGTGTCAAACAGGATGGCACTTAAAAAAAATTAGCCACAAACATCACATGATGCAGAGATAAATAAATAAAAAAAGAGGTGCAAGATAGAATTGTCCTTGGTCCCTCCCACCCACCCTTATATTGTATAAACAGGACATGCACACTTTAACAAACCCATCATTTCAGCCACAGGGTCTGCCACACAACTGTGGCTGAAATGACTGGTTGGTTTGGGCCCCCACCAAAAAAAGAAGCAATCAATCTCTCCTTGCACAAACTGGCTCTACAGAGGCAAGATGTCCACCTCCTCCTCATCGTCCGATTCATCACCCCTTTCACTGTGTACATCCCCCTCCTCATAGAGTATTAATTCGTCCCCACTGGAATCCACCATCTCAGATCCCTGTGTACTTTCTGGAGGCAATTGCTGGTGAATGTCTCCACGGAGGAATTGATTATAATTCATTTTGATGAACATCATCGTCTCCACATTTCTGGAAGTAACTTCGTACGCCGATTGCTGACAAGGTGACCGGCTGCACTAAACACTCTTTCGGAGTACACACTGGAGGGGGGCAACTTAGGTAAAAAAAAAAAGCCAGTTTGTGCAAGGGCCTCCAAATTGCCTCTTTTTTCCTACCAGTATACATACGGACTGTCTGATGTGCCTACTTGGATGATGTCACTCATATAATCCTCCACCATTCTTTCAATGGTGACAGAATCATATGCAAGTCCTTCAGTCCAGACCAGATGTCAGCACTCGCTCAAGACTGCCCTGCATCACCGCCAGCGGGTGGGCTCGGAATTCTTAGCCTTTTCCTCGCAGCCGCAGTTGCGGGAGAATGTGAAGGAGGAGATGTTGACGGTCACGTTCCGCTTGACTTGACAAGTGTCTCACCAGCAGGTCTTTGAACATGTGCAGACTTGTGTCTGCCAGAAAGAGAGATACAACGTAGGCTTTAAGCCTAGGATCGAGCACGGTGGCCAAAATGTAGTGCTCTGATTTCAACAGATTGACCACCCGTGAATCCTGGTTAAGTGAATGAAGGGCTCCATCCACAAGTCCCACATGCCTAGCGGAATCGCTCCGTTTTAGTTCCTCCTTCAATCTCTCCAGCTGCTTCTGCAAGAGCCTGATGAGGGGAATGACCTGACTCAGGCTGGCAGTGTCTGAACTGACTTCATGTGTGGCAAGTTCAAAGGGTTGCAGAACCTTGCACAATGTTGAAATCATTCTCCACTGCGCTTGAGTCAGTTGCATTCCCCCTCCTTTGCCTATATCGTAGGCAGATGTATAGGCTTGAATGGCCTTTTGCTGCTCCTCCATCCTCTGAAGCATATAGAGGGTTGAATTCCACCTCGTTACCACCTCTTGCTTCAGATGATGGCAGGGCAGGTTCAGGAGTGTTTGCTGGTGCTCCAGTCTTCGGCACGCGGTGGCTGAATGCCGAAAGTGGCCCGCAATTCTTCGGGCCACCAACAGCATCTCTTGCACGCCCCTGTCGTTTTAAAAAAAATTCTGCACCACCAAATTCAATGTATGTGCAAAACATGGGACGTGCTGGAATTTGCCTACATGTAATGCACGCACAATATTGGTGGCGTTGTCCGATGTCACAAATCCCCAGGAGAGTCCAATTGGGGTAAGCCATTCTGCGATGATGTTCCTCAGTTTCCGTAAGAGGTTGTGAGCTGTGTGCCTCTTATGGAAAGCGGTGATACAAAGCGTATCCTGCCTAGGAACGAGTTGGCGTTTGCGAAATGCTGCTACTGGTGCCGCCACTGCTGTTCTTGCTGCGGGAGGCAATACATCTACCCAGTGGGCTGTCACAGTCATATAGTCCTGAGTCTGCACTGCTCCACTTGTCCGTGGTTAAGTGGACATTGGGTACAACTGCATTTTTTAGGACACTGGTGACTCTTTTTCTGACGTCTGTGTACATTCTCGGCATCGCCTGCCTAGAGAAGTGGAACCTAGATGGTATTTGGAACCGGGGACACAGTACCTCAAGCAATTCTCTAATTCCCTGTGAATTAACGGTGGATACCGGACACACGTTTAACACCAACACAGATGCCAAGACCTGAGTTATCCGCTTTGCAGCAGGGTGACTGCTGTGATATTTCATCTTCCTCGCAAAGGACTGTTGGACAGTCAATTACTTACTGGAAGTAGTACAAGTGGTCTTCCGACTTCCCCTCTGGGATGACGATCGACTCCCAGCAGCAACAACAGCAGCGCCAGCAGCAGTAGGCGTTGCACTCAAGGATGCATCGGAGGAATCCCAGTTAGGAGAGGACTCGTCAGACTTGCCAGTGACATGGCCTGCAGGACTATTGGCGTTCCTGTCTAAGGAGGAAATTGACACTGAGGGAGTTGGTGGTGTGGTTTGTAGTAGCTTGGGTACAAGAGGAAGGGATTTAGTTGTCAGTGGACTGCTTCCGCTGTCACCCAAAGTTTTTGAACTTGTCAATGACTTCTGATGAATGCGCTCCAGGTGACGTATAAGGGAGGATGTTCCTAGGTGGTTAACGTCCTTACCCCTACTTATTACAGCTTGACAAAGGCAACACACGACTTGACACCTGTTGTCCGCATTTCTGTTAAAATAATTCCACATCGAAGAGGTGATTTTTTTTATTTATTTTTTTGTGATTTGACCAGGCATGTCAATGGCCATATTCATTCCACGGACAACAGGTGTCTCCCCGGGTGCCTGACTTAAACAAACCACCTCACCATCAGAATCCTCCTTGTCAATTTCCTCCTCAGCGCCAGCAACACCCATATCCTCATCCTGGTGTACTTCAACAGTGACATCTTCAATTTGACTATGAGGAACTGCACTGTGGGCGCTCCTTCCAGCACTTGCAGGGGGCGTGCAAATGGTGGAAGACGCCACCTCTTCCCGTCCAGTGTTGGGAAGGTCAGGCATCGCAACCGACACAATTGGACTCTCCTTGGGGATTTGTGATTTAGAAGAACGCAAAGTTCTTTGCTGTGCTTTTGCCATCTTAACTCTTTTCAGTTTTCTAGCGGGAGGATGAGTGCTTCCATCCTCATGTGAAGCTGAACCACTAGCCATGAACATAGGCCAGGGCCTCAGCCGTTCCTTGCCACTCCGTGTCGTAAATGGCATATTGGCAAGTTTACGCTTCTCCTCAGACGCTTTTAATTTAGATTTTTGGGTCATTTTACTGAAATTTAGTGTTTTGGATTTTACATGCTCTCTACTATGACATTGGGCATCGGCCTTGGCAGATGACGTTGATGGCATTTCATCATCTCGGCCATGACTAGTGGCAGCAGCTTCAGCACGAGGTGGAAGTGGATCTTGATATTTCCCTATTTTACCCTCCACATTTTTGTTCTCCATTTTTTAATGTGTGGAATTATATGCCAGTAATATATCAATAGCAATGGCCTACTGTACTGTACTATATATGTATACTGTTGGTCACCAAAATGCTGCACTGTAATAGTATATATACTGCTCACAAAAATGCAGCACAGATATGGAATGGATACTTGCAGTGACACAGAGCTGCAAGATACAGCAATGGCCTACTGTACTATACTACTATAATTATATACTGGTGGTCCCCAGTCCCGACAATAAAGCACACTGAGCACAGATATTTGCAGCACACTGAGCACAGATATGGAGCGTTTTCAGGCACAGAACGTAGATATTTGCAGCACACTGAGCACAGATATTTGCAGCACACTGAGCACAGATACTTGCAGCACACTGAGCACAGATATTTGCAGCACACTGAGCACAGATTACGGAGCTTTTCAGGGAAAGAACACAGCCATGTCCTCTCCGTTCAATCTCCAATGCACGAGTGAAAATGGCGGCGACGCTGAGCACAGATATTTGCAGCACACTGAGCACAGATATTTGCAGCACACTGAACACAGAAACTGAGAGAACGCTGCACGTCCTCTCCCTATCATCTCCAATGCACGAGTGAAAATGGCGGCGACACGCGGCTCCTTATATAGAATACGAATCTCGCGAGAATCCGACAGCGGGATGATGACGTTCGGCCTCGTTCGGGTTAACCGAGCAAGGCGGGAAGATCCGAGGCTGCCTCGGAACCGTGTAAAATAGGTGAAGTTCGGGGGGGTTCGGATCTCGGAGAACCGAACCCGCTCATCTCTAATTATTATATTATTGTTCTGTGACCTTTGTGTTTATTAAACATCAGCGCATATGCGCAGGACTTTATTCAGTCTCCACGTTTCATACGTCATTCCAACACAGACCCACTAGTGCCCCCTCCGGGAACAGACAAAATCAGAATCCTGACATCCAGGAACAGAGCATTTTCTCCCTCATGGAGAGGGTCAGGTAGGCAAGTATGGTTCAGTATAGGTCATCTGTTGCTAGGCAGACTAGCTTTGGTTGGTGTGGTATAATTAGTTAGGGCCAGACTATCATTAGGACAATGGGCGGATACTAGGTGGTGAGGTATTTAGGGATAGTCCGAGCAGAGCTGTTTCTCTTACCTGGTTGGAAGCCCACCTTCCCTCCCTTGACGATTCTTTGATTTGGGATTTGACTCTATTAAATTTGGCTTACTAATCATTTCTTCATTGATTTAGTGGGCGGGAAGGCGCTATTGGCCAGCGGTCACGTGTAGCATAAATAGTAGTTTTTGGGCACTTATCCTTTTCTAAGGAAGGCGAGTGTGTCCTACCCTTGTGGGGGGACAATGGGCAGCACTATGGGAAGCGGCCGCACTGTGCTATAGTAAAGGGTGGTGAGACCTTCACGACACAAGTTATGCTTATTGTGTTAGACGGGGCATTTCAGTCGCCGCTATTACAGCTGGGGGATTTCATTCACCACCATTTTTTATGAGATCTGGTTGACTAGAGGTCAACCCGCTTCGAATAAGGTCATTCGACTTAATAAATGAATAACCGTTTAACCCCTTCGGTGGTATGCACGGAAGATTTCCGTGCATACTACCTCCTGATTCCCTGGGGACAGCCGTGCAGCGTGCACGGCGCCCGGGAATCCGCATACTCCATTATGGAGTTTAGCCTGCCCCCCGGACTCCTATTGGCCGGGGGGCGGGATTAGCTGTAAAATGACTTATGCTGATTCCCGGGTGCCCAAAGGCAGCCGTGAATCCGCGCTGGGGCTGGCGATCCCCGCGGGTGATCGCCAGGCAATAACCTCGCCCTGCCTGTCACTCGCCCCCCTGCACTTTAAATTAAAAACTCACCACTGAAGGGGTTAAACCAACGCAGTTTAGTGTCAGTGTCTTTATTTTTAGTTGTAAGCTAGCTTAAAGTATATTGTTAAGGTTCAAGCACAATAAATTAATAGACGTCTTATAGGAATGCCACAGCGGATAAGTGATACACTTACGCGTTAGTAGCATGAAACAGTGAATTGGGAGCAAGTGACTACTTTTTTACATGTTATTGGTACAGTAATTCTGGAATTTGTCAACTTAATGAAGCAATCTGCCTGACCTCGGAGGTGGGGGGGGGGGGGACTCGGGACAAAGATAACTTTTTCAATATGGGCTTTCACAATGATGGCCAGTGTTCCGTTAGCTGTTGGGTCATACTCTGTGTTTTGTAGAAAGAATGTTACATAGTGTTTCGTCCATGGCAATATCCCTTCATAAACATTATCTTATGTACTGTGTGCAAAGGGACGATATGGCCTGTTTATCAGCTTATTTGTTGTACTATTTATTTTACATTGAGTAATTTTTATTTCATGCACAACAAAAACATACACATTCCAAAAAGAGAAAACTGAAAAAACAAAGGAGTCTATTCATTAAGAAAATGAAAACTGAACTGCTACTTATCACTATAGCAGTATAGCTGTAATAAGTAGCAATTCATGTATACTCACCCTTCCGCCGATGCGCTGCGGTGTCCGAGGCTCCTGCGGTGAGGTCTTCTCCGGTGGTCCCTCTCTGCGATTCGCGGAGTCCAACGGCGGGTCTCTTTGTGCATGTGTAGCCTGTTGACCTCCAGGCAGGCCGCAGTGGCTGCTGGGAGGTCGGGGGCGGAGCCAGTGCTGGATGCCGAGCAGAGTGCAGGGAAGCATTAAGGTTAAGCCTAGAGATGAGCGGGTTCGGTTCCTCGGAATCCGAACCCCCCCGAACTTCAGCCTTTTTACACGGGTCCGAGGCAGACTCGGATCTTCCCGCCTTGCTCGGCTAACCCGAGCGCGCCCGAACGTCATCATCCCGCTGTCGGATTCTCGCGAGGCTCGTATTCTATCGCGAGACTCGGATTCTATATAAGGAGCCGCGCGTCGCCGCCATTTTCACACGTGCATTGAGATTGATAGGGAGAGGACGTGGCTGGCGTCCTCTCCGTTAGAATAGATAGAGACACTTGAGTTGATTACTTAGTAATTTTGGGGAGCATTAGGAGTACTCAGAGTGCAGAGTTTTGCTGGTAGTTACTAGTGACTGACCACCACCAGTTTTATTTATTATTTAATATAATCCGTTCTCTGCCTGAAAAAAAACGATACACAGTCACATACCATATCTGTGCTCAGCCTCAGTGTGCTGCATGATAATATCATCTATGTATATCTGACTGTGCTGAGTGCTCACTGCTCACACAGCTGAATTGTGGGGGAGACTGGGGTGCAGTTATAGCAGGAGTACAGTGCACACTTTTGCTGCCAGTGTGACTGACCAGTGACCACCAGTATATTGTCTGCCTGAAAAAGTTAAACACTCCT
The DNA here is from genome assembly GCF_028390025.1 of Pseudophryne corroboree. Taxonomy (NCBI): domain Eukaryota; kingdom Metazoa; phylum Chordata; class Amphibia; order Anura; family Myobatrachidae; genus Pseudophryne; species Pseudophryne corroboree. Next base: position 60,911,041 of record NC_086448.1, read on the forward strand.
GTGGTGTTTTTTTTTTTTTATTCTATAAACGCATTCTGCTGACAGTGTCCAGCAGGTCTGTCATTCATTATATTATATAAATATTTACCTGCAGTAGTGTTATATTTTTTTTGTTCATCTCTATCATCTTTATCATCTCTATATTAGCAGACGCAGTACGGTAGTCCACGGCTGTGGCTACCTCTGTGTCGTCAGTGCTCGTCCATAATTGTATACCTACCTGTGGTGGGGGTTTTTTTTCTATCTTCTTCATACTAGTAGTTTAGGAGTCTGCTGACAGTGTCCAGCAGGTCCGTCATTATATTATATATACCTGCAGTAGTGATATATATATATTTTTTATATCATTATCATCTCTATACTAGCAGACGCAGTACGGTAGTCCACGGCTGTAGCTACCTCTGTGTCGTCAGTGCTCGTCCATAATTGTATACCTACCTGTGGTGGGGTTTTTTTTTTCTATCTTCTTCATACTAGTAGTTTAGGAGTCTGCTGACAGTGTCCAGCAGGTCCGTCATTATATTATATATACCTGCAGTAGTGATATATATATATTTTTTATATCATTATCATCTCTATACTAGCAGACGCAGTACGGTAGTCCACTGCTGTAGCTACCTCTGTGTCGTCAGTGCTCGTCCATAATTGTATACCTACCTGTGGTGGGTTTTTTTTTTTTTTTCTTCTTCATACTAGTAGTTTAGGAGTCTGCTGACAGTGTCCAGCAGGTCCGTCATTATATTATATATACCTGCAGTAGTGATATATATATATTTTTTATATCATTATCATCTCTATACTAGCAGACGCAGTACGGTAGTCCACGGCTGTAGCTACCTCTGTGTCGTCAGTGCTCGTCCATAATTGTATACCTACCTGTGGTGGGGTTTTTTTTTCTATCTTCTTCATACTAGTAGTTTAGGAGTCTGCTGACAGTGTCCAGCAGGTCCGTCATTATATTATATATACCTGCAGTAGTGATATTTATATATATTTTTTATATCATTATCATCTCTATACTAGCAGACGCAGTACGGTAGTCCACGGCTGTAGCTACCTCTGTGTCGTCAGTCACTCGTCATCCATAAGTATACTAGTATCCATCCATCTCCATTGTTTACCTGAGGTGCCTTTTAGTTGTGCCTATAAAAATATGGAGAACAAAAATGTTGAGGTTCCAAAAATACGGAAAGATCAAGATCCACTTCCACCTCGTGCTGAAGCTGCTGCCACTAGTCATGGCCGAGACGATGAAATTCCATCAACGTCGTCTGCCAAGGCCGATGCCCAATGTCATAGTACAGAGCATGTAAAATCCAAAACACAAAATATCAGTAAAAAAAGGACTCAAAAATCTAAAATAAAATCGTCGGAGGAGAAGCGTAAACTTGCCAATATGCCATTTACCACACGGAGTGGCAAGGAACGGCTGAGGCCCTGGCCTATGTTCATGGCTAGTGGTTCAGCTTCACATGAGGATGGAAGCACTCAGCCTCTCGCTAGAAAAATGAAAAGACTTAAGCTGGCAAAAGCACAGCAAAGAACTGTGCGTTCTTCGAAATCACAAATCCACAAGGAGAGTCCAATTGTGTCGGTTGCGATGCCTGACCTTCCCAACACTGGACGTGAAGAGCATGCGCCTTCCACCATTTGCACGCCCCCTGCAAGTGCTGGAAGGAGCACCCGCAGTCCAGTTCCTGATAGTCAGATTGAAGATGTCAGTGTTGAAGTACACCAGGATGAGGAGGATATGGGTGTTGCTGGCGCTGGGGAGGAAATTGACAAGGAGGATTCTGATGGTGAGGTGGTTTGTTTAAGTCAGGCACCCGGGGAGACACCGGTTGTCCGTGGGAGGAATATGGCCATTGACATGCCTGGTGAAAATACCAAAAAAATCAGCTCTTCGGTGTGGAAGTATTTCAACAGTAATGCGGACAACAGGTGTCAAGCCGTGTGTTGCCTTTGTCAAGCTGTAATAAGTAGGGGTAAGGACGTTAACCACCTCGGAACATCCTCCCTTATACGTCACCTGCAGCGCATTCATCATAAGTCAGTGACAAGTTCAAAAACTTTGGGCGACAGCGGAAGCAGTCCACTGACCAGTAAATCCCTTCCTCTTGTAACCAAGCTCACGCAAACCACCCCACCAACTCCCTCAGTGTCAATTTCCTCCTTCCCCAGGAATGCCAATAGTCCTGCAGGCCATGTCACTGGCAATTCTGACGAGTCCTCTCCTGCCTGGGATTCCTCCGATGCATCCTTGCGTGTAACGCCTACTGCTGCTGGCGCTGCTGTTGTTGCTGCTGGGAGTCGATGGTCATCCCAGAGGGGAAGTCGTAAGACGACTTTTACTACTTCCACCAAGCAATTGACTGTCCAACAGTCCTTTGCGAGGAAGATGAAATATCACAGCAGTCATCCTGCTGCAAAGCGGATAACTGAGGCCTTGGCATCCTGGGCGGTGAGAAACGTGGTTCCGGTATCCATCATTACTGCAGAGCCAACTATAGACTTGAGGTACTGTGTCCCCGGTACCAAATACCATCTAGGTTCCATTTCTCTAGGCAGGCGATACCGAAAATGTACACAGACCTCAGAAAAAGACTCACCAGTGTCCTAAAAAATGCAGTTGTACCCAATGTCCACTTAACCACGGACATGTGGACAAGTGGAGCAGGGCAGACTCAGGACTATATGACTGTGACAGCCCACTGGGTAGATGTATTGACTCCCGCCGCAAGAACAGCAGCGGCGGCACCAGTAGCAGCATCTCGCAAACGCCAACTCTTTCCTAGGCAGGCTACGCTTTGTATCACCGCTTTCCAGAATACGCACACAGCTGAAAACCTCTTACGGCAACTGAGGAAGATCATCACAGAATGGCTTACCCCAATTGGACTCTCCTGTGGATTTGTGGCATCGGACAACGCCAGCAATATTGTGTGTGCATTAAATATGGGCAAATTCCAGCACGTCCCATGTTTTGCACATACCTTGAATTTGGTGGTGCAGAATTATTTAAAAAACGACAGGGGCGTGCAAGAGATGCTGTCGGTGGCCAGAAGAATTGCGGGACACTTTCGGCGTACAGGCACCACGTACAGAAGACTGGAGCAACACCAAAAACGCCTGAACCTGCCCTGCCATCATCTGAAGCAAGAAGTGGTAACGAGGTGGAATTCAACCCTCTATATGCTTCAGAGGTTGGAGGAGCAGCAAAAGGCCATTCAAGCCTATACAACTGACCACGATATAGGAGGTGGAATGCACCTGTCTCAAGCGCAGTGGAGAATGATTTCAACGTTGTGCAAGGTTCTGCAACCTTTTGAACTTGCCACACGTGAAGTCAGTTCAGACCCTGCCAGCCTGAGTCAGGTCATTCCCCTCATCAGGCTTTTGCAGAAGAAGCTGGAGACATTGAAGGAGGAGCTAACACTGAGCGATTCCGCTAGGCATGTGGGACTTGTGGATGGAGCCCTTAATTCGCTTAACAAGGATTCACGGGTGGTCAATCTGTTGAAATCAGAGCACTACATTTTGGCCACCGTGCTCGATCCTAGATTTAAAACCTACCTTGGATCTCTCTTTCCGGCAGACACAAGTCTGCAGGGGTTCAAAGAACTGCTGGTGAGAAAATTGTCAAGTCAAGCGGAACGCGACCTGTCAACATCTCCTCCTTCACATTCTCCCGCAACTGGGGGTGCGAGGAAAAGGCTCAGAATTCCGAGCCCACCCGCTGGCGGTGATGCAGGGCAGTCTGGAGCGACTGCTGATGCTGACATCTGGTCCGGACTGAAGGACCTGCCAACGATTACGGACATGTCGTCTACTGTCACTGCATATGATTCTCTCACCATTGAAAGAATGGTGGAGGATTATATGAGTGACCGCATCCAAGTAGGCACGTCAAACAGTCCATACGTATACTGGCAGGAAAAAGAGGCAATTTGGAGGCCCTTGCACAAACTGGCTTTATTCTACCTAAGTTGCCCTCCCACAAGTGTGTACTCCGAAAGAGTGTTTAGTGCCGCCGCTCACCTTGTCAGCAATCGGCGTACGAGGTTACTTCCAGAAAATGTGGAGAAGATGATGTTCATTAAAATTAATTATAATCAATTCCTCCATGGAGACATTCACCAGCAGCAATTGCCTCCACAAAGTACACAGGGAGCTGTGATGGTGGATTCCAGTGGGGACGAATTGATAATCTGTGAGGAGGGGGATGTACACGGTGATGAATCGGAGGATGATGATGAGGTGGACATCTTGCCTCTGTAGAGCCAGTTTGTGCAAGGAGAGATTAATTGCTTCTTTTTTGGTGGGGGTCCAAAACAACCCGTCATTTCAGTCACAGTCGTGTGGCAGACCCTGTCACTGAAATGATGGGTTGGTTAAAGTGTGCATGTCCTGTTTATACAACATAAGGGTGGGTGGGAGGGCCCAAGGACAATTCCATCTTGCACCTCTTTTTTCTTTCATTTTTCTTTGCGTCATGTGCTGTTTGGGGAGTGTTTTTTGGAAGGGCCATCCTGCGTGACACTGCAGTGCCACTCCTAGATGGGCCAGGTGTTTGTGTCGGCCACTAGGGTCACTTATCTTAGTCACACAGCTACCTCATTGCGCCTCTTTTTTTTCTTCTTTGCGTCATGTGCTGTTTGGGGAGTATTTTTTGGAAGGGCCATCCGGCCTGACACTGCATTGCCACTCCTAGATGGGCCAGGTGTTTGTGTCGGCCACTAGGGTCGCTTAGCTTACTCACACAGCTACCTCATTGCGCCTCTTTTTTTCTTTGCGTCATGTGCTGTTTGGGGAGTGTTTTTTGGAAGGGCCATCCTGCGTGACACTGCAGTGCCACTCCTAGATGGGCCAGGTGTTTGTGTCGACCACCTGGGTCGCTGAGCTTAGTCATCCAGCGACCTCTGTGCAAATTTTAGGACTAAAAATAATATTGTGAGGTGTGAGGTGTTCAGAATAGACTGAAAATGAGTGGAAATTATGGTTATTGAGGTTAATAATACTTTGGGATCAAAATGACCCCCAAATTCTATGATTTAAGCTGTTTTTTAGGGTTTTTTGAAAAAAACACCCGAATCCAAAACACACCCGAATCCGACAAAAAAAATTCGGTGAGGTTTTGCCAAAACGCGTTCGAACCCAAAACACGGCCACGGAACCGAACCCAAAACCAAAACACAAAACCCGAAAAATTTCCGGTGCACATCTCTAGTTAAGCCATCCTGAGATGATGAACCTAAACTCCATGAAGCAGCGGAAAGCTTCTTCATGAATAACACTCACCAGACAAAAGTATGGTGAAGCGATTCAGGCACAGAGCGGCGGTGCGCTGGAGAAGTCAGAGAATTGCACTAGGCAGAGAAAATCTCTTTAACGCAAAACAGGTCTTTTCTCTGCTACATGAATAGACCCCATTCGGAGAGATTTTTCAAAGCTTGGAGAGAGAAGTACCAACCAATCAGCTGCTAGCTTCATTTTACAGGCTGTTCTTGAATAATGACAGCTAGGAGCTGATTGGTTTGAACTTTATTTCCCTCCACTTTATCTCTCTCCAAGCTTCAATAAATCTACCCCGGTGTTGTTTCGTTAAAAAACGTCAGGATCGACCAGATTTTCTGATCATTGATATCTAATATATCCCACATCAGTGTCGGACTGGGGCATGAAGGGCCCACCAGGGGGAATGTATTTGTAGGGGCTCGTGTATAGGGGTGTGGCCAGTCTCCAGAGGTTTGGCCAACCGCTAGAGAGTGCATGGTCTGGGCCCCTTGCACTGGCGTATTTATAATGGGTGCAGTGTGTGCGGTGTACATGGGCCCCCGGGGTCCAGGGGGGTCCACACTGCACACCCTGCAACCATTTTTTTTTTTTTTAATACCTACCCTCCAGAGTCCCGCGTCGGCAGCAGCATCACTGCAAAAATCACCAGGAAAATGGCGCGGTGGCCATTTTCCCAGAGACCTGTGCATGCACACTAGACTCTGGGACAGCACTAAGGTCCTCTAGTGACCCTAGTGCCCAGAGCTACATTCCTGCCGGCTAGAGAGGAGAGGACCAGACAGAGCCTGCTCAAGGGCCCCCTCCTCTCTAGATGCACCCCTGGTCCCTTGATAAATATATACAGTAAATACTGCTAGTGCATGCATGATAACTGGATCGATAACTGGAATGCACTGTAGAATATACACCATAGTCCTGTGCTGTGTGCAGCATAAGGTAACATGAATATTATATAATTCAAGTCAGAGCCGGCCCTAACCAATATGATGCCCTAGGCAAGATTTTGGCTGGTGCCCCCTAGCACCACAGCTGGTTCCACCTCTGACCTTGCACCTCTTTCCCAGCACCATCACCCCTCGCCCATAGCAGTCCTTATTTTGGTGTTTGGACCCCCTATATTTTAAACAGGAACAGTTTGCACATTTGGTGCTCAGCCCAAAAAGGGGTGTATTTTTGCTGGCAAGGGGCATGGCCACACAATAGTAACCCCAATTCCAATTACGCCACACAGTACTGCAACTTTATTCACATTTGATCATGCGATAGTGTCCATAACTCATATTACATCCCACAGTAGTATCACTTTACCTTATTAATGTTACTTCTCACAGTAGAGCCCCTTATTCACATTACATCACACTGAATTGCTCCTTATTCACATTACACCACACCCTATTGCTGTTTATTCACATTAGAAGACACAGTAGTGCCCTTTCTATACGCAATGCCACATAGTAGAGCACCTTATACACATAATCCACAGAGTAATGCCCCTTACACATATGAGACACATTATTAATGTCCTTATAAACATAATGCGCCTTACACATTATGACAATCTTTATTAATGCCCTTTTACACATAATGTCCCTTACACATATGCCGCATATTATTAATGCCCTTATACACATAATGACACACATAGTGCCCCCTACACATTTGCTGCACATTATTAGTGCTCCTATGCACATAATGACACACATACAGTAGTACCCTGTTACACATATGCCGCACATTATTAATGCCCTCATACACATGACACACATAGTGCCCCTGACACATATGTTGCACATTATTAATGCATTTTTACATGACACACATAATGCTCCTTACACATATTTCGAACACTACTGCACAACCAACCCACTCACATGCACACAGCACTCGCACTGCCACTAACACTGTGACCTCTGCATCTGCTTGGATACAGATGTGTCCTCATAAATCTTGCCTCAATGCTAATGTCGGGCACCTTTTTTTGATGAAAATGCATCTTATTTGCATTGCTATGTGGCTAGGATGCACAAGCAGCTTCTGCTGATTAAAATGATATGCAGCATGCCTATATACTGTGTGAGACTGTGGCTGTATCTGCATATGAAATGCTACATACAGAATATAGGCATGCCGCATATCATTTTAATCAGCAGAAGCTCGGCATATCAAATGCCCTAGGCAATTGCCTAGTTTGCCTATGCCTATGGCTGGCTCTGATTCAAGTGCACAGTGATTTAACGGCACACCTGGGGGTATATTTACTAAAGGTCAATTTTGTTTGTTTTTGTTCAATATTAGATCGATGTTAAATGAATTTTAATCGATGTTGGTCTTCCAGAGTTAAAACACATATTTACTAACATTTAAAAATGAATATTAAAAAAATCATCTGCTAGAACTGTAAATGTGTGTTTTAACCATGGAAGCCCAACATCAATTAAAATCGATTTGAAAATAGAAGACCAAGGGAGTCATTCTGACATAATTGCACGCTGCCGTTTTTTGCAGCGCAGTGATCAGGTCACTACTGCGCATGCGTATGCACCGCAATGCGCAGGCGCGTCGTACGGGTACAAAGCGGTTCATTGCTGAGCGATGGATTTAATGAAGAATCCATTCGCAAAGCCGATCGCAAGGAGATTGACAGGAAGAGGGCGTTTGTGGGTGTCAGCTGACCATTTTCTGGGAGTGTTTGGAAAAACGCAGGCGTGTCCAAGCGTTTGCAGGGCGGGTATCTGACGTCAATTCCGGGACCAGACAGGCTGAAGTGATCGCAGCGGGTGAGTAAGTTCAGACCTACTCAGAAACTGCACAAACTGTTTTTGCAGAGCTCTGCTGCACAGGCGTTCGCACACTTGCAAAGCGAAAATACACTCCCCCATAGGCGGCGACTATCTGATCGCAGCGCTGCAAAAAGTAACTCGGAATGACCCCCCAAGTCTAAATACAATAATCCAGTTTATCCTTTATAATAAAAGACGAATGCTGCTCCTCACCTCTATGGGAGGAATTCAAGTGTTTTGTGCGCAGGCGGCCACTAAATAGCTCTTAAAGGAGCAATTCAAGTGTTGTTCCCTTTGGGGCGCACACAGCCGCTGCTGCTAACATTACTGTTATGTTGTTCCTTCAGTTTGACAGGCTGGTAACTAGCAAACTAGCATCCTATAACATAGGCCCTCATTCCGAGTTGATCGCTAGCTGCTGTTGTTCGCAGCGCAGCGATCAGGCTAAAAATCGGCACTTCTGCGCATGCGTATGGTGCGCACTGCGCACCTGCAACGTACTTTCACAAAAGCCAAAGCAGTTTTACACAAGCTCTAGCGACGCTTTTCAGTCGCACTGCTGGCCGCAGAGTGATTGACAGGAAGTGGGTGTTTCTGGGAGGTAACTGACCGTTTTCTGGGAGTGTGTGTAAAAATGCAGGCGTGCCAGATAAAAACGCAGGCGTGCCAGATAAAAATGCAGGAGTGGCTGGAGAAACAGGGGAGTGGCTGGGCGAACACAGGGCGTGTTTGTGACGTCAAATCAGGAACTGAACAGTCTGAAGTGATCGCTAGCTAGGAGTAGGTCTTGAGCTACTCTGAAACTGACAATCTATTTTTTGTAGCCGCTCTGCGATCCTTTCGTTCGCACTTCTGCTAAGCTAAGATACACTCCCAGAGGGCGGCGGCTTAACGTTTGCACGGCTGCTAAAAGCAGCTAGCGAGCGATCAACTCGGAATGAGGGCCATAGTGTAGTGCACATATAACACGATGAGAGAGAACGCATAGAAACCATATATACTGAGCAGAAGCAATGACAATTAAGTCACAACAAGCATATTTATGGAGCCATAGGACTATTGTGACCAAAGCCAGTCATTTGCCATCTGTCTATGTCCCGGTGGTTCAGCCAGCCTGCTGCCTCAGGAGCGGACAGAAAGGATTTAGGGCAGGGGTGGGCAAACTACGGCCCGCGGGCCACATGCGGCCCGTGAACTGATCCTGCCCGGCCCGCATCAGTGTGCAATGACAAGCGCTCTAACTGGCTGAGCTGCTTGTCATTGCGCTGCATTACCTCTGAGCCGTGGGCGCTGCTGAGTAAGCCTGGTCATGTTGGGTACAGCCGGCCAGATTACCTGTGATATCAGGCGCCGTTGGGGGTGGAGCTAAAGGCAGAGCGGCGGCGTGGATGCGGGCGGCGTGTGGCGTGCAGTTTGAACGCAGTGCTGTGCCTGTGCTGCTGCATATCTGGACTCGGGGAAGAGCACCTAAGTAAGGTACATGTTTGGATGGCTGGTGGCAACGGGACCTGCTTGGCAAAGGGGCAGGGGTGCCAGGGTGGGGGCAGCTGGCAATTCTGTCCAGGGAGGGAAGCTGGTAACTGTGGGGTAGATGTATAAACCTGGAGAAGGCATAAGGAAGTGATAAACCAGTGTTAAGTGCAAGGTGATAATGCACCAGCCAATCAGATACTAACTGTTAATTTACATATGAGAGCTGATTGGCTGGTGTGTTTATCACCTTGCACAAATCACTGGTTTATCACTTCCTTATGCCTTCTCCAGGTTAATACATCTACCCCTTTGTCTGGGGAGGGGAGCTGATTATTTTGTCCACGGAGGGAGGAAATGAGAGGGAAGATAACCTTAAAAAGTTTTTTTGTTTTTTTTTTATTATTATTAAATGTGATTGTTAGCAAGTGGTGTTTTGACACCTGACTATTCAATGTCGGTGGCAGTAGGGAATGGACTCAAAGCATAATCTGCGATAAGTACCCTGCTGGAGCCACATTGTTTTGTGTGCGGCCCTCGATATTCACTCGAAAGTGTTAAGTGGCCCCCCAGCTGAAATAATTGCCCACCCCTGATTTAGGGCCTAATTCAGACCTGATCGCTGTTGTGTGAAATCGCACGGATGATTATTGAATGACTGCGCATGCGTATGGATCGTAATTCGCAGGTGAGAGGCCAAACCGCAAAAAAATCCTGCGGGTTTTTTATAACTAGGCGAACGCAGGTTGATTGACAGGAAACGTACGTTTGGGGATGGTAACTGACCGTTTTCTAGGAGTGTCAGGAATAACGCAGGCGTTCCCAAGCATTTTCAGGGAGGATGTGTGACGTCCGCTTCGGCCCCGATCAGTCGATGTAGCACAGACCGGAAAAATCATTTGATGGTGAGTGAATTGCGAACGGATTTGCAGCTGACCGGCGTTTGCAAAGCTTTTCGCACGGCGTACGCAGACTTGCACGTGGCTGTTTTTCACTTTGTCTGGGCGGCGACTTTCCGATCGTAAACCTCTGCAAATTCGCAGAGCAGCGATCAGGTCTGAATTAGGCCCTTAGATTCACCCTCAGCAACGGCGTTGTGGGGGCATGGTGGCCAAATCGGGGGCGTGTCACAAGTGTTTCCGGTGTGTCTGCATGGCGACACAGGCAGCAGCTCCAACAGAAAAAATGGCATCAGACCACCTGCCAGTGCAGCCAGGTTGCGCTGGCAGGGGTCGAACTTAAATCGGTGTGTCCGATATAATACATTAGACATACAGACCGTATATTATAATGACACTATAATACATCAGACATACAGACCGTATATTATAATGTCACTATAATACATTAGACATACAGACTCACTGTACATTATAATGACACTATAATGACATACAGACCGTATATTATAATGACACTATAATACATTAGACATACAGACCGTATATTATAATGACACTATAATACATTAGACATACAGACCGTATATTATAATTACACTATAATACATTAGACATACAGATCGTATATTATAATGACACTATAATACATTAGACATACAGACCGTATATTATAATGACACTATAATACAATAGACATACAGTACAGACTGTATATTATAATGACACTATAATACATTAGACATACAGTACAGACTGTTTATTATAATGACACTATAATACATTAGACATACAGTACAGACTGTATATTATAATGACACTATAATACATTAGACATACAGACCGTATATTATAATGACACTATAATACATTAGACATACAGTACAGACTGTATATTATAATGACACTATAATACATTAGACATACAGTACAGACTGCATATTATAATGACACTATAATACATTAGACATACAGACCGTATATTATAATGACACTATAATACATTAGACATACAGACTGTATATTACAATGACACTATAATACATTAGACATACAGTACAGACTGTATATTATGACACTATAATACATTAGACATACAGTACAGACTGTTTATTATAATGACACTATAATACATTAGACATACAGTACAGACTGTATATTATGACACTATAATACATTAGACATACAGACCTTATATTATAATGACACTATAATACATTAGACATACAGTACAGACTGTATATTATAATGACACTATAATACATTAGACATACAGTACAGACTGCATATTATAATGACACTATAATACATTAGACATACAGACCGTATATTATAATGACACTATAATACATTAGACATACAGACTGTATATTACAATGACACTATAATACATTAGACATACAGTACAGACTGTATATTATGACACTATAATACATTAGACAATGGACATACAGTACAGACTGTATATTATGACACTATAATACATTAGACATACAGACCGTATATTATAATGACACTATAATACATTAGACATACAGTACAGACCGTATATTATAATGACACTATAATACATTAGACATACAGACTGTATATTATAATGACACTATAATACATTAGACATACAGTACAGACTGTATATTATAATGACACTATAATACATTAGACATACAGACCGTATATTATAATGACACTATAATACATTAGACATACAGACCGTATATTATAATGACACGATAATACATTAGACATACAGTACAGACCGTATATTACAATGACACTATAATACATTAGACATACAGTAGAATGGGCAGGTTGCCAGCGGTTATTGCACCTTGAATCACAAGTGAAGCTGCAGCCAGGCCTCTGTAAATCACGCAATATGTCACAGTTATCTGCTGATCGCACAATCAGGTGACAATTGTTCCTCACTTTCTTTGAATTCTATTTTTAGAGAGGGGACAATTAAGCGTCTTGAGTCACCGCTGCGCTGACAATGCTGAGAGTTAGTAATCACTTCGCCATTCATCTTCCTTTTCTAGTGATTTGCAGGTTACCAAGAAAAGACAATGAATAGCTTTCCCTGTGTGATACGTACTGTACCTGTGTCTATGGGCACTGACTCACTGCTGGGGGAGCATAAATACTGAACAATGTAAGAGCGTAAATGCAGAACCTGTCCTACTGGCTGCGCAAGAATCATGGGGGGCCAGTAAGTGCTTTGTATATAGAGATGAATATGTTTACAGTAAGCCGTGCTAAGATTTACATGTTTTGCTTTTTGTTGTAGATCGTCCCCAGTCATATACTACAGTATGTGCAGATTCTCCGTCACAGTATTAAGTATCTGAATCCAAAATCATTACTGTGACAGGTCTGCGACACTCCCATAACTAGGGGCTGACCGGTATCTTTTCGCCTGGGGGGCAAATGCAATCAAGTGGCCCCGGCTTCTCTACCAGCGCACGGCAATGGCAAAATGAATGTGGCAGAAAAAACTGCAGGCGTGGTTTAGCCATACCTCCCAACTGTCCCGAATACAGCGTGACAGTCCCGCTAATAGGACACTGTCCCGCTATCCCTCCCGCGTGTCGCAGTGTCCCGCGGGCGGAGCAGACTGGGAGAGCCAGTAATCACCGCTGCTCTGCTCTGCAAAGCAGCCGGTGATCACTGAAATAAATGCCGTGTGCGGCCCACCTGCTCAGGGAGGGCTGTGCATGCCCCCAAAATGACGGAAATGGGGGTTGCTGTGCTAGGCCACGCCCCTCCAACCAGGCGTAGTGATGGACAATGGGGGTGTGGCTTGTGATGGTGGCGTTACAGTGAAGCCACGCCCCCTTTACTGAGGCCATGCTCCTTTTTTCCCTCTGCCGTGCTCCTGAAAGTTGGGAGGTATGAAACAGAAACTATTCTAATGACTGATATAAAACATAGGAAACAATAGGTTCAGATGTGGCCTCTTCTCTCCCCCTAAAAAGCAGCAACATGCCTCTGTTGTGGGAAACTGAGGGCGTTGCCACCCCTCCCTGCTCCAAAATGGCAGCAGACTGTCTATCACTGACAATCTTTCTATATCGCAGGACCCATTTGTGTACGCACTCAACGAGCCCTGCGCATGAGCAAAGTACTCATAAGGAGAGCGAAATGACTGCATAGGAATAGAGAGAGTTAAACCTCCTGTGAGGGGTGGACCTAACTGTGAGGAAAGTACAGCCAATGGTAGAGAGGGGAGGGTTCAGTATATATAGGGACTGCTAGGCCAGCTTGGTCTCTCTTGCTGCTGAATTGCGTTCCCGCCCTCCCACCCTGTTTGTAGAGGTTCTGGCACGGAGTGCTTTGGCTTTGAATTGTTAGGGTGGTTTTATCGTTGGCTATTTGTTGGCGGAAAAGAACGGCAGGTTGTAGTTTGTCTTGTTAGTTGCAGTGATTTACAGTTTTGGTGTGGTTTAGGTGCACTCACCTCCATTGACTTTTAAGGCCTCTTGACCACCCGTCCGGGGGCAGCGTCATCACCCATCAGGGTGGGTAGTCACCGTGGGGGTCTGAGTCGGGCACCTATTACCGATTTTATAGTTTGTGTTAAATTAGGATCGTTCGGAAATTTAATGTTTTAAGGTTAGCGTCAGTTGAATATAGCCGTTCTTTTTTCTGCCACCATATGCCGGCTGAATCAGCATGTTCACTAAAATTTTCATTTTACAGGTTTTCTAATGGTTAGGGTACAATAAATAGCTAACAATTTTCTGCCAAATTCAAGTCTCCGTGTCATTATTTCTTGGTATTAAAGGTACTGAATGCTTTACTTTTGAATAAGGGGTCCACAGAGTATCATTAGGAGGTTTATAAGTAGCAACGTCAACTGGACCAGAATGAGGTCCATATACTGTACAACAACCACCTCACATCACCTCCTTCACTGTCCAAATTACATAAAATGTATATCAAGGCAATAAATAGTAAGAAGATGCAGAATAAAACAAACACATTCACAACACTGAGGCGATTGAATAAGCAATTCAGAAATCACAATAAACCACTAACATCACTGTTCCAGCAGCATACAGATAACACAGTACTGCAACTCATTTCTGCAACGACACGTATCAGGGTAAAGGGGGGGGTACTCACGGGAGAGATGTGTGCTGAGCGATCTTAACACAGACCGCTCAGCACACATCTCTCACCCCGCTCAGCACAGCGCGATGTGCTGAGCGAGGGGGAAAGCCGACGGGGGGCCGCTCACTTCACACAACGGTGAAGTGAGCGACTCGCTAGATTGAGCCTGCATGCAGGCTCAATCTAGCATCGGCGATAGCGATGCGCGGGGCCGCACATCGCTATCGCTGGAGGGCATACACACGGCAGATCCGTGCTTAAAATCTAAGCAATCTAGCAAGATTGCTTAGATTTTAAGCACGGATCTCTCCGTGTGTACCCCCCTTTAGTATCAGTGGGGGGATACACAGTGTCAGTGGACACAGGCATACCTCCCAACTGTCCCAATTTTCGCGGGACAGTTCCGTTTCTTGGGGACTGTCCCGCTGTCCCACCCGCGGGCCACAGTGTCCCGCGGTGGGGGGGGCAGGTGGGAGGCTCTGTCACTTGCTGTTCTGCTTAGCACAGCGTCTATTCACTGGAGTCAGAGGGAGAGGGGGCATGCCAGCAGCTCACAGAGCGCTGGGCATGCCCCCTCAGTAACAAAAACGGGGCGTGGCTCACAATCGCGGGTCCTCCGTAAAGCCACGCCCCCTTTTCATAGGCCATGCCCCCTTTTTGGGAGCGTGTGTCCCGCTTCAAGGCAGGTCAAAGGGAGCAATTGCACAGGTGGGGCTGCATAGTACCAGTGTACACAGGGTGGGGGCACAGGGGGGATGCATGATATCAGTGGGCACAGGTGGGCTGCATAGTACCAGTGTACGCAGGGTGGGGGCACAGGGGGGATGCACCGTGTCAGTGGGCACAGGTTGGGCTGCAAAGTACCAGTGTACACAGGGTGGGGGCACAGAGGGGATGCACCGTGTCAGTGGGCACAGGTGGGCTGCATAGTACCAGTGTGCACAGGGTGGGTGCACAGAGGGGATGCACCGTGTCAGTGGGCACAGGTGGGCTGCATAGTACCAGTGTACACAGGGTGGGTGCACAGGGGGGATGCACGGTGTCAGTGGACACAGGTGGGCTGCATAGTACCAGTGTACACAGGGTGGGGGCACAGGGGGGATGCACCGTGTCAGTGGGCTGCATAGTACCAGTGTGCACAGGGTGGGGGCACAGAGGGGATGCACAATGTCAGTGGGCACAGGTTGGGCTGCATAGTACCAGTGTACACAGGGTGGGGGCACAGGGGGGATGCACCGTGTCAGTGGGCACAGGTGGGCTGCATAGTACCAGTGTGCACAGGGTGGGGGCACAGAGGGGATGCACAATGTCAGTGGGCACAGGTTGGGCTGCATAGTACCAGTGTACACAGGGTGGGGGCACAGGGGGGATGCACCGTGTCAGTGGGCACAGGTGGGCTGCATAGTACCAGTGTACACAGGGTGGGGGCACAGGGGGGATGCACCGTGTCAGTGGGCACAGGTTGGGCTGCATAGTACCAGTGTACACAGGGTGGGGGCACAGAGGGGATGCACCGTGTCAGTGGGCACAGGTGGGCTGCATAGTACCAGTGTGCACAGGGTGGGGGCACAGAGGGGATGCACAGTGTCAGTGGGCACAGGTGGGCTGCATAGTACCAGTGTACACAGGGTGGGGGCACAGGGGGGATGCACCGTGTCAGTGGGCACAGGTGGGCTGCATAGTACCAGTGTATGCAGGGTGGGGGCACAGAGGGGATGCACCGTGTCAGTGGGCACAGGTGGGCTGCATAGTACCAGTGTACACAGGGTGGGGGCACAGGGGGATGCACGGTGTCAGTGGGCACGGATGGGCTGCATAGTACCAGTGTACACAGGATGGGGGCACAGGGGGGATGCACCGTGTCAGTGGGCACAGGTGGGCTGCATAGTACCAGTGTACACAGGGTGGGGGCACAGGGGGGATGCATGATATCAGTGGGCACAGGTGGGCTGCATAGTACCAGTGTACGCAGGGTGGGGGCACAGGGGGGATGCACCGTGTCAGTGGGCACAGGTTGGGCTGCAAAGTACCAGTGTACACAGGGTGGGGGCACAGAGGGGATGCACCGTGTCAGTGGGCACAGGTGGGCTGCATAGTACCAGTGTGCACAGGGTGGGTGCACAGAGGGGATGCACCGTGTCAGTGGGCACAGGTGGGCTGCATAGTACCAGTGTACACAGGGTGGGTGCACAGGGGGGATGCACGGTGTCAGTGGACACAGGTGGGCTGCATAGTACCAGTGTACACAGGGTGGGGGCACAGGGGGGATGCACCGTGTCAGTGGGCACAGGTGGGCTGCATAGTACCAGTGTGCACAGGGTGGGGGCACAGAGGGGATGCACAATGTCAGTGGGCACAGGTTGGGCTGCATAGTACCAGTGTACACAGGGTGGGGGCACAGGGGGGATGCACCGTGTCAGTGGGCACAGGTGGGCTGCATAGTACCAGTGTGCACAGGGTGGGGGCACAGAGGGGATGCACCGTGTCAGTGGGCACAGGTGGGCTGCATAGTACCAGTGTACACAGGGTGGGGGCACAGGGGGATGCACGGTGTCAGTGGGCACGGATGGGCTGCATAGTACCAGTGTACACAGGGTGGGGGCACAGGGGGGATGCACCGTGTCAGTGGGCACAGGTGGGCTGCATAGTACCAGTGTACGCAGGGTGGGGGCACAGAGGGGATGCACAATGTCAGTGGGCACAGGTGGGCTGCATAGTACCAGTGTACGCAGGGTGGGGGCACAGGAGGGATGCACCGTGTCAGTGGGCACAGGTGGGCTGCATAGTACCAGTGTACGCAGGGTGGGGGCACAGAGGGGATGCACAATGTCAGTGGGCACAGGTGGGCTGCATAGTACCAGTGTACACAGGGTGGGTGCACAGTGTCAGTGGGCACAGGTGGGCTGCATAGTACCAGTGTACACAGGGTGGGTGCACAGGGGGGATGCACAGTGTCAGTGGGCACAGGTGGGCTGCATAGTACCAGTGTGCACAGGGTGGGTGCACAGGGGGGATGCACAGTGTCAGTGGGCACAGGTGGGCTGCATAGTACCAGTGTGCACAGGGTGGGTGCACAGGGGGGATGCACAATGTCAGTGGGCACAGGTGGGCTGCATAGTACCAGTGTACACAGGGTGGGGGCACAGGGGGGATGCACCGTGTCAGTGGGCACAGGTGGGCTGCATAGTACCAGTGTACACAGGGTGGGGGCACAGAGGGGATCACAATGTCAGTGGGCACAGGTGGGCTGCATAGTACCAGTGTACGCAGGGTGGGGGCACAAAGGGGATGCACAATGTCAGTGGGCACAGGTGGGCTGCATAGTACCAGTGTACGCAGGGTGGGGGCACAAAGGGGATGCACAATGTCAGTGGGCACAGGTGGGCTGCATAGTACCAGTGTGCACAGGGTGGGGTCACAGGGGGGATGCATAATGTCAGTGGGCACAGGTGGGCTGCATAGTACCAGTGTACACAGGGTGGGAGTACAGGGGGATGCACGGTGTCAGTGGGCACAGGTGGGACTGCATAGTACCAGTGTGCACAGGGTGGGGGCACAGGGGGGATGCACGGTGTCAGTGGGCACAGGTGGGCTGCATAGTACCAGTGTACACAGGGTGGGGGCACAGGGGGGTTGCACGGTGTCAGTGGGCACAGGTGGGCTGCATAGTACCAGTGTACACAGGGTGGGGGCACAGAGGGGATGCACAATGTCAGTGGGCACAGGTTGGGCTGCATAGTACCAGTGTACACAGGGTGGGGTCACAGGGGGGATGCATAATGTCAGTGGGCACAGGTGGGCTGCATAGTACCAGTGTACACAGGGTGGGAGTACAGGGGGGATGCACGGTGTCAGTGGGCACAGGTGGGGCTGCATAGTACCAGTGTACACAGGGTGGGGGCACAGGGGGGATGCACCGTGTCAGTGGGCACAGGTGGGCTGCATAGTACCAGTGTGCACAGGGTGGGGGCACAGAGGGGATGCACAGTGTCAGTGGGCACAGGTGGGCTGCATAGTACCAGTGTGCACAGGGTGGGAGTACAGGGGGATGCACGGTGTCAGTGGGCACAGGTGGGGCTGCATAGTACCAGTGTACACAGGGTGGGGTCACAGGGGGGATGCATAATGTCAGTGGGCACAGGTGGGCTGCATAGTACCAGTGTACACAGGGTGGGGGCACAGGGGGGATGCACCGTGTCAGTGGGCACAGGTGGGCTGCATAGTACCAGTGTGCACAGGGTGGGGGCACAGAGGGGATGCACAGTGTCAGTGGGCACAGGTGGGCTGCATAGTACCAGTGTACACAGGGTGGGGGCACAGGGGGGATGCACGGTGTCAGTGGGCACAGGTGGGCTGCATAGTACCAGTGTACACAGGGTGGGGGCACAGGGGGGATGCACGGTGTCAGTGGGCACAGGTGGGCTGCATAGTACCAGTGTGCACAGGGTGGGGGCACAGGGGGGATGCACGGTGTCAGTGGGCACAGGTGGGCTGCATAGTACCAGTGTACACAGGGTGGGGGCACAGGGGGGATGCACCGTGTCAGTGGGCACAGGTGGGCTGCATAGTACCAGTGTGCACAGGGTGGGGGCACAGGGGGGATGCACGGTGTCAGTGGGCACAGGTGGGCTGCATAGTACCAGTGTACACAGGGTGGGGGCACAGGGGGGATGCACCGTGTCAGTGGGCACAGGTGGGCTGCATAGTACCAGTGTACACAGGGTGGGGGCACAGGGGGATGCACTGTGTCAGTGGGCACAGGTTGGGCTGCATAGTACCAGTGTACACAGGGTGGGGGCACAGGGGGGATGCACCGTGTCAGTGGGCACAGGTGGGCTGCATAGTATCAGTGTACACAGGGTGGGGGCACAGAGGGGATGCACAGTGTCAGTGGGCACAGGTGGGCTGCATAGTACCAGTGTGCACAGGGTGGGGGCACAGAGGGGATGCACAGTGTCAGTGGGCACAGGTGGGCTGCATAGTACCAGTGTACACAGGGTGGGGGCACAGGGGGGATGCACCATGTCAGTGGGCACAGGTGGGCTGCATAGTACCAGTGTATGCAGGGTTGGGGGCACAGAGGGGATGCACGGTGTCAGTGGGCACAGGTGGGCTGCATAGTACCATTGTGCACAGGGTGGGGGCACAGGAGGGATGCACAGTGTCAGTGGGCACAGGTGGGCTGCATAGTACCAGTGTGCACAGGGTGGGGGCACAGGGGGGATGCACAGTGTCAGTGGGCACAGGTGGGCTGCATAGTACCAGTGTGCACAGGGTGGGGGGCACAGGGGGATGCACCGTGTCAGTGGGCACAGGTGGGCTGCATAGTACCAGTGTGCACAGGGTGGGGGGCACAGGGGGATGCACCGTGTCAGTGGGCACAGGTGGGCTGCATAGTACCAGTGTGCACAGGGTGAGGGCACAGGAGGGATGCACAGTGTCAGTGGGCACAGGTGGGCTGCATTGTACCAGTGTACACAGGGTGGGGGCACAGGGGGATCCATGGTGTCAGTGGGCACAGGTGGGCTGCATTGTACCAGTGTACACAGGGTGGGGGCACAGGGGGATCCATGGTGTCAGTGGGCACAGGTGGGCTGCATTGTACCAGTGTACACAGGGTGGGGGCACAGGGGGATCCATGGTGTCAGTGGGCACAGGTGGGCTGCATTGTACCAGTGTACGCAGGGTGGGGGCACAAGAGGGATGCACGGTGTCAGTGGGCACAGGTGGGGCTGCATTGTACCAGTGTACGCAGGGTGGGGGCACAAGAGGGATGCACGGTGTCAGTGGGCACAGGTGGGGCTGCATTGTACCAGTGTACGCAGGGTGGGGGCACAAGAGGGATGCACGGTGTCAGTGGGCACAGGTGGGCTGCATAGTACCAGTGTACACAGTGTGGGGGTGCAAGGGGGATGCACGATTACAGTGGGCACGGATGGGCTGCATAGTACCAGTGTACGCAGGGTGGGGGCACAAGGGGGATGTACGATATCAGTGGGCACGGATGGGCTGCATAGTACCAGTTTGCACAGGGTGGGGGCACAGGGGGGATGCACGGTGTCGTTGGGCCCAGGTGGGGCTGCATAGTACCTGTGTATGCAGGGTGGGGGCACAAGGGGGATGCATGATTTCAGTGGGCACGGATGGGCTGCATAATACCAGTGTACGCAGGGTGGGGGCACAAGGGGGATGCATGATTTCAGTGGGCACAGATGGGCTGCATAGTACCAGTGTACGCAGGGTCGGGGCACAAGGATGATGCACGATGTCAGTGGGTACAGGTGGGCTGCATAGTACCTGTGTACGCAGGGTGGGGGCACAGGGGGAATGCACAGTGCAAGTGGGCACAGGTGGGGCTGCATAGTATCGTGTATACAGAGTGGGGATAGAGGGGGGCTGCATAGGGAAAGATTATAAACATTGGGGGCACAGGGGTGATGCATGATATCAGTGGGCACAGGTTGGGCTGCATAGTAGCAGTGTACACAGGGTGGGGGCACAGGTGGGACTGCACGTTGTCAGTGGGCACAGGTGGTACTGCTACATAGTACCAGTGTGCACAGGGTGGGGGCACAGGTGGGACTACACAGTGTCAGTTGTACATACCCCAGCAGAAGGAAGAGCAGCCCGATTCCTCCAATAAGTCCTGAACCCTTTATCCACTCTCCATCCCCTAGGGTCCTGGGAAAGGTAAACCTGGCTCCCCATTGGTCACCGGTGCCCATTTTCTTATAGCCTGCTATGGGGACAGCCATTTTCTGCTAGCCCCTGCTTTTCAGCAGCCAGGCAGGCGGGGTTTATAACTCAGGACTGTCGGAAGCAGGAGGACCTCTGTTTTCCTTCTGCAGCCAGGCAGCCTTGGATCACTTACATTTTACTGGCCCAGGAGGCAGATGGCACCCTGCCCCCCTTGCCAGCCAGCCTCTGCCCATAACACACCTGGAAGATCTTTGTGCATCTGTTTAGTAACCACCCAGGAACACCTAATGCAGTTCAATTGGTCCTGTGGACCTAATTCATGTTTGCACACACACTGCGTAGTAGAGAGCATGTCCAGGCCCAGGTACTTTTCAGGGGGCGTGGTCTAATCATGGGAGGCGTGGCCCTACACGCTTAAAAAAAACACAGAATAATAGTACTTTAAGTGTCTCCCTGGCCACACGGCAGGCTGGGGAGAAGAGTTTCAGCTGCTGTTGCCAGGTGGAGGGGGGACTCGGTTCCTTCTGGGCCCCTCCATCAGACCTGGGCATGGAGAAATAGTATCTGCTCCCCCTCCCTTTTACACCACTGCACACACATGTCTCACGAAGTGCAATTTTCCAGGTTACGGAATTGCTAATGTTGGCAAGTAAAGCTGCCACCCTCAAATGAAAATAGATGCCCGTCAGATCCATAGCAAACTCATGTACAACTACGTACACATTCGCACTATGGGGATTATTCAGGTTGCATCGCTAATCGATACCACGAAATAACCCCCTGGGCAGGGTCCCGTCCTGCGCAAGCCTTAAAAGCCAATGCTGATTGACAGGCAGAGGCGTTCGTGGGGCAGGCAGGGGCGGCGACGGAGCCTGCAAACATGAATTAGGTCCTCTGTGCGCACACACCGTGCAATGCATGCGCCATGCAAGTTTTAGGGATTTTGACACAAGTACAGTTGCAAACAAATCGACAACTTCACATTGCGCAGAGTCTGTGATTTATGTCTCCCTTTAATGCTTGCGAAACATCACACAGATACTGTAGGAATCAAACCACTGCGCAAACCGTGCTGCCCCTTAAAGTAGCTATATGTTTCCCAGTTCCCAGAGTGTTTCCTCTCTCCCACATTACACCGAATCTCACTGCTGCAGCAATTGTGGGAAGGGTGCGTGCAAATGAGTATGTGGTGCAATGTTGCCTTTATGCCTACAAAGCCCCTCCCTGATGTACATCCATGTGTCCGAATGCACAAGGACAGAGACAACCTATGAAATACCGTTTGGTTCATCTTTGGACACCTCATTGAAATTTCCCTATGGTATTTGTAGTTTCTAAGCCTGAGTATCACCTCCTTTGTGAGAGGTTCAGCGTCTTTGCACGCAACTATTTTCAGAGACACACCCACGGCACGCCTGCGACACTCCCATAACATACAACATCTCCATGTGTCTTTTTAGCCAGCCCCCCTGCTACCTCTACAGTGACTGCCCAGCAATGTCCCTTACTGTACATTTCTGCTACCTGTGCCTAATTGATCTGCGACTCTGTACACACAAACTCAGGACTCATGCGCACTTCGACCCAGACGCACGTGCAGAAGAAAAACCATCAGACATTTGCGTGAGCCCCGGCTTAGCGTGTGACTCAGATGTATAGATTTGCACTGAGTGCAATTAGCAATAAGGTACTGTAGGACAGTCGGTTGAGGGGATTCGGATGGGGAGAACACTTGACCTGGTTACACCCCTTCCACCGTCAGTTTGGGGTCACGCAACTGATTATATTCTTGTGACTCCTCCAAAGACATTTCTATTGATTGTGACCAATCCAGTGGGTCAGAACATGTTTGAGGGGGAAGCGGCTTTGTCCCCGTACGTCACGTTGAACGTTGCGTGCATAACTCAAATCTGGACCAGTGACAAAAGTGAATCTGGACATAGAATCCATAACTTGGCTTTTCTGCTAATCCTCCATCTGTTTTCACACCACTGGGTTACTGTCTGACGGCATCAAAGGAGACATACGTGGTAAGGTCTCCTCCTATTGTCACTGTGCGCCGGTCTGCCCACTGTTTGATGGCCTCCAGGAAGGGTCAGCCGACATTGCAGGAGACTAGGAAGACTTAATTTGTTTGTAGTGTACAGTATATCCACGCTCTTTTGCACTGTGAACTATAATCTATATATATCTATATGTGCTGGTGTTCGTGACGCTCATGCATCCCTGTTGAGTCGTATCTTCTATTTTAAAGCAATGAGTCATGTCCTATATCATTACAGAGCGCCATAAGTAGGGGAATGTGCGTATTTATGCAATGATAACAATAAGGACCTATTATCTATAGAATGCTGGTTAGACAAGTGGTGACCTCAACGTCAGTATATGTAAGGCTGCTCCACACATTGTTACTTTATTGAATAGAAAGTTATCAGCCTGCACAATTAGGAACAGCGATGAACACATTGTCAGAGCATTATGTCGCCGGACAAGCTCTGAAAAGAAAAACAGGCCGGACACACCCCGCTTCACGTCTAACTCCATCACGTTAACTTAGTCAGAGAAAGTCTAGAACAGTTAGTGACTGATTCATGCAATGTTTGTTCTTTGGCATTTAGGATTTGAAAACTGGGTCATATGGGCCCTCATTCCGAGTTGTTTGCTCGCTAGCTGCTTTTAGCAGCTTTGCACACGCTAAGCCGCCACCTACTGGGAGTGTATTTTAGCATAGCAGAATTGCGAACGAAAGATTCGCAGAATTGCGAATAGAAAATTCTTAGCAGTTTCTGGGTAGCTCGAGACTTACTCTGCCACTGCGATCAGTTCAGTCAGTTTCGTTCCTGGTTTGACGTCACAAACACACCCAGCGTTCGCCCAGACACTCCCCCGTTTCTTCAGACACTCCCGCGTTTTCCCAGAAACGGCAGCGTTTTTTCGCACACTCCCATAAAACGGCTAGTTTCCGCCCAGAAACACCCACTTCCTGTCAATCACACTCCGATCACCAGACTGAAGAGATTTCTTCGTTAAGCCGTGAGTAAAATACCAAACTTTTTAGCAAATTTACTTGGCGCAGGCGCACTGCGAACGTTGCGCATGCGCAGTTTGCGACTAATTGCACCGATGCGAAGAAAAATAACGAGCGAACAACTCGGAATGAGGGCCATGGTTGTAGAAATGTTTAGCACAAATGGTTGAAATTACTTCATTTTGATACTTAATTAGGCTATTGAATATGATAACAAAATTGACTGGCTCGTACAATGGACTTAGCTTGGTTCTTGAATGCTGCTGTGCACAAACCAAAGTGGTGAAATATAAGTAGGGTTCAATGTGCTTCATTCCAAGTGTTAGTTGAGTTGAGTGATCACCACAGAGCTTGGGTTACTTAATGAGGGTAGGGAACCTGGGCAAGGGTATAATATATGTCAACAGTTATGTCGGCAGTCGTCATATCAGCACGGCACAGCTGTCGGCATTCATCGTGTCTATATGGACAATTTGTCAACATGATAAACTTTCGCTAAATTGTCTCTAGAGGTCTCTTACCTCCTCCCGGCAGCGACAGCTGAACCAGCATCTTCTCCCGGGTCCACATGGTCACGTGCGGTCCAACCCCCCAATACTCCAGCATTCCACGGAGCATTAAACCTCCTATCCCTACTCCTTACCCCTAGCCCTCCCCTAGAGCCTAACCCTAACCTCATCCCACAACCTAATCCTAACCCTCCCGGCAACATGTATCTCTAACCATCAGCATCCTGAGGATGTCAATATTTCATATGGTGACATTTCAGATCAACATTGTGAACACGTCAACATTCTAAGGGTTTGAGCCATGTTGGTATTCTAATGTCAACATTGTGGTTTCGACACTGAATGTCGACAGTTTCTGTCAACCATCTGACCGGATACCCTGATCATTTATTATGCAGTGATCACATTTCCCAAAAAGGAGACGTGTCAACTCATTTTGGGGGAGTGCCAAGGCCAGGATCCCTTTTTGAAGATAGAGATTTCCTCTTTGTAGGAACTGCGGTGGTTGGCTTGTGTGGCCCCATAGCACACAGTCAGCTGATGGTGTCTCACGTGATCCGATGCTGTTTCCTAGGAAGCACCTCTATCACAAATGCATGCAGGAGTCATCTACTTATATCAGACGCCTCCTGCTGCATTACCATACTAGTACATCAAAGTATACAGCAGTGTTGCCACCTCCAACCACATCTGAATTTGGCCACATGTGCACATCCGCAGTAGAAAAATCACCAGAAAAATGGCAAATGCCAATAACGTAACTCCCTGAGGCAACAGAGAAATTGGCCATCCGGGCACCGGATGTCAAGGGGACACTGATGAGCAGGGCCAGCTCAAGGGTCAATGCAGTCGGTGCTGTGACCCTGGAACAAACAAGTCTGGTGGTGCTGTCATCAGCCACACTGCCATCTCTAACTTTGTCTTTAGCAATGCTGGGCTCCTACTGAGGTTCCATCACAGCCTAGGCCATGACCTGTCACCTTAGGTGAGGTGACGGTATGACATCATAGGCTGCTCAGCCACCTTCCATCCAGTCTACACAGTACACTGGAGACAGCACTCAGGCTGCAGGAACTCATGGGCTGCCAGGAAGGTAGGAACCGGGAGTGCCTCTCATTCTCTTAGGTAGTGGTACAGTGGGCGGGATGTACTAATGTACATCGCCGCCCATCGCCTCCCTGCGCCACGATGCTGATCGCATATGTACTAACATATGCGTTCAGCATTGCGGAGGACAGCTCTTCCGATAAGAGCTGTCCTCCGCGATGCGCAGCGGCAGCCTGACTTCCGGGATTCGGCCCCAGAAGTCAGTCTGCGCATGTGCGGGGTGACGGGGGCGGCCGCAGGGCATGCTGGGAGGGATCCAATCGGATCCCTCACACAGCGCCACGGAGAGAAGCCCATAGGCTGTCCTGCCAGCCGGGGGTTAGTACATCAGGAAAATGCGGTAAACAGGGAGTTTACCGCATTTTCCGCTTAGTACATCCCGCCCAGTAAGTCTTCCGTGTTTGACTTGGGAATTAATGTGTGTGTTGTTTTTTTTCTGTTTGGGACAGTGGTTTTTTTTCTGTGGGGGATAATGTGGCGGAGGTTTCTGTGGGGGATAATGTTTTTTTCTCTAGTGAATAATGTGGGTTTTTTTCTGTAGGGGATAATGTGTTTTTTTAGTGGGGGATAATGTGGATTTTCTCTGGTGACAAATGTTTTGGTTTTTTTCTGTGTTGGATAATGTGTTTTTTTTAATGTGTGGGATAATGTATTTTTTTCTGTGGGGGATAATGTGGACAGGGGGTTCTGTGGGGGGGTTATGTGGGCGGGGGGTTCTGTGGAGGATAATGTGGACAGGGGGTTCTGTGGGGGATAATGAGGACAGGGGGTTCTGTGGGGGATAATGTGGACAGGGGGTTCTGTGGAGAATAATGTGGACAGAGGGTTCTGTGGGGGATAATGTGGACAGGGGGTTCTGTGGGGGATAATGTGGACGGGGAGGTCTGTGGGGGATAATGTGGACAGGGGGTTCTGTGGGGGATAATGTGGACAGAGGGTTCTGTGGGGGATAATGTGGACGGGGAGGTCTGTGGGGGATAATGTGGACGGGGGGTTCTGTGGGGGATAATGTGGGCGGGGGGTTCTGCGGAGAATAATGTGGTCAGGGGGTTCTGTGGGGATAATGTGGGCAGGGTTTCTGTGGAGGATAATGTGGATGGAGGGCTCTGTGGGGATAATGTGGGCAGAGGGTTCTGTGGGGATAATGTGGGCAGAGGGTTCTGTGGGGATAATGTGGGCAGGGGGTTCTAATGTGGGTTTTTTGTGCAGGGAATAATGTTTTTTCTCCTCTGGTGAATAATGTGTTTTGGGTTTTTTCTGTGTGGGATAATGTGGGGGTTTTTTATGTGGGGGATAATGTATTTTTGTTTCAGTGGGGTATAATGTGGTTTTTCTCTGATTAGGATAATGTGTTTTTTTTCTGTGGGGAATAATGTTTTGTGTTTTTTTTTCTGTGGGGGACATGGGGTGTAGTAATTGTAAATAGAAAACTTTTAGTGCTTTTTATCATTTGTTGCCAGCCACCCAAAACAAGATTCCTTTATTTGCATAGAAGTACCATTTGTGAATCGTCGGGACGGACTTCAATAGGAACTCATCCTGGCGATCACTGAGAATTAATTAATGTGATTGGATTGCGATCACATTACTTCCTTCTTTGCCCCCTCAGCTGTGCTATAGCACATGTGCCGACGTACACCGGGGGAGAAGGTGAGGGCACCACCGTCTTTTTTGCCTCCGGGTGCCTGGTATGAACTTACGCCCCTGGCTGATGCGCCATTTTCCCGGAGACCTGTGCATGCGCAGTAGACTCTGGTATAAAGGCAGAGTCTACTGCTTGTGCAATTGGCTAGAGAGTAGGGGGCCTGGATGAAGAGCGCACATGAACCCCATCCTCGATTAATATGTCCCTGAGTACTATAAGGTTCATTTACATTTATTTTTATATCTTTAAAATGTTATGTCCCATATGTGGATGTCTCTCTTCAGTGTGTCACATATGTGGATGTCTCTCTTCAGTGTGTCACATATGTGGATGTCTCTCTTCAGTGTGTCACATATGAGGATGACTCCCCTCAGTGTGTCACATATGAGGATGTCTCCCTTCAGTGTGTCACATATGAGGATGACTCCCCTCAGTGTGTCACATATGAGGATGACTCCCCTCAGTGTGTCACATATGAGGATGTCTCCCTTCAGTGTGTCACATATGAGGATGACTCCCCTCAGTGTGTCACATATGTGGATGTCTCTCTTCAGTGTGTCACATATGAGGATGACTCCCCTCAGTGTGTCACATATGAGGATGTCTCTCTTCAGTGTGTCACATATGAGGATGACTCCCCTCAGTGTGTCACATATGAGGATGACTCCCCTCAGTGTGTCACATATGAGGATGACTCCCCTCAGTGTGTCACATATGAGGATGTCTCCCTTCAGTGTGTCACATATGAGGATGACTCCCCTCAATGTGTCACATATGAGGATGTCTCCCTTCAGTGTGTCACATATGAGGATGACTCCCCTCAGTGTGTCACATATGTGGATGTCTCTCTTCAGTGTGTCACATATGAGGATGACTCCCCTCAGTGTGTCACATATGAGGATGTCTCTCTTCAGTGTGTCACATATGAGGATGACTCCCCTCAGTGTGTCACATATGAGGATGACTCCCCTCAGTGTGTCACATATGAGGATGACTCCCCTCAGTGTGTCACATATGAGGATGTCTCTCTTCAGTGTGTCACATATGAGGATGACTCCCCTCAGTGTGTCACATATGAGGATGTCTCCCTTCAGTGTGTCACATATGAGGATGTCTCCCTTCAGTGTGTCACATATGAGAAGGGTGTAATGAGGGTGGCACCGGTGGAGTGCGAGCTCCAGGCGCTGGAAAACTTAGAGGGCCCGCCGCAGCCTGACCACCACCCCTCCCTCCACCAGATATACAGCGGGCCGCTATACAGGCAGCCTCAGAGCAGGAGGAGGAGAAGCAGAGAGGCGCACACTGACTTTGACTTGGAGACTAGGTAGGGTAGAGGGCAGACAAGAAGTGACAGCAGGTGACACTGACAGCCAGCACATGACAGAGCTCTGCCCACCCTCTTTATATGTCTCACTGTCTGCTTGCAGCTGTGCAGCAGAGTTACTTCTGTCCTGCTACATCAGTCTCTGTCCTCGCTGCTGCAGCACCTCTTTCTACCCTGGCTGCTGCAGCACCTCTCTATGTCCCAGCTGCTGCAGTTCCTCTTTGTGCCCCAGCTGCTGCAGTACCTCTCTCTGCCCCGGCTTCTGCAGCACCTCTTTCTGCCTCAGCTGCTGCAGCATCTCTCTCTGTCTCGGCTGTTGCAGCACCCCTCTCTTTCCTGGCTGCTACAGCACCTCTCTCTACATTGATGCTGCAACACCTCTCTCTGCATTAGAAGCTGTAGAGCAGTGTTTCCCAACCGCGGTCCTCAAGGCAAACTAACAGTCCTGGTTTTAGTGATATCCAGGCTTGAACACAGGTGACTTAATTACTACCTCAGTTATTTTGATTTAACCATCTGTGCTGAAGCCTGGATATCACTAAAACCTGCACTGTTGGTGTGCCTTGAGGACTGCGGTTGGGAATGCCTGCTGTAGAGTAACATGTATAAGCAGCTCTACTGTGGCATAACGTGTAGAAATGTCTCTACTGTGGTATAACGTGTATAAATGGCTCTACTGGTGTGTATAAGCGATTCTACTGCGGTGTAACGTGTATGAGGGGCTCTACTGTGGTGTAACATGTATAAGGGGCTCTACTGTGGTGTAACGTGTATAAGGGGCTCTACTGTGGTGTAACGTGCATAAGCAGCTCTACTGTGGTGTAACGTGTATAAATGCCTTTACTGTGGTGTAACGTGTATAAGGGGCTCTACTGTGTGGCGTAACGTGTATAAGGGTTACTACTGTGCGGTGTAATGTGAATAACGGACAATACTGAGTGGTATTAAATATTTCTCTATCGTCCTAGTGGATTCTGGGGTTCCTGAAAGGACCATGGGGAATAGCGGCTCCGCAGGAGACAGGGCACAAAAGTAAAGCTTTCCGATCAGGTGGTGTGCACTGGCTCCTCCCCCTATGACCCTCCTCCAAGCCTGTTAGATTTTTGTGCCCGGCCGAGAAGGGTGCAATCTAGGTGGCTCTCCTAAAGAGCTGCTTAGAAAAGTTTAGCTTAGGTTTTTTACTTTACAGTGAGTCCTGCTGGCAACAGGATCACTGCAACGAGGGACTTAGGGGAGAAGAAGTGAACTCACCTGCGTGCAGGATGGATTGGCTTCTTGGCTACTGGACATCAGCTCCAGAGGGACGATCACAGGTACAGCCTGGATGGTCACCGGAGCCTTGCCGCCGGCCCCCTTGCAGATGCTGAAGTAAGAAGAGGTCCAGAATCGGCGGCAGAAGACTCCTCAGTCTTCTAAAGGTAGCGCACAGCACTGCAGCTGTGCGCCATTTTCCTCTCAGCACACTTCACACGGCAGTCACTGAGGGTGCAGGGCGCTGGGAGGGGGGCGCCCTGGGAGGCAAATGAATACCTATTTTGGCTAAAAATACCTCACATATAGCCTCCGGAGGCTATATGGAGATATTTAACCCCTGCCAGAATCCGTTAAGAGCGGGAGACGAGGCCGCCGAAAAAGGGGCGGGGCCTATCTCCTCAGCACACAGCGCCATTTTCCCTCACAGAAAGACTGGAGGGAAGGCTCCCAGGCTCTCCCCTGCACTGCACTACAGAAACAGGGTTAAAACAGAGAGGGGGGGCACTAATTTGGCGTTAGAAATATATAAAAAATGCTATAAGGGAAAACACTTATATAAGGTTGTCCCTATATAATTATAGCGTTTTTGGTGTGTGCTGGCAAACTCTCCCTCTGTCTCTCCAAAGGGCTAGTGGGTCCTGTCCTCTATCAGAGCATTCCCTGTGTGTGTGCTGTGTGTCGGTACGTGTGTGTCGACATGTAGGAGGACGATGTTGGTGAGGAGGCGGAGCAATTGCCTGTAATGGTGATGTCACTCTCTAGGGAGTCGACACCGGAATGGATGGCTTATTTAGGGAATTACGTGATAATGTCAACACGCTGCAAGGTCGGTTGACGACATGAGACGGCCGACAAACAATTAGTACCGGTCCAAACGTCTCAAAAACACCGTCAGGGGTTTTTAAAACGCCCGTTTACTTTAGTCGGTCGACACAGACACAGACAGGGACACTGAATCCAGTGTCGACGGTGAATAAACAAACGTATTCCTTATTAGGGCCACACGTTAAAGGCAATGAAGGAGGTGTTACATATTTCTGATACTACAAGTACCACAAAAGAGGGTATTATGTGGGATGTGAAAAAACTACCATAGTTTTTCCTGAATCAGATAAATTAAATAAAGTGTGTGATGATGCGTGGGTTCCCCCCGATAGAAAATTATGGGCGGTATACCCTTTCCCGCCAGAAGTTAGGGCGCGTTGGGAAACACCCCTTAGGGTGGATAAGGCGCTCACACGCTTATCAAAACAAGTGGCGGTACCGTCTATAGATAGGGCCGTCCTCAAGGACCAGCTGACAGGAGGCTGGAAAATATCATAAAAAGTATATACACACATACTGGTGTTATACTGCGACCAGCGATCGCCTCAGCCTGGATGTGCAGAGCTGGGGTGGCTTGGTCGGATTCCCTGACTAAAAATATTGATACCCTTGACAGGGACAGTATTTTATTGAAGAGCATTTAAAGGATGCATTTCTATATATGCGAGATGCACAGAGAGATATTTGCACTCTGGCATCAAGAGTAAATGCGATGTCCATAACTGCCAGAAGATGTTATGGACACGACAGTGGTCAGGTGATGCAGATTCCAAACGGCACAAAGGTGTATTGCCGTATAAAGGAAGAGGAGTTATTTGGGGTCGGTCCATCGGATCTGGTGGCCACGGCAACTGCTGGAAAATCCACCGTTTTTACCCTAAGTCACATCTCTGCAGAAAAAGACACCGTCTTTTCAGCCTCAGTCCTTTCGTCCCTATAAGATCATATCTGCCCAGGGATAGAGGAAAGGGAAGAAGACTGCAGCAGGCAGCCCATTCCCAGGAACAGAAGCGTTCCACCGCTTCTGACAAGTTCTCAGCATGGCGCTGAGACCGTACAGGACCCCTGGATCCTACAAGTAGTATCCCAGGGGTACAGAGTGGAATGTCGAGACGTTTCCCCTTCGCAGGCTCCTGAAGTCTGCTTTACCAAGGTCTCCCTCCGACAAGGAGGCAGTATGGAAAAAAATTCACAAGCTGTATTCCCAGCAGGTGATAATTAAATTACCCCTCCTACTACAAGAAAAGGGGTATTATTGCACACTATATTGTGGTACTGAAGCCAGAAGGCTAGGTGAGACTTATTCTAAAAAAATTTTTGAACACTTACAAAGGTTCAAATCAAGATGGAGTCACTCAGAGCAGTGATAACGAACCAGGAAGAAGGGGACTATATAGTGTCCCGGGACATCAGGGATGCTTACCTCTATGTCCCAAATTTGCCCTTCTCACTAAGGGTACCTCAGGTTCGTGGTGCAGAACTGTCACTATCAGTTTCAGACGCTGCCGTTTGGATTGTCCACGGCACCCCGGGTCTTTACCAAGGTAATGGCCGAAATGATGATTCTTCTTCGAAGAAAAGGCGTCTTAATTATCACTTACTTGGACGATCTCCTGATAAGGGCATAGTCCAGGGAACAGTTGGAGGTCGGAGTAGCACTATCTAGGATACTGCTACAACAGCACGGGTGGATTCTAAATATTCCAAAATCGCAGCTGATTCCGACGACACGTCTGCTGTGCCTAGGGATGATTCTGGACACAGTCCAGAAAAAGGTGTTTCTCCCGGAAGAGAAAGCCAGGGAGTTATCCGAGCTAGTCAGGAACCTCCTAAAAACAGTGCATCATTGCACAAGGGTCCTGGTAAAAATGGTGGCTTCCTACGAAGCAATTCCATTCGGCAGATTTCACGCAAGAACTTTTCAGTGGGATCTGCTGGACAAATGGTCCGGATCCAATCTTCAGATGCATCGGCGGATAACCCTATATCCAAGGACAAGGGTGTCTCTCCTGTGGTGGTTATAGAGTGCTCATCTTCTAGAGGGCCGCAGATTCGGCATTCAGGATTGGATGCTGGTGACCACGGAGCCCAGCCCGAGAGGCTGGGGAGCAGTCACACAAGGAAAAAATTTCCAGGGAGTGTGATCAAGTCTGGAGACTTTTCTCCACATAAATATACTGGAGCTAAGGGTAAATTTATAATGCTCTAAGCTTAGCAAGACCTCTGCTTCAAGGTCAGCCGGTATTGATCCAGTGGGAAAAACATCACGGCAGTCGCCCACGTAAACAGACAGGGCGACACAAGAAGCAGGAGGGCAATGGCAAAAACTGCAAGGACTTTTCGCTGGGCGGAAAATCATGTGATAGCACTGTCAGCAGTGTTTCATCCCGGGAATGGAAACTGGGAAGCAGACTTCCTCAGCAGGCACGACCTCCACCCGGGAGAGTGGAAACTTCATCGGGAAGTTTTTTCCACATGATTGTAAACCGTTGGGAAATACCAAAGGTGGACATGATGGCGTCCCGTCTGAACAAAAAACGGGACAGGTATTGCGCCAGGTCAAGAGACCCTCAGGCAATAGCTGTGGACGTTCTGGTAACACCGTGGGTGTACCAGTCGGTGTATGTGTTCCCTCCTCTGCTTCTCATACCTAAGGTGCTGAGAATTATAAGACGTAGAGGAGTAAGAACTATACTCATGGCTCCGGATTGGCCAAGAAGGACTTGGTACCCGGAACTTCAAGAGATGTTTACAGAGGTCTTATGGCCTCTGCCGCTAAGAAGGGACTTGCTTCAGCAAGTACCATGTCTGTTCCAAGACTTACCGCAGCTGCGTTTTGTCGGCATGGCGGTGGAAAGCCGGATCCTAAGGGAAAAAGGCATTCCGGAAGAGGTCATTCCTACCCTGGTCAAAGCCAGAAAGGAGGTGACCGCACAACATTATCACCACATGTGGCGAAAATATGTTGCGTGGTGTGAGGCCAGGAAGGCCCCACAAAGAAATTTCAACTCGGTCGTTTCCTGCATTTCCTGCAAACAGGAGTGTCTATGGGCCTCAAATTGGGGTCCATTAAGGTTCAAATTTCGGCCCTGTCGATTTTCTTCCAGAAAAAATTGGCTTCAGTTCCTGAAGTCCAGAAGTTTGTCAAGGGAGTATTGCATATACAACCCCCTTTTGTGCCTCCAGTGGCACTGTGGGATCTCAACGTAGTTCTGGGATTCCTCAAATCACATTGGTTTAAAACCAGTCAAATCTGTGGATTTGAAGCATCTCACATGAAAAGTGACCATGCTCTTGGCCCTGGCCTGGACCAGGCGAGTGTCAAATTGGTGGTTTTTTCTCAAAAAAGCCCATATCTGTTTGTCCATTCGGACAGGGCAGAGCTGCGGACTCGTCCCCAGTTCTCTCCCTAAGGTGGTGTCAGTGTTTCACCTGAACCAGCTTATTGTGGTGCCTTGCACCTACTAGGGACTTGGAGGACTCCAAGTTGCTAGATGTTGTCAGGGCCCTGAAAATATGTTCCAGGACGGCTGGAGTCAGGAAAACTGACTTGCTGTTATCCTGTATGCACCCAACAAACTGGGTGCTCTTGCTTCTAAGCAGACTATTGCTAGTTGGATGTGTAATACAATTCAGCTTGCACATTCTGTGGCAGGCCTGCCACAGCCAAAATATGTAAATGCCCATTCCACAAGGAAGGTGGGCTCATCTTGGGCGGCTGCCCGAGGGGTCTCGGCTTTACAACTTTGCCGAGCAACTACTTGGTCAGGGGCAAACACGTTTGCTAAATTCTACAAATTTGATACCCTGGCTAAGGAGGACCTGGAGTTCTCTCATTCGGTGCTGCAGAGTCATCCGCACTCTCCCGCCCGTTTGGGAGCTTTGGTATAATCCCCATGGTCCTTTCAGGAACCCCAGCATCCACTGGGACGATAGAGAAAATAAGAATTTACTTACCGATAATTCTATTTCTCGGAGTCCGTAGTGGATGCTGGGCGCCCATCCCAAGTGCGGTTTATCTGCAATACTTGTACATAGTTACAAAAATCGGGTTATTATTGTGGTGAGCCATCTTTTCAGAGGCTCCGCTGTTATCATACTGTTAACTGGGTTTAGATCACAAGTTGTACGGTGTGATTGGTGTGGCTGGTATGAGTCTTACCCGGGATTCAAAATTCCTCCCTTATTGTGTACGCTCGTCCGGGCACAGTACCTAACTGGCTTGGAGGAGGGTCATAGGGGGAGGAGCCAGTGCACACCACCTGATCGGAAAGCTTTACTTTTGTGCCCTGTCTCCTGCGGAGCCGCTATTCCCCATGGTCCTTTCAGGAACCCCAGCATCCACTACGGACTCCGAGAAATAGAATTATCGGTAAGTAAATTCTTATTTTTTTTCTCTTTAAATGTAACATGCACCCAATTCATTAGAGGGGAGGGGGGCGACAAAACATACCCTTTCTCCGGGAACCATGGCACCTAGCTACACCTCTGCATATGAGAATGTCACACTTCAGTGTGTCACGTATGTGGATGCCTCTCTTCAGTGTGTCACATATGTGGATGCCTCCCTTCAGTGTGTCCCATATGTGAATATCTCTCTTCAGTGTGTCCCGTATGTGGATGTCTCTCTTCATTGTGTCACATATGAGGATGTCTCCCTTCAGTATGTCACATATGAGGATGTCACTCTTCAGTGTGACACGTGTGTTGATGCCTCTCTTCAGTGTGTCACGTATCTGTGGATACCTCTCTTCAGTGTGTCACATATGAGGATGTCACTCTTCAGTGTGTCACGTATCTGTGGATGCCTCTCTTCAGTGTCTCCCGTATGTGGATGTCACTCTTCAGTGTCTCAGATATGAGGCTGTCACTCTTCAGTGTGTCACGTATAAGGCTGTCACTCTTCAGTGTATCACGTATAAGGATGTCACTCTTCAGTGTGTCACATATGTCTCTCTTCAGTATGTCACATATGAGTCTGTCACTCTTCAGTGTGTCACATATGTGGATGCCTCTCTTCAGTGTATCCCGTATGTGGATGTCTCTCTTCAGTGTGTCACATATGAGGCTGTCACTCTTCAGTGTGTCACGTATGAGGCTGTTACTCTGCAGTGTATCACGTATGAGGATGTCACTCTTCAGTGTGTCTAATATGTTGATGTCTCTCTACTGTGTCACATATAAGAAGGATGTCACTCTTCAGTGTGTCACGGATGTGGATGCCTCTCTTCAGTGTGTCCCGTATGTGGATGTCTCTTTTCAGTATGTCACATATGTTAATGTCTCTCTTCAGTGTGTCACATATGAGGCTGTCACTCTTCAGTGTGTCACATATGTTGATGTCTCTCTTCAGTATGTCACGTATGTGGATGTCTCTCTTCAGTATGTCACATATGAGGATGTCACTCTTCAGTGTGTCACGTATGTGGATGCCTCTCTTCAGTGTATCACATATGAGGATGTCACTCTTCAGTGTGTCAATTATCTGTGGATGCCTCTCTTCAGTGTGTCACGTATGTGGATGCCTCTCTTCAGTGTGTCCCATAAGTGGATGTTTCTCTTCAGTGTGTCCCGTATGTGGATGTCTCTCTTCATTGTGTCACATATGAGGATGTTTCCCTTCAGTGTGTCACATATGAGGATGTCACTCTTCAGTGTGACACATATGTGGATGCCTCTCTTCAGTGTGTCACGTATCTATGGATACCTCTCTTCAGTATGTCACATATGAGGATGTCACTCTTCAGTGTGTCACGTATCTGTGGATGCCTCTCTTCAGTGTATCCGTATGTGGATGTCTCTCTTCAGTGTCTCACATATGAAGCTGTCACTCTTCAGTGTGTCATGCATGAGGATGTCACTCTTCAGTGTGTCATGCATGAGGATGTCACTCTTCAGTGTGTCATGCATGAGGATGTCACTCTTCAGTGTGTCACATATGTTGATGTCTCTTCAGTATGTCACATATGAGGATGTCACTCTTCAGTGTGTCACGTATGGTGAGGTCTTCTGTGTCACATATAAGGAGGATGTCACTCTTCAGTGTGTCACATATGTGGATGCCTCTCTTCAGTGTATCCCGTATGTGGATGTCTCTCTTCAGTGTGTCACATATGAGGTTGTTACTCTTCAGTGTGTCACGTATGAAGCTGTCACTCTTCAGTGTGTCACAAATGTAGATGTCTCTCTTCAGTATGTCACATATGCGGCTTTCACTCTTCAGTGTGTGTAGTATGTAGATGTCTCTCTTCTGTGTCACATATAAGGAGGATGTCACTCATCAGTGTGTTACGTATGTGGATGCCTCTCTTCAGTGTGTCCCGTATGTGGATGTCTCTCTTCAGTATGTCACATATGTTGATGTCTCTCTTCAGTGTGTCACATATGAGACTGTCACTCATCAGTGTGTCACATATGTTGATGTCTCTCTTCAGTGTGTCACATATGAGACTGTCACTCATCAGTGTGTCACATATGTTGATGTCTTTCTTCAGTGTGTCACGTATGTGGCTGTCTCTCCTCAGTATGTTACATATGTTGATGTCTCTCTTCAGTATGTCACATATGAGACTGTCACTCTTCAGTGTGTCACATATGTTGATGTCTCTCTTCAGTGTGTCATGTATGTGGATGTCTCTCCTCAGTATGTTACATATGTTGATGTCTCTCTTCAGGATGTCACATATAAGGGGGCTGTCACTCTTCAGTGTGTCACGTATGTGGATGCCTCTCTTCAATGTGTCCCGTATCTCTTCAGTATGTCACATATGAGGCTGTCGCCATTCAGTGTGTCACATATGTTGATGTCTCTCTTCAGTGTGTCACTGCAGACATAAGTGTGCGAGCCACTGATCAAGAGGAAATAACCATTGCATTAGGAGCTATGTGATGAGACATGATTTCCAGATGACACTATGGTTATTATTATTAGCATTACCATTAATATATTCCAGTATTGTGTATGTGTCAGTATAGTGTATGTGTCAGTACAGTGTATGTGTCAGTATAGTGTATACATACTGTACTAGGCTTATCGGGAAGATTACTGGGATAATTGTTGCCATGTGTTTACTTTTTACATTAATAATTTTGATTACTTAACTATTTTGTTTCTATTTTAGATGCAGTGTAATTGGTAGGTGTATTTTACTAGATTTGACCAATCCCAATGATTAAACCACATTGCACACACAGTTGTGAAGGAAATGCGCACAACATACAGTATTGGGAAATGTATGCCTAGGTATGTAGTAATGCTAGCTTTTAGTGCTTACGACTCTTTTTGCTTCTGTATAACTAGTTAACATATTATTCATCTTATTATAACTATTGTAATCATGAATATTTTTGTCTTAGGGTGTACAGTATGTGTTGACTCATGGAAAAGTTTTTGTTTTAGGGTGGGTACATATCAGGCCAATATTGGCACGATTTGCTGCATCGGAACGACAAATTGTGCATATGGTCTGGTGTGTACACTCAATTGCGCGCTTCCGGGGGTCTTCCAGTTGACTAACCACGGCCAAGCGGATTATATCCCCTGCAGCACCATGCATATTAATGAAGGACGGAAAAATGGGGGTCATTCCGAGTTGATTGCTAGCTGCCGTTGTTCGCAGCGCAGCAATCAGACTAAAAATCAGCACTTCTGCGCATGCATATGCACCGCAATGCGCAGGCGCGTCGTACACGTACAATGAGCATCGTGGGTTTGCACAGAGTCCAACGAACATTCCTGTCGCACGGCCGAACGCAGGAAGATTGACATGAAGTGGGCATTTCTCGGTGGCAACTGTCCGTTTTCAGGGAGTGTTTGGAAAAATGCAGGCGTGGCTGAAAAAACGCAGGCGTGGTTGGGCGTTCGCTTGGCAGGTGTGTGACGTCAAAAGCCGTCCCTCCGTCGTTAGAATCAACGCACACAAAGAGTAACTACAGAGCAGGTCTTGTTTTGCACAAAAAGATTTTGCAGGCGCTCTGCTGCACAAGCGTTCGCACTTCTGCAAAGCGAAAATACAGTCCCCAGTGGGCGGCGACAATGCATTTGCACGGCTGCTAAAAACTGCTAGCGAACGATCAACTCGGAATGACCCCCAATGATCATTCCGTCGTTCATTAAAACTTTCTAGTGTGTACCGGCAATCTGATATTGTCTGGGGCGAATAGAAATTGGCCTCACCAACGGCCCGATTGCCGGTCATTCTGATGTGTAGGCAGCCTTCGTTTGTGTTTGTAGAGATTATCAATACGCCCTTTCTTCGGCCTTATCTGAAAACTTCCATTTCTCAATAAAATATTAATAGCCAGGGAAGCTGAATAGGTGATACTGTCCCGGAGCAGTAAGGGTTAATTTACCGCTTGCCAATTATGTAAATAGCGCACACATATTACATAGCGCTTTGCAAAGAGTATTTCAGTCATTAGCATCAGTCTCTGCTAAGGTTACCTCCTTATCCCTTTAATTCTGGACACATATTAATTACACAGGTTTTGTGGCTGGCTGACTTCAAGACTCCATTTCACCTGAATTTAATCAGCCACAGAACCTGTGTAATTAATACAGTATGTGTCCAGAATTAAAGTGATGAGGTGGTAACCCTAGTCTCTGCCCCATGGACACACATACAAAATATGATTACACTTCTACCTCCGGGAGAAGCCCTCCAGGTCGGGACAATGAGGGGACAGTGCGGGGCGGCGTGACATGTCATGGGGGGCGGGGCAAGGCATAGGAGGCGGCCCCACTAGTCAATATCGAGTACCAGTATTGTACAGCAGGGGGTGTGGCTACGATGATGCGAATTAGTCACTGGATACATCCACTTCACTTGGTAAGTGGGCAGTTTACTGGCGGAGGTGGCAGGCTCCAGAGACCTGCCCACTTTTCTGGGAGGTCGGGAGCGCCACACGATTTTTGGGAGATGCTCGTTCTGGGAGAGTAGGCAAGTATGTATTGGAGGTAATCCTTAAAAGTCAATCCTAGTTGCGAGTTGTTTCATGAAACTCGCAGACATTTGCACGGCCACGAATGCGCGAAAATTCTACAATCCAATTAAAAATGCCTATTTGCGGTACTCACAGTGGGGGGTTGCCAATTGTCATCCATATGTGATGTGAAATAAGTACCTGAAAAAGTGGGGTGACCTTCCAGGAACCCAAAAAAGTGACAATTTTATTAGCAGAACCATACAGAAGGCTGTTTGGGGGCAAAAGAAAAACACTAGACGCTTTCAAAAGGTGTCACATGACTGATTTGTGCATTTTTTTAAAAAGTAAAAAAAATTCTAAAAAGTAAACTTTATAGTTTACTCTCATGAAAAATAAACGAGAAATAGAAAAAAGTTCGGTACAAAGAAGCTTTTGGGGTATTTTGAGGTGACTTTAAACTATAAAAAGCAATTATTTTACAAAAAAATAATATGAATAAATTTAGGGTGCATAAAGCAACGAAAAAGTTGATATTGGGGAGATTTAAGAAAAAAAAATTTAAACTTCCAATTGCCTAATTAGCCATTAGGGGGGTGTCCAAGGGGTTCTGCAGGGTGTCCCGGTATTTTAACCTTAAAAATAAGATTTTACTCACCGGTAAATCTATTTCTCATAGTCCGTAGTGGATGCTGGGGACTCTGTAAGGACCATGGGGAATAGACGGGCTCCGCAGGAGACTGGGCACTCTAAACAAAGATTTAGTACTACCTGGTGTGCACTGGCTCCTCCCTCTATGCCCCTCCTCCAGACCTCAGTTAAGGAAACTGTGCCCGGAAGAGCTGACATTACAAGGAAAGGATTTTGGAATCCAGGGTAAGACTCATACCAGCCACACCAATCACACCGTATAACCAGTGCCAGATTAAGGTCCACATGGGCCTGGAGCTGAAATTGCTGAAAGGCCTATTGTGTGCCCCCACAGGGGTGTAACCAGTGCTGTGGTGGCGTGACTAGTGATGTGGGGGTGCGACCTGTTCTGTGGAGTGGCATCCATGGGTGTCCTTATGTGCCTATGTCTGTATGTGCACCTCTATGTCCAAATGTGTTACTCTATGGCCCTCATTCCGAGTTGTTCGCTCGCAAGCTGCTTTTAGCAGCTTTGCACACGCTAAGCCGCCGCCTACTGGGAGTGAATCTTAGCATATTAAAATTGCGAACGAAAGATTCGCAATATTGCGAAAATACATCTCTGTGCAGTTTCTGAGTAGCTCGAGACTTACTCTGCCAGTGCGATCAGTTCAGTGCTTGTCGTTCCTGGTTTGACGTCACAAACACACCAAGCGTTCGCCCAGACACTCCTCCGTTTCTCCAGCCACTCCCGCGTTTTTCCCAGAAACGGTAGCGTTTTTTCCCACACGCCCATAAAACGGCCTGTTTCCGCCCAGAAACACCCACTTCCTGTCAATCACATTACGATCACCAGAACGAAGAAAAAACCGTGAGTAAAATACCTAACTGCATAGCAAATTTACTTGGCGCAGTCGCAGTGCGAACATTGCGCATGCGCACTAAGCGGAAAATCGCTGCGATGCGAAAAAATTTACCGAGCGAACAACTCGGAATGACCCCCTATGTCTGTATGTGCTCCTGTATGTCCAAATGTGTTACTCTATGTCTGTATGTGCTCCTCTATGTCCAAATGTGTTACTCTATGTCTGTATGTGCTCCTCTATGTCCAAATGTGTTACTCTATGTCTGTATGTGCTCCTCTATGTCCAAATGTGTTACTCTATGTCTGTATGTGCTCCTCTATGTCCAAATGTGTTACTCTATGTCTGTATGTGCTCCTCTATGTCCAAATGTGTTACTCTATGTCTGTATGTGCTCCTCTATGTCCAAATGTGTTCCTCTATGTCTGTATGTGCTCCTGTATGTCCGTATGTGTTACTCTATGTCTGTATGTGCTCCTGTATGTCCAAATGTGTTACTCTATGTCTGTATGTATGTGCTCCTGTATGTCCAAATGTGTTACTCTATGTCTGTATGTGCTCCTGTATGTCCAAATGTGTTACTCTATGTCTGTATGTGCTCCTGTATGTCCAAATGTGTTACTCTATGTCTGTATGTGCTCCTCTATGTCCAAATGTGTTACTCTATGTCTGTATGTGCTCCTCTATGTCCAAATGTGTTACTCTATGTCTGTATGTGCTCCTCTATGTCCAAATGTGTTACTCTATGTCTGTATGTGCTCCTCTATGTCCAAATGTGTTACTCTATGTCTGTATGTGCTCCTCTATGTCCAAATGTGTTACTCTATGTCTGTATGTGCTCCTCTATGTCCAAATGTGTTCCTCTATGTCTGTATGTGCTCCTGTATGTCCGTATGTGTTACTCTATGTCTGTATGTGCTCCTGTATGTCCAAATGTGTTACTCTATGTCTGTATGTATGTGCTCCTGTATGTCCAAATGTGTTACTCTATGTCTGTATGTGCTCCTGTATGTCCAAATGTGTTACTCTATGTCTGTATGTGCTCCTGTATGTCCAAATGTGTTACTCTATGTCTGTATGTGCTCCTCTATGTCCGTATGTACTCGTAGTATGCCTATATGTCCTCTGTTATGTCTTTATGTGCTCCTATATGTTCGTATGTGCCTATATACATATGTCCTCTTGTGTCTGTAGTATACCTATATGTGCTCTGCTTTGTCTTTATGTGCTCCTATATGTTCGTATGTGAATATGTCTATATGTGCCCCGCTATGGGTTGGGTACGGGATCCCAACAGTGAGTATGCCGGCGGTCAAAATACACACACGTCTTGGTAAGTAAACTAACCCTACCCTTTACCCTCTCCCTGACCCTCTCCTCATGCAGTCTAACCCTAACCTTCCCCTTGCACAGCCAAATTCTAACCTCCCCCTCCTGCAGCCTAACACTAACCTTCACCCTAGTGCCTAACCCTAACCTCCCCTCCCACAGCCTAACCCTAACCTTCCCTGCCATACTTACTGTATATTAGTGAAAGGAGAGAGAGAGAGAGAGAGAGAGAAGGGGAGACAGAGAGAGAAGGGGGTTAGACATAGAGAGAGAGAGAGAGAGAGAGAGAGAGAGAGAGAGAAGGGGTGGAGAGAGAGAGGGAAGAAGTGGGAGAGAGAAAAAGGGTAGATACAGAGAGAGACACACAGAAAGAGTGAATGGGGAGACACAAAGAGAGAAGGGGTAGGCAGAGAGAAAGAAGGGGGTGACAGAGAGAGAAAGGGGGGAGATAGAGAAAGACAGAGAGACAGAGGGGGATGAGGGAGACAGAGAGGAGGTGAAAGGGGAGACAGAGAAAGAGGGGGAGTAACAGAGAGAAGGGGATGAGACACAGAGGGAGAAGGGAGAGACACACCGAGAAGGGGGGAGACAGAGAGTGAGAAGGGGAGAGATACAGAGAGAGAGAGAGAGAGAGAGAGAGAGGGGATGAGGAGAGAGAGTAGGGGGGAGAAAGAAAGAAAGAAAGAAAGAAAGAAAGAAAGAAAGAAAGAAAGAAAGAAAGAAAGAAAGAAAGAAAGAAAGAGAAAGAAAGAAAAGACATGGAGAGAGATAGAGAGAGAGAGAGAGAGATGGGGAAGATAGAGAGAGAGAGGTGAGAGGGATGAGGGGGAGAGGAGAGAGAGAAGGGGAAACAGAGGGAAAGAAAAAAGGGGGGAAACATGGAGAGAGAGAAGGGGAAGACAGAGGAGAGGGAGAAGTGGGAGACGGAGAGAGGGGGGGGGGAGAAGTGGTAGAGATAGGGGGCGGGATGTACTAAAGCAAAAATGCGGTAAAACCCCCGAAAACGGGGGTTTTACCGCATTTTCATATTTACTAAGACCCTACCGCAGCAGCCTATAGAAGCCTATGGGCTTCTTTTCGCCGACCGCCGCAACCCGCCGACACCGTCGACCCCCGCCGCAGACGCCGACCCCCCTTCCCCCTGGCTTACCTTCCTCCAGGCTGCCCTGGACCCGGAAGGTAGTGTCCTCCTCCCCCTAGCAACGCAGCCGGACGTCCTTCCGGCTGCAGGGGGGAGGAGGAGGTGCCGGGGACAGCCTGCTGCTGCTTCCCGGCATCTAGCCAGTGTGGGGACCCCGGGGAGGTGACGGAGACCCCCCGCAGACCACCTAACAGGTATCGCGGGGGGCCTCCGTCACCGCATCGCGATGTTGATCGCATATGTTAGTACATATGCGATCAACATCGCTGCGGTAACCGGCGAGGGGCGGCGATGTATGTTAATACATCCCGCCCAGGGAGAGAGGGGTGATGAGAGACAGAGGGGAGAGAGAGAAGGGAGAGAGAGAGAGAGAGATAAGGGGGGATACATATATAGAGAGACGTGGGGGAGACACAGGGAGAGAAGGAGGAGACAGAGAGAGAGAGAAGACAGAGGGGATGAGGGAGAGAAGGAGAGAGAAAGGGGGAACAGAGAGAGAATAGGAGGAGACAGAGGGAGAAGGGAAAGACACACAGAGATTAGGGGGAGACGGAGAGAGAGAGAGAGAGAGAGAGAGAAGGGGGAAGATACAGAGAGGGTGAGAGGGAGCGGAGAGAGCGAGAAGGGGCAGACAGAGTGAAAGAAAGAAAGAAGGGGGAGACATGGAGAGAAATTAGGGGGGAGAAGTGCTAGAGATAGAGAAGGGGATGGACACAGGGAGAGAGAAGTGGGGAGACACACACTGGGAGAGAAGTGGGGAGACACACACTGGGAGAGAAGTGGGGAGACACACACTGGGAGAGAAGTGGGGAGACACACACTGGGAGAGAAGTGGGGAGACACACACTGGGAGAACCCCACACTGGGAGAGAAGGGGGAGACCCACACGGGGAGAGACCCACATGGGGGGAGAAGGGGGAGACCCACATGGGGAGAGACCCACATGGGGGGAGA
Organism: Pseudophryne corroboree; assembly: GCF_028390025.1. Taxonomy (NCBI): domain Eukaryota; kingdom Metazoa; phylum Chordata; class Amphibia; order Anura; family Myobatrachidae; genus Pseudophryne; species Pseudophryne corroboree. The sequence continues at coordinate 60,955,828 of NC_086448.1, forward strand.
AGGGGGAGACCCACACGGGGAGAGAAGGGGGAGACCCACACGGGGAGAGAAGGGGGAGACCCAAACAGGGAGAGAAGGGGGAGACCCACACGGGGAGAGAAGGGGGAGACCCAAACGGGGAGAGAAGGGGGAGACCCACACTGGGAGAGAAGGGGGAGACCCACACTGGGAGAGAAGGGGGAGACCCACACTGGGAGAGAAGGGGGACCCACACTGGGAGAGACCCACACAGGGAGAGAAGGGGGAGACCCACACGGGGAGAGAAGGGGGAGACCCACACTGGGAGAGAAGGGGGAGACCCACACTGGGAGAGAAGGGGGACCCACACTGGGAGAGACCCACACGGGGAGAGAAGGGGGAGACCCACACTGGGAGAGAAGGGGGAGACCCACACTGGGAGAGAAGGGGGAGACCCACACTGGGAGAGAAGGGGGACCCACACTGGGAGAGACCCACACAGGGAGAGAAGGGGGAGACCCACAAGGGGAGAGAAGTGGGGAGACACACTGGGAGAGAAGTGGGGAGACACACACTGGGAGAGAAGTGGGGAGACACACTGGGAGAGAAGTGGGGAGACACACACTGGGAGAGAAGTGGGGAGACACACACTGGGAGAGAAGTGGGGAGACACACACTGGGAGAACCCCACACTGGGAGAGAAGGGGGAGACCCACACGGGGAGAGACCCACATGGGGGGAGAAGGGGGAGACCCACACGGGGAGAGAAGGGGGAGACCCACACGTGGAGAGAAGGGGGAGACCCAAACAGGGAGAGAAGGGGGAGACCCACACGGGGAGAGAAGGGGGAGACCCAAACGGGGAGAGAAGGGGGAGACACACACTGGGAGAGAAGGGGGAGACCCACACTGGGAGAGAAGGGGGAGACCCACACTGGGAGAGAAGGGGGACCCACACTGGGAGAGACCCACACAGGGAGAGAAGGGGGAGACCCACACGGGGAGAGAAGGGGGAGACCCACACTGGGAGAGAAGGGGGAGACCCACACTGGGAGAGAAGGGGGACCCACACTGGGAGAGACCCACACAGGGAGAGAAGGGGGAGACCCACACGGGGAGAGAAGGGGGAGACCCACACTGGGAGAGAAGGGGGAGACCCACACTGGGAGAGAAGGGGGACCCACACTGGGAGAGACCCACACAGGGAGAGAAGGGGGAGACCCACACGGGGAGAGAAGGGGGAGACCCACACTGGGAGAGAAGGGGGAGACCCACACTGGGAGAGAAGGGGGAGACCCACACTGGGAGAGACCCACACAGGGAGAGAAGGGGGAGACCCACACGGGGAGAGTAGGGGGAGACCCACACGGGGAGAGAAGGGGGACACCCACACTGGGAGAGAAGGGGGACACCCACACGGAGAGAGAAGGGGGAGACACACAGAGAGAGACAGGGGATACAGAGAGATAGACAAAGAGAAGGGGTGAGAGGGAGAGAGAGAGAGAGAGAGAGAGAAGGGGGAGAGAGGGAGGGACAGAGAGAGAGAGAGGGAAAGAAGGGGGGAGACAGTGAGAGAGAGGGGGGGAGACACAGAAAGAGAAGAGGAGAGGGAGGAGAGAGAGAGAGAGGGGGGGGGGTGACGACAGGGTAATGGGTTGAGACAGGCATCCCCTAACCCCGTACAGGTGACACTTTGTTAACAGGTCACCAGGCATCCCCTCCCTCTTCCTCTCCCTGTACAGGCAGCACTTTGCACCTTCGATAACAGCGGGTCCCCATCGTTGGCGGCAGCGGGTTTCCATCAATGGCGCTGGCAGCAGCGGCTCCCCGTCATTTGCACAACCAACAGCGGGCCCCTGTCATTTGCGCCGGCAGCAGCGTCTCCCCGTATTTGCGCAGGCAGCAGCGGGTCCCAGTCATATGAGCCGGCAACAGCGGCTCCCGGTCATTCGGATCTCGCGGCTTTGAGCTGTGGCAACAGCAATGGCAGCGTCCAAGAGGAGGGGGAAGAAACATAAGTGGAGGGGAGAGGCCGGACCACCTCAGCCCGCGGCCAGCCTCATAGCACTTCAGTGCATCCGCACAGAGAGGCCATTCAGCTGTGCCGCACTAGTGAAGAAATGAAGTGGAGTCGGACACCAGGTGGGGTGGAGGGGTGAGGTACATAGTGGGCGGGGCCTCGGATGGCCACTGACAGTGGTGACAGTAAGAAAATTATTATTTTTTTGCTTGTCACCGATGTCTACTAGCACCATCTGGGCCTATTTTCATGGGGGGGCCTGGAGCTGCAGCTCCACCCGCCCCATTTTTAATCCGGCCCTGCGTATAACTCGTGATAAACTTACCCAGTTAACAGTATGAACAACAAACAAGCATCACTCAACTGATGCCACATAACATAACCCTTTAGTAAGCAATAACTATATACACGTATTGCAGAAAGTCCGCACTTGGGACGGGCGCCCAGCATCCACTACGGCAGGCCTGGCCAACCTGTGGCTCTCCAGCTGTTGTGAAACTACAAGTCCCATCATGCCTTGCCACAGTTTTGCTATTAGGGAATGCTAAAACTGTGGCAGGGCATGCTGGGATGTGTAGTTTCACTACATCTGGAGAGCCACAGGTTGGCCAGGCCTGCACTACGGACTACGAGAAATAGATTTACCGGTGAGTAAAATCTTATTTTCTCTAACGTCCTAGTGGATGCTGGGGACTCCGTAAGGACCATGGGGATTATACCAAAGCTCCCAAACGGGCGGGAGAGTGCGGATGACTCTGCAGCACCGAATGGGCAAACTCAAGGTCCTCCTCAGCCAGGGTATCAAACTTGTAGAACTTTGCAAATATGTTTGAACCCGACCAAGTAGCAGCTCGGCAAAGCTGTAATGCCGAGACCCCTCGGGCAGCCGCCCAAGAAGAGCCCACCTTTCTCGTGGAATGGGCTTTCACTGATTTTGGATGCGCCAACCCAGCCGCAGAATGAGCCTGCTGAATCGTGCCACAGATCCAGCGAGCAATAGTTTGCTTTGAAGCAGGAGCACCCAGCTTGTTGGATGCATACAGGACAAACAGCGAGTCAGTCTTCCTGACTCCAGCCGTTCTGGTCACATAAATCTTCAAAGCCCGGACTACGTCAAGCAACTTGGAATCCTCCAAGTCACCAGTAGCCGCAGGCACCACAATAGGTTGGTTCAAATGAAAGGATGACACCACCTTTGGCAGAAATTGCGGACGAGTCTGCAATTCTGCCCTATCCATATGGAAAACCAGATAGGGGCTTTTACATGACAAAGCCGCCAATTCTGACACACGCCTAGCCGAAGCTAAGGCCGACAGCATGACCACTTTCCACGTGAGATACTTTAGCTCCATGGTCTTAAGTGGCTCACACCAGTGGGATTTCAGGAAACTCAACACCACGTTAAGATCCCAAGGTGCCACTGGTGGCACAAAAGGGGGCTGAATATGCAGCACTCCCTTAACAAACGTCTGAACCTCAGGCAGTGAAGCCAGTTCTTTTTGGAAGAAAATGGATAGGGCCGAAATCTGGACCTTTATGGACCCTAATTTCAGGCCCATAGTCACTCCTGACTGTAGGAAGTGCAGGAATCGACCCAGCTGGAATTCCTCTGTAGAGCCCTTCCTGGCCTCACACCAAGCAACATATTTTCGCCATATACTGTGATAATGCTTTGCTGTCACATCCTTCCTAGCCTTTATCAGCGTAGGAATAACTTCATCCGGAATGCCTTTTTCCGCTAGGATCCGGCGTTCAACCGCCATGCCGTCAAACGCAGCCGCGGTAAGTCTTGGAACAGACAGGGCCCTTGTTGTAACAGGTACTGTCTGAGAGGCAGAGGCCACGGGTCCTCTGTGAGCATTTCTTGCAATTCCGGGTACCAAGTCCTTCTTGGCCAATCCGGAACAATGAGTATTGTTCTCACTCCTCTTTTTCTTACAGTTCTCAGCACCTTTGGTATGAGAGGAAGAGGAGGAAACACATAGACCGACTGGAACACCCATGGTGTTACTAGTGCGTCCACAGCTATCGCCTGAGGGTCCCTTGACCTGGCGCAATATCTTTTTAGCTTTTTGTTGAGACGGGACGCCATCATGTTGTCCACCTGTGGCAGTTCCCATCGATTTGCAATCTGCGTGAAGACTTCTTGATGAAGTCCCCACTCTTCCGGGTGGAGGTCGTGCCTGCTGATGAAGTCTGCTTCCCAGTTGTCCACTCCCGGAATGAACACTGCTGACAGTGCTAGTACGTGATTCTCTGCCCAACGAAGAATCCTGGTGGCTTCTGCCATTGCCACCCTGCTTCTTGTGCCGCCCTGGCGGTTTACATGGGCCACTGCCGTGATGTTGTCTGACTGAATCAGCACTGGTTGGTTTCGAAGCAGAGGCTCCGCTTGACTCATGGCGTTGTATACGGCCCTTAGTTCCAGGATATTGATGTGCAGACAAGTCTCCTGACTTGACCACAGCCCCTGGAAGTTTCTGCCTTGAGTGACTGCCCCCCATCCTCGGAGGCTTGCATCCGTGGTCACCAGGACCCAGTCCTGTATGTCGAACCTGCAGCCCTCGAGGAGGTGAGCACTTTGCAGCCACCACAGAAGAGACACCCTGGCCCTGGGGGACAGGGTGATCAGCCGATGCATCTGAAGATGCGATCCGGACCACTTGTCCAACAGATCCCACTGAAAGATCCTCGCATGGAACCTGCCGAAGGGAATGGCTTCGTATGACGCCACCATCTTTCCCAGGACACGCGTGCAGTGATGCACCGATACCTGTTTTGGTTTTAGGAGGCCTCTGACCAGAGTCACGAGCTCCTGAGCCTTCTCCTCTGGGAGAAACACCCTTTTCTGGTTTGTGTCCAGAATCATGCCCAGGAAGGGCAGACGCGTCGTAGGAATCAGCTGCGACTTTGGAATATTCAGAATCCAGCCGTGCTGTTGCAACACTTCCTGAGAGAGTGCTACGCTGATCAGCAACCGCTCCCTGGACCTCGCCTTTATGAGGAGATCGTCCAATTATGGGATAAACGTAACCCCTTGCTTCCGAAGGAGCACCATCATTTCCGCCATCACCTTGGTAAATATTCTCGGTGCCGTGGACAGGCCAAATGGCAACGTCTGGAATTGGTAATGACAGTCCTGTACCACAAACCTGAGGTACCCCTGATGAGGTGGATAAATGGGGACATGCAAGTACGCATCCTTGATGTCCAGAGACACCCTAAAATCCCCCTCTTCCAGGCTTGCAATGACCGCTCTGAGCGATTCCATTTTGAACTTGAATCTTTTCAGATAAATGTTCATGGATTTTAAATTCAATATGGGTCTGACCGAACCGTCCGGTTTCGGTACCACAAACATTGTGGAATAGTATCCTCTTCCTTGTTGAAGGAGGGGAACCTTTACCACCACCTGCTGGAGATATAACTTGTGAATTGCCGCTAACACTACTTCCCTTTCTATGGGGGAAGCTGGCAGGGCCGATTTGAGGTAACGGTGAGGGGGCATCACTTCGAATTCCAGCTTGTATCCCTGAGACATAATCTGTATAGCCCAGGGATCCACCTGTGAGCGAACCCACTGGTGGCTGAAATTTCGGAGACGCGCCCCCACCGCTCCTGGCTCCTGTGGAACCCCAGCGTCATGCGGTGGATTTAGTGGAAGCCGGGAGGACTTCTGTTCCTGGGAACTAGCTGTGTTGTGCAGCTTCTTTCCTCTACCCCTGCCTCTGGCCAGAAAGGACGCACCTCTGACCTTCTTGCTTCTCTGTGATCGAAAGGACTGCATTTGGTAATACGGTGCTTTCTTAGGCTGTGAGGGAATATATGGCAAAAAGTTTGACTTCCCAGCCGTAGCTGTGGAAACTAGGTCCGAGAGACCGTCCCCAAACAATTCCTCACCCTTGTAAGGTAACACCTCCATGTGCTTTTAGGAGTCGGCATCACCTGTCCATTGCCGAGTCCACAGGACCCTTCTGGCAGAAATTGACATTGCATTTATTCTAGAGCCCAGTAGGCCACTGTCCCTCTGGGCATCCCTCATATATAGGACAGCGTCTTTTATATGCCCCAGGGTCAGTAAAATGGTATCCTTGTCTAAGATATCCATTTCCTCAGACAGATTATCTGTCCATGCTGCTACAGCACTACACATCCAGGCCGACGCAATAGCCGGCCTCAGTATAGTACCTGAGTGTGCATAAACAGACTTCAGGATACTTTCCTGCTTCCTATCTGCAGGATCCTTTAGGGCGTCCGTATCCTGTGACGGCAGGGCCACCTTTTTAGATAAGCGTGTCAGAGCTTTATCTACCCTAGGGGAGGATCCCCAGCGCATCCTGTCCGTTGGCGGGAAAGGGTACGCCATAAGTAACCTTTTGGAAATCAGCACTTTCTTATCGGGGGAATCCCATGCTTTTTCACATAATTCATTTAACTCATGTGAAGGGGGAAAAGTCACCTCTTGCTTTTTCTCCCCATACATATACACCCTTTTGTCAGGGACAGGGTTGTCCTCCGGTATGTGCAATACATCCTTCATTGCTATAATCATGTATCGGATGGCTTTAGTCATTTTAGGCTGCAACTTTGCCTCATCGTCATCGACACTGGAGTCAGAATCCGTGTCGACATCTGTGTCAACCAACTGGGATAGTGGGGCGCTTTTGAGACCCTGACGGCCTCTGAGCTGCAGAATCAGACACAGGTTGAGACCCTGACTGATTATCCAACCTTTTATGCAAGGAGCTTACATTATCATTTAACACCTTCCACATATCCATCCAATCAGGTGTCGGCGCCGTCGGCGGCGACACCACAGTCACTTGCACTTGTTCTGCCTCCACGTAACCGTCCTCGTCAAACATGTCGACACAAACGTACCGACACACCGCACACACACAGGGAATGCTCTAATTGAGGACAGGACCCCACAAGGCCTTTTGGGGAGACAGAGAGAGAGTATGGCAGCACACACCCCAGCGCTATATAACCCAGGGATTACACAGTAACTTAGTGTTTACCCAGTAGCTGCTGTTTATGATAATTTTGCGCCTAAATTTATGTACTCCCCTCTCTTTTTACCCTTTTTCTACCTTGATACTGCAGGGGAGAGCCTGGGGAGCTTCCTCTCAGCGGAGCTGTGAAGAGAAAATGGCGCTGGTTAGTGCTGAGGAAGAAGGCCCCGCCCCCTCAGCGGCGGGCTTCAGTCCCGGGTCTGTGTAATAAAATGGCGGGGGCTCGTACATATATACAGTGCCCAGCTGTATATATGTGTCTTTTTGCCAAGAGGTATCCTAATTGCTGCCCAGGGCGCCGCCCCCCCCCCCCCCCGCACCCTGCGCCCTACAGTGACCGGAGTGTGTGGGTAGTGTGGGCGCAATGGCGCACAGCTGCAAGTGCTGTGCGCTACCTCATGTGAAGACAGGAGTCTTCTGCCGCCGATTTCGATGTCTTCTTGCTTCTGCCGGCTTCTGACTTCTGGCTCTGCGAGGGGGACGGCGGCGCGGCTCCGGGAACGGACGACAAGGTCAGGTCCTGTGTTCGATCCCTCTGGAGCTAATGGTGTCCAGTAGCCTAAGAAGCGCAACCTAGCCGCAGTTAGTAGGTTTGCTTCTCTCCCCTCAGTCCCACATAGCAGAGAGTCTGTTGCCAGCAGAAGCTCTCTGAAAATAAAAAAAAATAACTAAAATACTTTCTTATTAGCAAGCTCAGGAGAGCTCACTAAAAGCACCCAGCTCTGGCCGGGCACAGATTCTAACTGAGGTCTGGAGGAGGGGCATAGAGGGAGGAGCCAGTGCACACCAGGTAGTACTAAATCTTTCTTTAGAGTGCCCAGTCTCCTGCGGAGCCCGTCTATTCCCCATGGTCCTTACGGAGTCCCCAGCATCCACTAGGACGTTAGAGAAATAAGGAATTTCCCTACCATCTGTCACCCTCAGTGATGTGCGAATGAAAAAATACGAGTTTACTCATCCTGGTTCAGTGCGAGTTTTTAATTGAATTGCAAAATACGAATTTGCAGAGAAAACGTCAACTCACACCTCGCATTCTGCAACTCGCACCTAACAGGACTGACCCCTGGGGGGGCGGAGAAACTGCATCTGCTGCCACGGGGCTGGTGTAAACTTTCAATGGCGTGATCAATGGTGGCATCTAAGGACGGGACAATCAGTATTACTGTCTGTATGCACTAAACAAATTCTGTAAAAAATCTATAAATATTTCTAATTATATTTTCAAACCGTTTAAGTTTTTTTTCTTCTTCAAAGTGCGTTATTTAAATTATAAAGCACTTCTTAAACTCATTTAATTTTCTGTTACCATTTTTGGGAGTTATCAATAGCAGAACCAGGAATGCACAGCCACAATCTTCATTAGATAGGCACAGGGAAGCTATTGACAGATAAACCAGACAAAGGATTTAGCCAGTGGGGTATCCTTCTGATGACAGCCGGGCTGCTGTATATGTACTGTACACATCTGTTTTAACATATATTGAGTCCTGTTGGAGAAAGAGCGCTGTATTAAATTATTATGATATTTTTTATTATTATTATTATTATTATTATTATTATTATTAAATTAGACATGTAAGTGACTTGAGCGTTGGGGTCTGGGAAATGCCTACGTGCACAATACAACACTCTGATGTTCGCTAGATAAACAGATGAACAAACTTGCTGCTGATGCAAGTACATTGCATTCAGGTGTAATAGGAAATGTGAATAAAGTATCTCTCAATTTCAGTTCTAACTTACTGTGTTGTAACAGGGATATGGACTAAGCTGAGAGGTCTCACATGATTTCATTTTATCACTTGTTTTGTCATTCATTGCTCCACGTCCCATTGAGGAACACAACACAGCAGCAGATGTGGTGCAGGACACAAGATGTTTAAGAGCCATGCGTTATGACAAAAATAATAAGTGTTTGTGGGGCCTATTACTGAGGGGCATCTGCTATGGCTATCAGTCATTGGCGTTTCTATAATGGGTGCAGTGTGTGCGGTGCCCGGGGGGCCCACACCGTACACACTGCACCCATTTCTCCTATACTTACCTTTCCGGAGTCCATCGCTGACCGTGTGTGGGCCCCCTCCTCTCCCGTAGCCGTCGCACCGCTGCTATTGTAGTGCCAGAGTCTACAGCGCATGCGCAGGACTCCGGAAAAATGGTGCGGCGGACATTTTTCGTAGTCCTGCGCATGCGCTGTAGACTCTGACACTGTGCCAGAGTCTAGAGCACTGAGAGCGCTAGAAGCGGCGTGACGGCTACGGGAGAGGAGGGGGCCCACACACGGAGTCTGCACATGGGTCCCGTCCTCTCTAGAGACGCCCCTGCTATCAGTATAGTGTGCACATAAGGGTGACTTGTCCTCATGAATTAACAAGACTCACATGACATCAGATATGTGTGATCTGCACATTCACTTGTGTAATGTTCTATATTTCACTCTAATTTCCCACCAGACTAGAGCAGGTAGACCACTGCTTTCCCTCACGGCCATTACACTGCGTCTCATATCAGTCATACCGCCCCAAAATCAGGTGTAAGATGGCGGGTCTGGCAGAAACATGGTCACACACTGGGGTGCGCAGTGTGTGATGTTAGTGTATTAATATTTGTAGACACTCCCTTACTAATCTGTGTAAGCCTGAATCTTTAGTGATGGTCCCTGGGACCAGGGGGATGCTGGGGAGTGGGTGGTCCAGTGTGCAGTGTGCCTGGAGTTGGATGGAATAAACAGCACAGCAGTGAACTCACATGTCTCTGTGTTCTGATGACTGGATTTACAAACTTATGAACAAAACATGGTGTCAGAAGAAGTTTAACTTGGACTGCTAGGGCTCTCAGAGTGTGAAAGAATCTTGCAGAAGTCTGTGGCTGGGATACTCTGTGTCTGCAAAGCCTGCCGTGTGCTCCTCTCTTCAAACAGTGAGTAACCATGGATAAACTAGCTCCTCCAACCGGCATGCTGATGTCTGGTAACTTGTCTGAAAACTGGAAAAGATTTAAGCAAAGGTTTAATATATATCTTGCTGCATGTGGAGCTGATTCAGAGACTGACAAAACGAAGGCATCCATTTTCCTCCATGTGATAGGAGAGGATGTGCAGGACATTTATAATAGTTTTCAGTTTGCTGAGGGGCAGAATATGGTGCTATCTTCTATAATGCAAAAGTTTGAAGATTACTTTGTGCCAAGGAAAAATGTGACATATGAAAGATATAAGTTTTTCACATGTGATCAGAAGTCTGTAGATGGATTTGATCAGTATGTTACAGAGCTGCAATCACTCAGTAAAACCTGTGAGTTTGGTGATTTAAAGGATTCACTGATTAGAGATCGTATTGTCTGTGGAATACCTGATAATGGACTCAGAGAGAGACTGCTGAGAGAGCAAGACCTAACACTACAAAAGGCAGTGACTATGTGTAGATCTGCAGAAATAACTAGATTTCAATCCAAAAAGTTACACAAGGAAGTTGTTGCTGATGTGCATGTAGTGCAGAAAACAGAGCCATGCAAACCTCCATTCTCAAGAATGAAGCAGTCTAATCCACAGTCTAATAAGGAAATGTGTAGTAGATGTGGAAATGCTCACAATCCTAAAATGTGCCCTGCTTATGGTAAAACCTGCATGAAATGTGGTAGACTTAATCACTTTGCCAAATGCTGTAAAATTAAAAGTAAAACAACCAAAGTGCATGCTGTTAAACAAACAGATGAATTCTTTGTGGATTGCATTGAACTTTGCAGTGCAGATAAGAAAGAATGGATTGTCCCTTTAACTGTGAACAAGATTGTCATTCCCTTTAAGCTTGATACTGGTGCGCAGGTAAATTTAATATCATTTCAAGACTTTAAGACTTTTAGAGTTAAACCTAAAATTCACCCAGCCAAAGTGAAAGTTACAGGGTACACTGGGGAGGAAATTCCTGTGAAAGGTACATGCTTAGTGACACTGAAATATAAGGGACAACAGTTTAAAACATCTCTACTGATTGTGGATAAAAATGTGCAACCGATTCTAGGATTAAGTTCCTGTGAGAAACTAAGCTTGCTACAGAAAGATTTTATGGTGACATCACAAGTAGAAGATGACTGCAAATCGATGTTTACAGAATACAGAGACTTGTTTGAAGGTCTAGGTTGTTTGCCTGGAGAGCATAAAATAAATATAGACACGCAAGTTTCTTCAGTGATACACCCCTGTGGAAAAGTGCCGTTTGCGCTGAGAGAAAAACTGAAACGAGTTAAATCGCATGGAAGACTTGGGTGTGATACAGAAAGTTGATGAGCCTACTGAATGGGTAAGCTCCTTAGTAAGTGTTGAAAAGAAAAATGGACAACTCCGAATATGTCTAGACCCCAGAGATTTAAACAAAGCTATTAAACGAGAACATTTCAAACTACCAACCAGAGATGAAATCATGTCGCAATTTGCGGGAGCAAAATGGTTCAGTAAATTGGATGCATCTTCAGGATTCTGGCAAATGAAGCTAGATGAGGCCAGCTCAAAGCTTTGTACATTTAATACACCAGAAGGTTGATACAGATTTCTTCGACTACCATATGGAATATTGTCTGCTCCAGAAGTATATCACAAAAAGATACACATGATTTTTGAACATATTCCAGGTATTGAAACAATGATGGATGACATTATTGTCTGGGGATCTACAAAGGAAGAACATGATTCTAGACTGAGACAAGTAATGGAACTTGTCAATAAAGTGAATCTAAAGCTAAACAAGTACAAATGTGAATTTGGCATGAATACACTTACCTTTATGGGCGACGTGGTCTCGGATCAAGGTGTAAAACCAGACCCAAGGAAAATATCAGCCATAGTGAACATGGAACGTCAACAACAAAGACGACGTCAAAAGATTCCTAGGAATGATTACTTACTTAGGAAAGTTTATTTCTCAACTCTCTGAATGAACAGCCTCTCTTAGATGGTTGTTGGGCAAAGATAACGAGTGGATGTGGTCACATGAACAAGAAGAAAGTTGGAAAAACTTGAAACAGATCATTACAGAGCAACCAGTGCTAAAATTCTTTGATCCTGCGAAAAGAATAAGAATTTCAGCAGATGCTTCGCAATTTGGCCTAGGCTCAGTGCTGTTACAAGAACATGAGGATACATGGCAACCAGTAATCTATGCATCAAGAGCACTGACAAGTGCTGAAACAAGGTATGCTCAGATAGAAAAAGAACTTCTAGCGATCACATATGCATGTGAGCGATTTCATCAGTTTGTGTATGGTCAAACATTTACAGTGGAAACTGACCACAAGCCATTGATAGCTATCATGACTAAATCATTACATGACTGTCCCATGAGAATTCAACGAATGCTTATCAGACTACAGAAATATGATGTACACTTGCTGTACTGTCCCGGCAAATACATGTACATTGCTGATACACTTTCTCGTGCTGTGGACAAAAGTGAAGGTTCCAAAAGTCTGATGGATGAAGAGATAGAAGCCTATGTTAATTTGATCGTAGCTTCTCTACCAGTGTCTCTTGCAAGACAAGAACAGATTAGGAAAGAAACTGAGACAGATGACACAATGAAAGTGTTGAAAGATATCATTCTGAAAGGTTGGCCAGCAGTAAAAAACATGCGTGCCCACTGTCTATTCATGATTATTGGATGTACCGCAGTGACCTTACAGTTGTTGATGGTATTATTTACAAAGGCAATAGGTTTGTCATACCTGCACGACTAAGAAAAACTATGCTGTGCAAGATACATGAAGGCCACTTAAGAGAAGAAAAATATAAGCGGAGAGCACGTGAAGTTATGTATTGGCCAAGAATGAACCAAGACATAGCACAGACTACAGCTACATGTGAATTATGTCTTACGTATAGACCGAAACAACAAGTCGAGCCACTGAGTCCTCACGCAGTGCCAGAGAGACCGTACCAGAAAGTTGGCGCAGATTTGTTTGATTGTAATGGGAAAACGTACATTGTCATGACTGATTGTTACTCTAACTACCCTGAGGTGAAGACACTAGATACAACTACCAGTAAAGCCGTAATCAATTGTATGAAGTCAATCTTTGCAAGGCATGGTGTTCCTATGGAAGTGTTCATTGACAATGGTCCTCAGTTTTCCAGTGCTGAATTTAGACAATTTGCTGATGAGTGGGAATTTGTCCATACTACGTCAAGTCCCCACTATCCACGCTCAAGTGGGTTGGTGGAAAGTTCAGTAAAAACTGTAAAGAGTCTCATGAAAAAAGCTCAAGAAGGTAAAGAAGATTTCTACAAAAGTCTTTTAATCTACCGCAGTACACCTTTACAGAATGGACTTTCTCCTGCACAAATGCTGATGGGAAGGAGGATTAGAGCAAATCTCCCAATACATGATGAACTGCTTAATACACATAACTCAGCGTTGGTCAGACTGAGTAAGGAACGTCAACAGGTGAAACAGAAACTGTTCCATGACAGGCGAGCAAAAAGCTTATCTGATCTAAAATCGGATGACCAAGTCCGTCTCAGAGATCACGAGAAAGGTATTTGGGTGCAGAAAGGTATTGTGCAAGCACAAGTAGCACCAAGATCTTGTACTATACGTACAGAGCATGGAACGGAAGTAAGAAGAAATCGGGTGGATTTAAGATCTCAACCTAACCATAATGAAGACAACATGACTGAAGAATACCCTTCATCTGACATGTATGATGATCCTCATAATGGTGAACAAACCACGATTCTAGAAAGGTCCAACATGGTCGATGAAACACAGACTGTGTATGAAAGACCCAAAAGGGAAATACGCAGACCTGAAAGACTCATTGAAAAGTGTTAGATGATGTTCTTAATGTGACGTTGTTAATTGTTGCATTGAAGCGTACAGGGCTTATCTTTAAAGAAAAGAGGATGTGATGTTAGTGTATTAATATTTTTAGACACTCCCTTACTAATAGGTGTAAGCCTGAATCTTTAGTGATGGTCCCTGGGACCAGGGGAATGCTGGGAAGTGGGTGGTCCAGTGTGCAGTGTGCCTGGAGTTGGTGAGGGAATAAACAGCACAGCAGTGAACTCACATGTCTCTGTGTCCTGATGACTGGATTTACAAACATATGAACAAAACTCAGTGTGATCAGATTTCTGCGTCTAAAGGGCACGTCTGCAGCTGACATTCATCGCCAACTTGTCCAGGTATATAGTGATAACTTCCTTTTACGGAAACAGGTTGGGTTTGGTGCCCTGACTTTGATAACAGCAGGACAGACAGCAGAGATGCCAGATGAGTGGTACAGAATCATCCTCCTTACAGCCCTGTCCTGTAACACAGTGATTTCCATCTCTTTGGATCATTCATGGGTGGAAAGCAAGTCGCAACCGACGATGAAGTTCAGCAAGCCGTCATGTCCTGGCCTCAGGTGCTTGACACTGATTTCTGGTATGCTGGGCTAGATTCCTTGGTGTACCTTTGGAACAAATACTTAGACAAGTATGGGGCATATGTGAAAAAATAATCTGTACCAAGGCCATGCTATTGATTATACGTATATATACGAGTTGGATACATTTTTTGCAATGACAGTGTCATGTCTGGGTTTGTTTGTGTTCCCGGACTGGAGTCTACAGTTGGAGTTGGAGGAGAGGCTGTATGTAAGAAAAATGGTGGCTTAATCATACCTCCCAACTCAGAAGAACAGGGAAGAGGGACATCTTGGCGCGCGTAGCGCCCCCCACGCCCGAAAAGCGGGCGTGGCCTATGTGGAAGGGGCGCGGCTTTGCGGAGGGTCTGTGATCGCGAGTCACGCCCCCGTTTTCAGCACTGAGGGGGCATGGCCAGCGCTCTGTGAGCTGCTGGCATGCCCCCTCTCCCTCTTTTTTTTGGGGTATTTTTTTTGTAGTAGAACTACAGGTACCAGCAGGCCTGTTTCCCCCCCGCATGCTGGTACTTGTGGTTCTCTAAGTACCAGCTTGCGGGGGAGGCTTGCTGGTACTTGTTGTTCTGCTACAAAAAACAATATTTTTTTTTTAAACAAAAGGCTATCAGCCTCCCATCCGCCGCCCTTGGATGGGGGGACAGCCTCTGGCTTCACCCCTGGCCCTTGGGTGGCTGGAGGGGGGGGACCCCTTTATTTAAGGGGTCCTCACTCCTCCAGGGTACCCTGGCCAGGGGTGACTAGTGGGTGATTTAATGCCAGGGCCGCAGGGACCAATATAAAAGAGTCCCCCGGCTGTGGCATTATCTCTCTGACTAGTGGAGCCCGGTGCTGGTGTTAAAAATACAGGGGACCCCTACGTCTTTTGTCCCCCGTATTTTTTGCACCAGGACCAGGCACAGAGCCCGGTGCTGGTTGTTAAAATATAGGGGTATCCCTGTCAATTTTCCCCCTGTATTTTTTAGGGATGTGCACCGGAAATTTTTCGGGTTTTGTGTTTTGGTTTTGGATTCGGTTCCGCAGCCGTGTTTTGGATTCGGATGCATTTTGGCAAAACCTCCATGAAAATTTTTTGTTGGATTCGGGTGTGTTTTGGATTTGGGTGTTTTTTTTAAAAAAAACACCTCAAAAACAGCTTAAATCATAGAATTTGGGGGTAATTTTGATCCCATAGTATTATTAACCTCAATAACCATAATTTCCACTCATTTCCAGTCTATTCTGAACACCTCACAATATTATTTTTAGTCCTAAAATTTGCACCGAGGTCGTTGGATGACTAAGCTAAGCGACCCAAGTGGGTGGCACAAACACCTGGCCCATCTAGGAGTGGCACTGCAGTGTCAGACAGGATGGCACTTAAAAAAATTAGCCGCAAACATCACATGATGCAGAGATAAATAAATAAAAAAAGTAGTGCAAGATGGAATTGTCCTTGGGCCCTCCCACCCACCCTTATGTTGTATAAACAGGCCACCCACCCTTATTATAACAAACCCATCATTTCAGCCACAGGGTCTGCCACACGACTGTGGCTGAAATGACTGGTTGGTGTGGGCCCCCATCAAAAAAGAAGCAATCAATCTCTCCTTGCACAAACTGGCTCTACAGAGGCAAGATGTCCACCTCCTCCTCATCATCCGATTCATCACCCCTTTCACTGTGTACATCCCCCTTCTCACAGAGTATTAATTCGTCCCCACTGGAATCCACCATCTCAGGTCCCAGTGTACTTTCTGGAGGCAATTGCTGGTGAATGTTTCCACGGAGGAATTGATTATAATTCATTTTGATGAACATCATCTTCTCCACATTTTCTGGAAGTAACCTCGTACGCCGATTGCTGACAAGGTGAGCGGCTGCACTAAACACTCTTTCGGAGTACACACTGGAGGGGGGGCAACTTAGGTAAAATAAAGCCAGTTTGTGCAAGGGCCTCCAAATTGCCTCTTTTTCCTGCCAGTATACGTACGGACTGTCTGACGTGCCTACTTGGATGCTGTCACTCATATAATCCTCCACCATTCTTTCAATGGTGACAGAATCATATGCAGTGACAGTAGACGACATGTCAGTAATCGTTGGCAGGTCCTTCAGTCCGGACCAGATGTCAGCACTCGCTCCAGACTGCCCTGCATCACCGCCAGTGGGTGGGCTCGGAATTCTTAGCCTTTTCTTCGCAGCCCCAGTTGCGGGAGAATGTGAAGGAGGAGCTGTTGACGGGTCACGTTCCGCTTGACTTGACAAGTGTCTCACCAGCAGGTCTTTGAACATGTGCAGACTTGTGTCTGCCGGAAAGAGAGATACAACGTAGGCTTTAAACTTAGGATCGAGCACGTGGCCAAAATGTAGTCCTCTGATTTCAACAGATTGACCACCCGTGAAGGGATCAGTACTAAATGCCGCCGGCCGGAATCCCGGCGGTCGAAATACCGACGCCGGAATCCCGACCACACAATCCCGACAGGGGTGGCGAGCGGAACGCAGCCCCTTGCAGGCTCGCTTCGCTCGCCATGCTGCGGGCACGGTGCCTCGCTACGCTCGGCACACTATTATATTCTCCCTCTACGGGTGTCGTGGACACCCACGGAGGGAGAATATGTCGGGATTGTGGCGGTCGGGATTGTGGCGGTCGGGATTCCGGCGTCGGTGTTTCGACCGCCGGGATTCCGGCCGGCGGCATCTTGACAGCATCCCCCTGTGAATCCTGGTTAAGAGAAATAAGGGCTTCATCCACAAGTCCCACATGACTAACGGAATCACTCCGTTTTAGCTCCTCCTTCAATCTCTCCAGCTGCTTCTGCAAAAGCCTGATGAGGGGAATGACCTGACTCAGGCTGGCACTGTCTGAACTGACTTCACGTGTGGCAAGTTCAAAGGGTTGCAGAACCTTGCACAACGTTGAAATCATTCTCCACTGCGCTTGAGTCTGGTGCATTCCCCCTCCTTTGCCTATATCGTAGGCAGATGTATAGGCTTGAATGGCCTTTTGCTGCTCCTCCATCCTCTTAAGCATATAGAGGGTTGAATTCCACCTTGTGACCACCTCTTGCTTCAGATGATGGCGGGGCAGGTTCAGGAGTGTTTGCTGGTGCTCCAGTCTTCTCCACGCGGTGGCTGAATGCCGAAAGTGGCCCGCAATTCTTCGGGCCACCGACAGCATCTCTTGCACGCCCCTGTCATTTTTTAAATAATTCTGCACCACCAAATTCAATGTATGCGCAAAACATGGGACGTGCTGGAATTTGCCCACATGTAATGCACGCATAATATTGGTGGCATTGTCCGATGTCACAAATCCCCAGGAGAGTCCAATTGGGGTAAGACATTCTGCGATGATGTTCCTCAGTTTCCGTAAGAGGTTGTGAGCTGTGTGCCTCTTATGGAAAGCGGTGCCTGCCTAGGAACGAGTTGGCGTTTGCGAGATGCTGCTACTGGTGCCGCCGCTGCTGTTCTTGCTGAGGGAGGCAATACATCTGCCCAGTGGGCTGTCACAGTCATATAGTCCTGAGTCTGCCCTGCTCCACTTGTCCACATGTCCGTAGTTAAGTGGACATTGTGTACAACTGCATTTTTTAGGACACTGGGGACTCTTTTTCTGACGTCTGTGTACATTCTCGGTATCGCCTGCCTAGAGAAGTGGAACCTAGATGGTATTTGGTACCGGGGACACACTACCTCAAGAAATTATCTAACTCCCTGTGAATTAACGGTGGATACCGGACACACGTTTAACACCAACACAGCTGCCAAGGCCTGAGTTATACGCT
The DNA here is from genome assembly GCF_028390025.1 of Pseudophryne corroboree. NCBI lineage: Eukaryota > Metazoa > Chordata > Amphibia > Anura > Myobatrachidae > Pseudophryne > Pseudophryne corroboree. The sequence goes on from NC_086448.1 coordinate 60,974,003, forward strand.
TTGCAGCAGGATGACTGCTGTGATATTTCATCTTCCTCACAAAGGACTGTTGGACAGTCAATTGCTTACTGGAAGTAGTACAAGTGGTCTTCCGACTTCCCCTCTGGGATGACAATCGACTCCCAGCAGCAACAACAGCAGCGCCAGCAGCAGTAGGCGTTACACTCAAGGATCCATCGGAGGAATCCCAGTTAGGAGAGGACTCGTCAGACTTGCCAGTGACATGGCCTGCAGGACTATTGGCGTTCCTGTCTAAGGAGGAAATTGACACTGAGGGAGTTGGTGGTGTGGTTTGCAGGAGCTTGGGTACAAGAGGAAGGGACTTAGCTGTAAGTGGACTGCTTCCGCTGTCACCCATAGTTTTTGAACTTGTCAATGACTTCTGATGAATGCGCTCCAGGTGACGTATAAGGGAGAATGTTCCTAGGTGGTTAACGTCCTTACCCCTACTTATTACAGCTTGACAAAGGCAACACACGGCTTGACACCTGTTGTCCGCATTTCTGTTAAAGTAATTCCACACCGAAGAGGTGATTTTTTTTGTAATTTGACGAGGCATGTCAATGGCCATATTCATCCCATGGACAACAGGTGTCTCCCCGGGTGCCTGATTTAAACAAACCACCTGACCATCAGAATCCTCCTTGTCAATTTCCTCCTCAGTGCCAGCAACACCCATATCCTCATCCTGGTGTACTTCAACAGTGACATCTTCAATTTGACTATCAGGAACTGGACTGTGGGTGCTCCTTCCAGCACTTGCAGGGGGCGTGCAAATGGTGGAAGGCGCCACCTCTTCCCGTCCAGTGTTGGGAAGGTCAGGCATCGCAACCGACACAATTGGACTCTCCTTGGGGATTTGTGATTTAGAAGAACGCACAGTTCTTTGCTGTGCTTTTGCCAGCTTAAGTCTTTTCATTTTTCTAGCGGGAGGATGAGTGCTTCCATCCTCATGTGAAGCTGAACCACTAGCCATGAACATAGGCCAGGGCCTCAGCCGTTCCTTGCCACTCCGTGTCGTAAATGGCATATTGGCAAGTTTACGCTTCTCCTCAGACGCTTTTAATTTAGATTTTTGGGTCATTTTACTGAACTTTCGTTTTTTGGATTTTACATGCTCTCTACTATGACATTGGGCATCGGCCTTGGCAGACGACGTTGATGGCATTTCATCGTCTCGGCCATGACTAGTGGCAGCAGCTTCAGCACGAGGTGGAAGTGGTTCTTGATCTTTCCCTATTTTACCCTCCACATTTTTGTTCTCCATTTTTTTATGTGTGGAATTATATGCCAGTAATATATCAATAGCAATGGCCTACTGTACTGTACTATATGTATACTGCTGGTCACCAAAATGCTGCACTGTCCTACTATATACTGCTCACAATAATGCAGCACAGAGATAGTATACTTGACACAGAGCTGCAAGATACAGCAATGGCCTACTGTACTGTACTATGGGGGTAATTCTGAGTTGATCGCAGCAGCAAGTTTGTTAGCAATTGGGCAAAACCATGTGCACTGCAGGGGGGACAGATATAACATGTGCAGAGAGAGTTAGATTTGGGTGGGGTGTATTCAAACTGAAATCTAAATTGCAGTGTAAAAATAAAGCAGCCAGTATTTACCCTGCACAGAAACAATATACCCCACCCAAATCTAACTCTCTCTGCAAATGTTATATCTGCCCCACCTGCAGTGCACATGGTTTTGCCCAATTGCTAACAAATTTGCTGCTGCGATCAACTCAGAATTACCCCCTATATGTATACTGCTGGTCACCAAAGTGCTGCACTGTCCTACTATATACTGCTCGCAATAATGCAGCACAGAGATAGTATACTTGACACATAGCTGCAAGATACAGCAATGGCCTACTGTGCTGTACTATATGTATACTGCTGGTCACCAAAATGCTGCACTGTCCTACTATATACTGCTCACAATAATGCAGCACAGAGATAGTATACTTGACACATAGCTGCAAGATACAGCAATGGACTACTGTACTGTACTATGGCCCTCATTCCGAGTTGTTCGCTCGCAAGCTGCTTTTAGCAGCTTTGCACACGCTAAGCCGCATCCTACTGGGAGTGAATCTTAGCTTATCAAAATTGCGAACGAAAGATTAGCAAAATTGCGAATAGACACTTCTTAGCAGTTTCTGAGTAGCTCCACACTTACTCGGCAACTGCGATCAGTTCAGTCAGTTTCGTTCCTGGTTTGACGTCACAAACACACCCAGCGTTCGGCCAGACACTCCTCTGTTTCTCCAGCCACTCCCGCGTTTTTCCCAGAAACGGTAGCGTTTTTTCGCACACACCCATAAAACGGCCAGTTTCCGCCCAGAAACACCCACTTCCTGTCAATCACATTACGATCACCAGAACGAAGAAAAAACCTTGTAATGCCGTGAGTAAAATACCTAACTGCATAGCAAATTTACTTGGCGCAGTCGCACTGCGGACATTGCGCATGCGCATTAGCGACTAATCGCTCCGTTGCGAGAAAAATATAACGAGCGAACAACGTGGAATGACCCCCTATATGTATACTGCTGGTCACCAAAATGCTGCACTGTCCTACTATATACTGCTCACAATAATGCAGCACAGAGATAGTATACTTGACACAGAGCTGCAAGATACAGCAATGGCCTACTGTACTGTACTATATGTATACTGCTGGTCACCAAAATGCTGCACTGTCCTACTATATTCTGCTCACAATAATGCAGCACAGAGATAGTATACTTGACACAGAGCTGCAAGATACAGCAATGGCCTACTGTACTGTACTACTATAATTATATACTGGTGGTCCCCACAATGCAGCACACTGAGCACAGATATTTGCAGCACACTGTGCACAGATATGGAGCGTTTTCAGGCAGAGAACGTAGATATTTTCAGCACAATGAGCACAGATATTTGCAGCACACTGAGCACAGATACGGAGCTTTTCAGGGAGAGAACGCAGCCACTTCCTCTCTGTTCAATCTCCAATGCACGAGTGAAAATGGCGGCGACGCGCGGCTCTTTATATAGAATATGAATCTCGCGAGAATCCGACAGCGGGATGATGACGTTCGGGCACGTTCGGGTTAACCGAGCAAGGCGGGAAGATCCGAGGCTGCCTCAGAACCGTGTAAAATAGGTGAAGTTCGGAGGGGTTCGGATCTCTGAGAACCGAACCCGCTCATCTCTAGTATTTTTACAACCAGAACCGCCTCAAAGAGCCCGAGGCTGGTTAGGCTTAGGAGGGGGGACCCCACGCAAATTTTTTTGTGATTTTTAACACTTTAAACACTTTTATTAAGGTACACAATGAAGCCCTGCACGGATCTCACAGATCCGGCTGGGATTCATTGTGTTAAGTTCGGCAGTGTTTTACTAATCACTCCCGTAAAACACTAGCCGAAATTACAAATGACATCGACATCGGAAAACACGACAATGCAGAATACGACAGCATAGTAAATGAGGTGTAAAAAAAACAAAAAGTTGCACATTCACACATTCGATGTCATTTGTGTTTAATCTCCCTCCAAATCCTGCCAATTACGAATCTTAGTAAATATACCCCAATGAATCCCAGACGGATCTGTGAGATCTGTGCAGGGCTTCATTGTGTATATTAGGAGGTGAAGAAAGAGTTAAAAATCAGAAAAAAAATTGCGTGGGGTCCCCCCTCCTAAGCATAACCAGCCTCGGGCTCTTTGAGCCGGTCCTGGTTGTAAAAATACAGGGGGGGGGGAATGACTGGGGTTCCCCTATATTTAAACAACCAGCACCAAGCTCTGCGCCTGGTCCTGGTGCAAAAAATACGGGGGACAAAAAACGTAGGGGTCCCCCATATTTTCAACACCAGCACCGGGCTCCACTAGTCCAACCACAAGAGTGACCCCACTTAACCTCGCGGTCTACCGCAGACCGCAAAGTTCCCACCATTGGATATAATGTAGCACCGCTACGCTACATTGTATCCACAGTACTCCGCCTGACTGACAGTGCAGGAGCACACAGCCAATCAGGAGAGTGCCATGACATGGCGCTCCCTGATTGGCTGAAGGGACCCTCTTTGACAGGAGTCACGGAGGGTCCCGACATTCGGGGAAAGGGGTTCCATTTGTAAACATGGATCCCCTTTCAGTTCGTGGACCGGGTATTTTGTTTTTTTATTTTAACAAGTACGTGGATTATAACTTTTAAGAAGAGGACCAATCTACACAGGATTCTTTGTAAGTATATATTTTATTTACAGGTACCCCATGGATTCTACTGGAGAAGAGGACCGATGGGCTCCGTGTCAACATAGGTAAGTATGTATGTATGTATATAGGTGTGCATGTATGTTTATTAAACTTTTACTTTCACGGTGTCTGTGTGTTGTTTTTATTTGGGTATTTTTTTGTAGTAGAACTAGAGGTACCAGTGGGCCCGTTTCCCCCCCGCATGCTGGTACTTGTGGTTCTCCAAGTACCAGCTTGCGGAGGAGGCTTGCTGGGACTTGTAGTTCTGCTACAAAAAACAATAATTTTTTTTTACACAAAAGGCTATCAGCCTCCCATCCACCGCCCACGGATGGGGGGTGGGGGGACAGCCTCGGGCTTTACCCCTGGTCCTTGGGTGGCTGGAGGGGGGGACCCCTTGATTTAAGGGATCCCCACTCCTCCAGGGTACCCCAGCCAGGGGTGACTAGTTGGGGGGGGGGGGGTAATGTCAGGGCCGCAGGGACCAATATAAAAGTGTCCCCCGGCTGTGGCATTATCTCTCTGACTAGTGGAGCCCGGTGCTGGTTCAAAAAATACGGGGGACCCCTACGTTTTTTTGTCCCCCGTATTTTTTGCACCAGGACCAGGCGCAGAGCTCGGTGCTGGTTGTTTAAATATGGGGGAAGCCCAGTCATTTTTCCCCCCTGTATTTTTACAACCAGGACCGGCTCAAAGATCCCAAGGCTGGTTATGCTTTGGAGGGGGGACCCCACGCAAAAAAAAATTCTGATTTTTAACTCTTTCACACCCCTTTCCACTGATAAACATGCACGGATCTCACTGATCCGTGCATGCCTATCAGAATACGGTAAAAAAAAAAGCAGGTCTATTTGGAAACTGCTTTTTTTTACGATTTGTACTTTTCACGGCAGTGTTTGGCTATTGCCAGCAGTGATTATGGTGTGTTTGACCGATGGTGTATTCATTCGTATTTTTATTCTTTGCCTTCAAAAAAAAATACGAATGCCCTCATCACTGCAGAGATTTTAGTTTAGTAAATTCTCGAGATGAGACTTTGAAGAAAAAACTCAAAATCGGTCAAATCGGGAGCTTAGTAAATATACCCCCAGATGAGGTCCGCGAATAGTGAACACCAAGCTGAGATTGGATTGTTGTGATAGTTGTTGTGAGGACACTAGACTAGAACCGGAGCTATTAGAGGCTAGACTTAAAAGTATGGTTGTTGTGCTGGACACCAGACTGGAACTGGAGGAACTGGACAGGGGATCAGAACCAATAACCCTTGAGTTGAACCCCCCGGGCTGGGACCAGTGGAGCAGGAGCTGGACATCGGACTGGGACCGGTGATACTGGACACTGGGCTTGGCCCAGTGGGACAGGAGCTGGATACCAGACTGGAACTGGTGAAACTGGAGCTGGACACCGGGCTGGGTCATGTGATATTGGACTGGACCAAGTGGGACAGGTGCTGGATACTGATCTGGGACCGGTGGGACTGGACACCTGGTTGGTCTCAGAGGGACAGGAGCTGGACACCGGGCTGGAACTGCGACGTTGCAGTGACCACCAGCCAGCCTTCCACAAAGTCTTATTATAGGGGCTGCTGGTGTCTGGTGGCCTGAAATTTGGATTGCATTGGTGGTACAGCAGTCACCTGATCTCAACAAACATGGCAGCGCCCTGTAGCTGGAGATGGCGGAAGCCACATTTAAGGCGGCACTGTTAGTTCACTGTGCAGATGTCGGTGAGTGACAGTACTAGATGCAGCAGTTGTGTACTGGAGCCGGTGGATTCCTGGGATCTCTACAGCAACAGGAAGCACAGCATCTAGACTGGTAAACAACAGGGCCTGTCACGGGAACAGCGCTGAGCTGTGACAGAGAGCTCTTGTTACCTTATTTTAGAGATGTGCTGCGTGCACTTTTTTCGTGTTTTGTGCTTTGGTTTTGGTACTGGTTCCATGTTCGTGTTTTGGATCTGGTTTGGTTTTGCCAAAACCATCCTTTCGTGTTTTGGTTTTGGATCTGGATGGTTTTTGAAAAAACATAAAACCAGCTAATAAATCACAGAATTTGGGGGTAATTTTGCTCCTACGGTATTATTAACCTCAATAACATTCATTTCCACTCATTTCCAGTCTATTCTGAACACCTCACAACATTGTTTTTAAGCCAAAAGGTTGCACCGAGATGGCTGTATGACTAAGCTACACAAGTGTGCAGCACAAACGCCTGGCCCATCTAGGAGTAGCACTGCAGTGTCAGACAGGATGGCAGATTTAAAAAATAGGCCCCAAACAGCACATGATGCAAAGAAGAAAAAGAGGTGCAATGAGGTAGCTGGATGGCTAAGCTAAGAAACACAAGTGTGCGGCACAAACACCTGGCCCATCTAAGAGTGGCACTGCAGTGTCAGACAGGATGGCACTATTCAAAAACTAGGCCCCAAACAGCACATCATGCAAAGAAGCAGAAGAGGTGGAATGAGGTAGCTGTATGACTAAGCTAAGCGACAGAGGTGTGCGGCACAAACACATGGCCCATCTAGAATTGACACTTCAGTAGCAGACAGGATTGCACTTAAAAAAACTTGTCCCCAAACAGCACATCATGCAAAGAAGTAAAAGAGGTGCACCAAGGTCACTGGATGGCTAAGCTAAGCGACACAAGTGTGCGGCACAAACACCTGGCCCATCTAGGAGTGGCACTGCAGTGGCAGACAAGATGGCACTTTAAAAAAAATAGTCCCCAAACAGCACATCATGCAAAGAAGTAAAAGAGGTGCAATGAGGTAGCTGTATGACTAAGCTAAGTGACACAAGTGTGCGGAACGAACACCTGGCCCATCTAGGAGTGGCACTGCAGTGGCAGACAGGATGGCACTTAAAAAAAATAGTCCCCAAACAGCACATCATGCAAAAAAGTAAAAGAGATGCAATGAGCTAGCTGTATGTCTAAGCAAAGCGACACAAGTGTGCGGCACAAACACCTGGCCCATCTAGGGTTAGCACTGCAGTCCCACTGCACTAATGGCAGATACCGGACACACGTCTAACACCAACATAGCTGTCAAGGCCTCAGTTATCCGCTTTGCAACAGGATGACTGCTGTCATATTTCATCTTCCTCGTAAAGGACTGTTGGACAGTCATTTGCTTAATTGAAGTAGTACAAGTGGTCTTCCAGCTTCCCCTCTGGGATGACGATCGATTACTAGCAGTAACAACAGCAGCAGCAGTAGGCGGAAGTGGTTCTTGATCTTTCCCTATTTTGTACTCCAAATTTTTGCTCTCCATTATTTTTCTGGAGTTATATAACAAAATGCAGCAAAGGAGAGTGTACCTCTACACCACACAGGGCAAACCCTGTCAAAATTATTTGGATTAAATATTAATAACCCCTTTATTTGGAGTAAATAATATACAGCACAGGACAGCACCACTGAACTTATATGGCAGCACCACTGGACTGGACTTATACGGCAGTACCACTGGACTGGATTTATATGGCAGTACCAGTGGATTTATACGGCAGTACCACTGGACATATACAGCAGTATCATTGGACTTATACGGCAGTATCACTGGATTTATACAGTAGTATCACTCGAATGGATTTATACGGCCGTACCACTGGACATATACGTCAGTATCACTGGATTTATACGGCAGTATCACTGGACTTATACAGCAGTATTACTGGACTGGATTTATATGCCAGTACCACTGGACATATATACGGCAATATCACTGGAGTTATATGGCAGTATCACTGGGCATATACGGCAGTACCACTGTACTGGATTTACACGGCAGTACCACTGGATTTATACGGCAGTACCACTGGACATATACGGCAGTATCACTGGAATTATATGGCAGTACCACTAGACATATACGGCAGTATCACTGGATTTATACGGCAGTACCACTAGAATTATACGGCAGTATCACTGGATTTATAGGGCAGTATCACTGGACTTATACGGCAGTATCACTGGACTGGATTTATATGCCAGTACCACTGGACATATACGGCAGTACCACTGGACTGGATTTATACAGCAGTATCACTGGATTTATATGCCAGTATCACTGGAATTATACGGCAGTATCACTGGAATTATACGGCAGTACCACTGGATTTATACGGCAGTACCACTGGACTGGATTTATACAGCAGTATCACTGGACTTATACTCCAGTACCACTGGAATTATACGGCAGTATCACTGGAATTATACGGCAGTATCACTGGATTTATGCGCCAGTACCACTGGATTTATACGGCAGTACCACTGGACATATACGGCAGTATCACTGGATTTATACGGCAGTACCACTGGACATATACGGCAGTATCACTGGAAATATATGGCAGTACCACTGGACAAATATGGCAGTATCACTGGATTTATACGGCAGTAACGCTGGACATATACGGCAGTATCACTGGACATATACGGCAGTAACGCTGGACATATACGGCAGTATCACTGGACATATACGGCAGTACCACTGGACATATACGGCAGCACAGGGACAACACCACTGGACTGATGCAGGACAACACAGCACCACTGCAATGGACTGGACTTATACAGCAGTACTGGACATATGGCAGCAGAGGACACCACCACTGTGACTGGGCTGATGCAGCACAATACACCACCACTGAATTGACGCAGCACAATACAGCACCACTGGACTGGACTTATACAACAGCACTGGACATATGGCAACAGAGGACACAACCACTGTGACTGGACTGATGCAGCACAAGACACTACCACTGGACTGATGCAGGAGACTGAAGGACACTGAGGACGGAGACACGTCCTCTCGCTACACTCTCCAATGCCGGAGTGAAAATGGTGGCGACGCGCGGCTCCTTATATGGGATCCAAACCCTGAGAGAATCCGACAGCGGGATGATGACGTTTTGCCTCGTTCTGTTTTCAGAGTCAGGCGGGAAAACCCAAGCCTGACTCGGATCCGGGCTCGGGTAGTAAAGTTCGGGGGGGATTCAGTTCTCAGGGAACCGAACCCAGTCATCTCTACCATAGTTCTTGAACCACACTCGTCTGTAATTCTTGAAGGACAAAGAGTTTTTCAGTTTTTTAGCCGTAAGCTTTCGATTCCATTACATTTCCAGCCACTGATATGAAACTATGTGAGAATATCTGTAAATGCTTTCACAGACTAGGATCTCATTTACTGCAGACAAGAAAATGAACAAGGCTGATGGCCGCTCTCCAGCGCATTTGTGAAATCTTTTCTTGGATGCAGATGAAAGAGAAATATTTAATTGATGTTTTTTCATATGCTAGTGACATCCTTGGATAGTTTTTTGTAGTGCTTTTTTAATTTAATGTGATTTAGAATGGAATATTTATGAAAGCTTGTTGAGAGATAAAATTGTGAGAGATAAAGGGGTCTATTTATGAAGCAGTGAAAAGAGTGGAGAAGTGAGCCTGTGGAGAAGTTGCCCATGGCAACCAATCAGCTGCTCCGTACAATTGTATAGTATACAAATTATAAATGTTGCTTCAATGCTGATTGGATGCTATGGACAATTTCTCCACTGGCTCACTCAGCCACACTTTTCACTGCTACATGAACAGACCCTAAAGTACCAACCAATCAGCTCCTAACTGCCATATTTCAAACACAGCCTGTAAAATGGAAGACATAAGCTGATTGGCTAGTACTTCATCTCTTACAATTTTATCTCTCTCCAAGATTTCATAAATAACCCCCTTTAAGTGTTAAATCAGTGTCAGTATATTCAAAACTTATCCATAATGGAGGCAGCAATTTTCCTCTCTAGAAATGAAGTGGGTTTTTTTAGTTTGTTCACGGTGGGGGGGGTTGGGATGGGGGGAGGTTAGCATTAGGCACAAAGGTAATTTATAAAAAGGATCTCAACATCTACTGTTTTCCTTGGTTTGTTTCTCGATGCTTAAATAAATAAATTATCATTCCAGGGACGTGCAGTGAGGTAAATGTCCCAGGAGGCACTGGCTAGAGCCAGGTCTACACACAATATATGAGTCAAAGGGTTAATGTGGGCATTATACACAGGCGCATGTTGCTGACAGTGGCTGCGCCAACACAAGGCCATAGGGCCGGTGAAATAGTCAATGATGCGACCCATGGTGCACTGATGGTGCGTCTTAATGTGTGCCTCAACAAAATAGCGCCTCTGCTAATGGGTGTCTCAGTGCTGAGAATCGATTGCGGCATTTGCAGAAAGATGCAGACGCAGTTGCGTAAAAGGATGCAGCAACATCTATGTACACCTCTGAACCAGGCCCACAGGCAGCAGCGCTGGATGAATCAAAAGGCATGTGCAGCCCTGCACCAGAAGCCTATATGCCAGGTTTACGTCAGGTGTACTCCAGATCAGGGACGGGCAAAACCAGGCTCTCAAACAGCCCTGGCATTTCACGGCAGTGGAGCGTGGTCATGGCTCATGAGGGGGCATGCCATGAGTCACATGGGCCTAGCCCCTGTCTCTCTGCAAGCCGGACAGCCGAGCAGAGTGCCAGAAGACTAAGCTGCTTGGCCAGCCTTGGTCTCTCTGCGTGGCTGAACCGGCCCGTCAGGCCATCGGCCATTCTGGTATTTGCCAGATGCCCCTTCCGGCCCTGTTCCAGATACACTTGCACCCAATTTTGCTAACATTTGTTTTGATACCAAAATATACATGTGCTATCAGGTTTGAATAGAAGAAATAATAATAAAAATCTTGAATGTTGCAGATATAATATTTCCGTGCGAATACCAGAAAAAAGTATATAGCTACAGTAATATACACTTATAAATGTATAATACAGCATGATACATATACTCCAAGAATATACTGGTAGGCTTCTTTAAAAATAAATGTATTGGTGAATTTTGACCCACTCACCCAAGGTCATGTACTGTATGAGAGACCTCGCCAAGTCTTGCAGGGTTTCCTCCCAAAAGTTACGTGAAGTCCACTTTCTGTACCTACCAACCTCAGCCTATGCCTTGTTACAATGGCGTCCTGCTGTTACAATGGCGTCCTGTTAAGCCTGATTTATCTAGAGGTGACTGTGGCAGGTTAAAACCCAGCTAGGCCTGTCATGAGCAGATCAGTGCACCCAGACAAGAGGGAAACTTGATCTTGGTCATTACAGTTGATGTATACTGTATGTAGATTAATTCCAGGATGGCAAAGGAGGCAGGGGTATACACCGCCCAAAATACCTCCCATCATTCACTTTGCATCAGCTCCGATCACAATATATTTGCTTATTCATATAGAAGAAAATGATCTGCAGTCTGGCAGACTGTTTTTAAAAAATAAAATCTGAAAGCAATATATTTCATGTTGAAAAAAAATTATATATTTTTTGTAACTTTCTTCTAGACCACGTTTTGTATTTAATAGGTTTGGCTGCATCGAGAAAATATGCAAAACTGCTGACATTTATTACGACTTTTGTTATAAATGTATAAAAATAAAAAAATAAAAATGGGCTATTATAGGGGCTATTACAGGGTGATTCTGGACTGTTGTTTGTCAATCTATAATTTCAAGAAGAAAAGAAAAAATCTAAATTCATCGGTTGTTCATCCATTACCACCCAGCATTCTCTCAGTTTCCAGCGTCTCCAAATTCCCCCAGTGTCTGCCACCATCCAGCTCACCGCATGACCTCACAATCTGTCACTGCTCTTCCTCTTCTTCTGTCCTAAAAAAAGAAGTTAGCATTTAGTGACATTATTATTTTGCTGGTATGAAACATTAGGCTCCAATTTGCTGGTCCTGGTGTCATTTCAGCAAGACAGATGCTAGATTTAAAGCATCAATTACTTTTAAGACTTAAGACACAGGGAGGACTACCTACCTTGCTTGCACCGGGAAGTGGGTTCCCTCTCCTCAGCCAGCATCATCTTTCTGGTGATATTTGATAAGATGGCGCATGTGCACTAGAAAGCAAACACTCTCCAGATTCTTTGCTCTCAATGTGCTGTGTCATCTTCCCGAAGATGGTGCTGACCGTGATGGAGGGACCCATTTGTCGGATAAAGGTAAGTATACTCTGGGGGACGGCAGCTGTCCCGGGCCCTCGCTGAGCCTATCCAGCAAGCCTGGGCCCCTGTAACACACGCACACCTCTCAGTGTCAGTGCTTTGCATAATCGCATCGGAACCCGAAGGTCAGAAGCCAACAGCGACATCCCCACGTTCAAAGTCCAGATGTTAAGTATTTTGAATCTAACGCTAGATACATTCAGAGGATATTTATTACTATTCAAATCGGGTGTGAAATCCTGCAAATAATAACTGATAAATAAGGCCAATCCCCAATCTTCACTGCAGCATGTTTATTTATTTTTTTATTTTTAGTATGTTTATTCTCTTGTATGAGTTTTATATCCTTGGATCTTTCTCCTTTTGTTACATGTAGTTTTGATCGCACTTATAGCAACTGGGGCTTCCTTGGAGGACCATACTGGCTTTCTCTCTCTTTTCATTTAACCAACATATCCGGCACAATGTTTCATTCATAGCTTATTCCATCGTTTTCGATGTCCATGTCTTCATGCACGCCCACTCTGTTACAGAATCACATGACGGTGCACAGTGCTGTAGCAAAAGGGGAATGTACCAGGGACCAGGATGACCAGGGGCCACTACACAGGCTCAATGCTACAATTTTTTTCTTGTTATTTGCTACTGGAAGCCACGGCTTTATTAGCGGGTTGGGAATGATATGTCAACAGTCATTGGGGTCTATTCATAAAGCAGTGAAAAGTGTGGAGAAGTGAGCCTGTGGAGAAGTTACCCATGGCAACCAATCAGCTGCTCCGTATAACTGTATAGTATGCAAATTATAAATGATACTTCAATGCTGATTAGTTGCCATGGGTAACTTCTCCACTGGCTCACTTCTCCACACTTTCCACTGCTTCATGAATAGACCCGATAGTATTTGTTAGATAATGGTGCGCTCCATACCTGTCTCCAAATACATAAGGTCCTGTGGGCGCATCCCCTAGTGTTCATCCCTAGTGCCAGTGTCTTAGGGAGGCGGAGCCTAGCGCATGTTCGTTCCTCCTTCTTAGAGAGTGTGAGAGCTGAGACCGGAGAGCGGAGCTCAGTGCGAGTGTGAGAGAGACACATCAGCGTTCCTGCATGTACCGAGCAGCTGGAGCTATCAGAGAGCCGGGCGGTGCATTCCCTTCACCGCGGGAGTCAGAGTGCACGGACGTGCAGTCCTCCATCCCTTACCACCGGAGACATCCCCTGCTGACATACCGCAGCCACATGAGCATACTGATAAGTACCACTACAATCACTGTGTTACTCTGTCTGATATAAGGGGCCAATTACCCAATATTAAAGCATATCCAAGTCACCCGTGTGTATACCAAATACACCTGCATTGCTATTTAACTCATTAAGTGTGTGGCCTAACGCCACTGCACCGCAATACTCTGCCAACAGTATTTGACAGAAATCACATAAACGGAGTAAAATCCAACACACTTTATTTCCACCTCAGACAGGATACAGCTTCTCATGCAGGCTTTTGCAGGTCAGGTTTACAGGTAGATCTTAAAACAGCAGTATAATATTCCAGGTACTGGTAATCACACACACTGTACATTCCAAGTGGCTCCTAATGTATCCCCAGACAATGCCGTCTTAACAGCAGTGTAGGCCTCTGGGCAAAGCAATGCACTGGGGCCCCTACCCATCCTCCAGCAGTAGGGGTGGGGAGTGCTATCAGTGGCAGCTGTGATGTCCCGCGGGTGGTAGGGGGTGTTCTATCTTCCACTCAGCATTTAGGACCTGGAGCAGTAAATTCTGCTAATTACTTCTTTACTGCACAGATGGTGGGAGATGGGGCAAGAGGGATAACACTAAACTGTAGAAGGGGGCATTAGGCTGAATGAAGGGGCCCCAGTACATGACTTCCAGGGTGGTAGCGGGTGTTTAGTATGCAGGGGAGGGGTGGCTAGTGAATTGGTCTCAATATTTATTATTTTCTGGTGGGAGGGCAGCTTGCTGGACTGCAGATATCTCCAGTTACTGGAAATAGATTTCTTAGTTTTCAATAAAAAACTAGAGAGTCCCACCTTTCAGGAGGTATTGGGGACTTGGGGATCAGAGTTCAGGAACCAGAGCAATCCACCAACGAAAACATACAACTGCATACCAGGCGTGTGGAGCTGGAGCAGGGACCAGCTGCTGGAAGGCTAATATCTCTGGTTCTGGGCATAGTAGAGACAAGCTGCCAGTGTCCACCGAAAGGGAGAGTCACAGCTTTTGGAGTATACCCTCAGAAAACCTGAGATACCTGGCTGGGAAGAGCAATTAACAGGCTCAGATGGGGACCACTGCTTTGAAGTTGAATATTTCTGGTTCCAAAAATCCGCTGCTCCTGGAAAAAGGGGACCGTCAGCTATTAGCCTAGGGCACTCACACTGCTGGGGCCCTTGGGCAACTGCCCATTGAGCCCATACGAAAAGACAGCACTGACCCCAGACCCTCAAGCTATCGCCTGGCCACTTGCTGGCATCAGGAACAATGTTAATTGAACACATATTTAAAGGCATATTACAGGTGCTGGTAGTTAATTAACCCAGCCTCGGGATGACAACTGATTGAGGAAAACCTGGACTGGACCCTTCAGTCCTGCTGCTGCTCTACTGAACCTGGGAGATCCTGATGCAGAGGCGTAACTAGCATGGGGCGAGCAGGGTGCGTGCCCTGGGCGCCGTGGCAACCCCAGCAGAGGGGGGCGCCACCAGCACCTGCATGGCCCGCTCGCCCCATGCCGCCAGAGCTCTGCACTCCACCACCGTTGCGCTGCTGCTGGCCTCTTCCTGCTGGGAGTGTGACCGCGATGTGTCACACTCCCCTGTGTGAACAGCCTGCTGTTACCTGCCGCCTCAGCCCGCCGGAAGGGGAGGGGGGTGAAAGTCCCGCTCCCCCTGCCGGCAGCAGCTCCCGCTCCGCACACACTGGCTGCAGCTCCCACTACAGGCCGCACCGCGGCTTCACGCCTCCCGCAAACATGAACACTGCAACTTCACTCCTATCTGGGAGCCAGGAGCAAGCCGGACCCGGCAGGTAAGGGGTGAAGGAATGCCTGTTTACCGGCAATGGGGAAAGCTCCAGCTTATTAAAGTCTGCTGCAGTCAATAGATGTGCATGTCTCTATATCTGCCATCTCCCCCTGCCAGTGTCACCTGCTGCCCCCAGATCTTCCCTCACCCCCTGCCGGTGTCACCCGCTGCCCTCACCCCCTGCCAGTGTCACCCGCTGCCCTCACGCCCTGCCAGTATCACCCGCTGCCCTCACGCCCTGCCAGTGTCACCTGTTGCCCTCACGCCCTGCCAGTGTCACCCACAGCCCCCAGATCTACCCTCACCCCATGCCAGTGTCACCCACTACCCTCACCTCCTGCCAGTGTCACCCGCTGCCCTCACCCCCTGCCAGTGTCACCCGCTGCCCTCGCCCCCTGCCAGTGTCACTCGCTGCCCTCACCCCACCAGTGTCACCTGTTGCCCTCACGCCCTGCCAGTGTCACCCACAGCCCCCAGGTCTACCCTAACCCCATGCCAGTGTCACCCACTGCCCTCACCCCCTGCCAGTGGCACCCGCTGCCCTCACCCCCTGCCAGTGTCACCTGTTGCCCTCATGCCCCGCCAGTGTCACCCACAGCACCCAGATCTACCCTCACCCCCTGCTAGTGTCACCCACTGCCCTCACCCCCTGCCAGTGTCACCCGCTGCCCTCACCCCCTGCCAGTGTCACCCGCTGCCCTCACCCCGCCAGTGTCACCTGTTGTCCTCACGCCCTGCCAGTGTCACCCACAGCCCCCAGATCTACCCTCACCCCATGCCAGTGTCACCCACTGCCCTCACCCCCTGCCAGTGTCACCCTCTGCCCTCACCCCCTGCCAATGTCACCCGCTGCCCTCACCCACTGCCAGTGTCACCTGTTGTCCTCACGCCCTGCCAGTGTCACCCACAGCCCCCAGGTCTACCCTCACCCACTGCCCTCACCCCCTGCCAGTGTCACCCACTGCCCTCACCCCCTGCCAGTGTCACCCGCTGCCCTTACCCCCTTCCAGTGTCACCTGTTGCCCTCACGCCCTGCCAGTGTCACCCACAGCCCCCAGGTATACCCTCACCCCCTGCCAGTGTCACCCACTGCCCTCACCCTCTGTCAGTGTCACCCACTGCCCTCACCCCCTGCCAGTGTCACCCACTGCCCTCGCCCCCTGCCAGTGTCACCCGCTGCCCTCTCCCCGCCAGTGTCACCTGTTGCCCTCACGCCCTGCCAGTGTCACCCACAGCCCCCAGATCTACCCTCACCCCATGCCAGTGTCACCCACTGCCCTCACCCCCTGCCAGTGTCACCCACTGCCCTCACCCCCTGCCAGTGTCACCCGCTGTCTTCACCCCCTGCCAGTGTTACCAACTACCCTCACCCCCTGCCAGTGTCACCCGCTGCCCTCACCCACTGCCAGTGTCACCTGTTGTCCTCACGCCCTGCCAGTGTCACCCACAGCCCCCAGGTCTAACCTCACCCACTGCCCTCACCCCCTGCCCTCACCCCCTTCCAGTGTCACCTGTTGCCCTCACGCCCTGCCAGTGTCACCCACAGCCCCCAGGTATACCCTCACCCCCTGCCAGTGTCACCCACTGCCCTCACCCTCTGTCAGTGTCACCCACTGCCCTCACCCCCTGCCAGTGTCACCCACTGCCCTCGCCCCCTGCCAGTGTCACCCGCTGCCCTCTCCCCGCCAGTGTCACCTGTTGCCCTCACGCCCTGCCAGTGTCACCCACAGCCCCCAGATCTACCCTCACCCCATGCCAGTGTCACCCACTGCCCTCACCCCCTGCCAGTGTCACCCACTGCCCTCACCCCCTGCCAGTGTCACCCGCTGTCTTCACCCCCTGCCAGTGTTACCTGTTGTCCTCACGCCCTGCCAGTGTCAACCCTACAGCCCCCAGATCTGCCCTCACCCCATGCCCCTAGATCTTCCCTCACCCTGTACCTAGATCTGCCATCACCTCCTATTCCCAGATCTTCCCTCACCCAGTGCTCCTAAATCTGTCCTTTCCCCATGCCAGTGTCACCCCTGTACCTAGATCTTCCCGCACCCCCTGTACCCAGATGTCTTACCTCACCCCCTGATAGGGTCACCTCCTGTACACTGATCTGCCTTCAACCCCTGCCAATGTCTACCCCTACACCCCTGATCTGCCTTCACCCCTGCCAATGTCACCCCTGCACCTATATCTGACCTCATATGCTGCAAGTGTCGCCCCCTGCACCCAGAGATCTACTCTAGCCCCCGCCAGAATCACCCCTCTGTACTCAGGGTTCTGCCATCTGAGGGACACGGGGATGCTGTGAGACACAAGACAGGAGGCAGTAGTAAGGGGGCAGGAGTGATGGGGCAGGATGCAGGAGTGACGGGGCATGATGCAGGAGTGACGGGGCATGATGCAGGAGTGACGGGGCAGGATGCAGGAGAGAGGAGGCAGGAGTGACGGGGCAGGATGCAGGAGTGACAGGGCAGGATGCAGGAGTGACGGGGCATGATGCAGGAGTGAGGAGGCAGGAGTGACGGGGCAGGATGCAGGAGTGACGGGGCATGATGCAGGAGTGAGGAGGCAGGAGTGATGGGGCAGGATGCAGGAGTGACGGGGCATGATGCAGGAGTGACGGGGCAGGATGCAGGAGTGAGGAGGCAGGATGCAGGAGTGACAGGGCAGGATGCAGGAGTGACGGGGCAGGATGCAGGAGTGAGGAGGCAGGAGTGACGGGGCAGGATGCAGGAGTGAGGAGGCAGGAGTGACGGGCAGGATGCAGGAGTGACGGGGCAGGATGCAGGAGTGAGGAGGCAGGAGTGACGGGGCAGGATGCAGGAGTGAGGAGGCAGGAGTGATGGGGCATGATGCAGGAGTGAGGAGGCAGGAGTGACGGGCAGGATGCAGGAGTGACGGGGCAGGATGCAGGAGTGAGGAGGCAGGAGTGATGGGGCATGATGCAGGAGTGAGGAGGCAGGAGTGACGGGCAGGATGCAGGAGTGACGGGGCAGGATGCAGGAGTGACGGGGCATGATGCAGGAGTGAGGAGGCAGGAGTGACGGGGCAGGATGCAGGAGTGACAGGGCAGGATGCAGGAGTGACGGGGCAGGATGCAGGAGTGACGGGGCAGGATGCAGGAGTGAGGGGGCAGGTGTGACGGAGCAGGATGCAGGAGTGACAGGGCAGGATGCAGGAGTGACGGGGCATGATGCAGGAGTGACGGGGCAGGATGCAGGAGTGAGGAGGCAGGAGTGACGGGGCAGGATGCAGGAGTGACAGGGCAGGATGCAGGAGTGACGGGGCATGATGCAGGAGTGAGGAGGCAGGAGTGACGGGGCAGGATGCAGGAGTGACGGGGCAGGATGCAGGAGTGAGGAGGCAGGAGTGACGGGGCAGGATGCAGGAGTGAGGAGGCAGGAGTGACGGGCAGGATGCAGGAGTGACGGGGCAGGATGCAGGAGTGAGGAGGCAGGAGTGACGGGCAGGATGCAGGAGTGACGGGGCAGGATGCAGGAGTGAGGAGGCAGGAGTGACGGGGCAGGATGCAGGAGTGAGGAGGCAGGAGTGACGGGCAGGATGCAGAAGTGACGGGGCATGATGCAGGAGTGAGGAGGCAGGAGTGACGGGCAGGATGCAGGAGTGACGGGGCAGGATGCAGGAGTGACGGGGCATGATGCAGGAGTGAGGAGGCAGGAGTGACGGGGCAGGATGCAGGAGTGACAGGGCAGGATGCAGGAGTGACGGGGCAGGATGCAGGAGTGACGGGGCAGGATGCAGGAGTGAGGGGGCAGGAGTGACGGAGCAGGATGCAGGAGTGACAGGGCAGGATGCAGGAGTGACGGGGCAGGATGCAGGAGTGACGGGGCAGGATGCAGGAGTGAGGATGCAGGAGTGAGGAGGCAGGAGTGACAGGGCAGGATGCAGGAGTGACGGGGCCGGATGCAGGAGTGACGGGGCATGATGCAGGAGTGAGGAGGCAGGAATGACGGGGCAGGATGCAGGAGTGACGGGGCAGGATGCAGGAGTGAGGAGGCAGGAGTGACAGGGCAGGATGCAGGAGTGACGGGGCAGGATGCAGGAGTGAGGAGGCAGGAGTGACGGGGCAGGATGCAGGAGTGACAGGGCAGGATGCAGGAGTGACGGGGCATGATGCAGGAGTGAGGAGGCAGGAGTGACAGGGCAGGATGCAGGAGTGACGGGGCCGGATGCAGGAGTGACGGGGCATGATGCAGGAGTGAGGAGGCAGGAATGACGGGGCAGGATGCAGGAGTGACGGGGCAGGATGCAGGAGTGAGGAGGCAGGAGTGACAGGGCAGGATGCAGGAGTGACGGGGCAGGATGCAGGAGTGAGGAGGCAGGAGTGACGGGGCAGGATGCAGGAGTGACAGGGCAGGATGCAGGAGTGACGGGGCATGATGCAGGAGTGAGGAGGCAGGAGTGACGGGGCAGGATGCAGGAGTGAGGAGGCAGGATGCAGGAGTGAGGGGGCAGGAGTGACGGAGCAGGATGCAGGAGTGAGGAGGCAGGAGTAATGGGGCATGATGCAGGAGTGACAGGGCAGGATGCAGGAGTGACGGGGCATGATGCAGGAGTGAGGAGGCAGGAGTGACGGGGCAGGATGCAGGAGTGATGGGGCATGATGCAGGAGTGAGGAGGCAGGAATGACGGGGCAGGATGCAGGAGTGAGGAGGCAGGAATGACGGGGCAGGATGCAGGAGTGACGGGGCAGGAGGCAGGAGTGAGGAGGCAGGAATGACGGGGCAGGATGCAGGAGTGAGGAGGCAGGAGTGAGGGGGCAGGATGCAGGAGTGAGGAGGCAGGATGCAGGAGTGACGGGGCAGGATGCAGGAGTGAGGGGGCAGGAGGCAGGAGTGACGGGGCAGGATGCAGGAGTGACGAGCAGGATGCAGGAGTGAGGAGGCAGGAGTGATGGGGCATGATGCAGGAGTGACGAGCAGGATGCAGGAGTGACGGGGCATGATGCAGGAGTGAGGAGGCAGGAGTGACGGGGCAGGATGCAGGAGTGACAGGGCAGGATGCAGGAGTGACGGGGCATGATGCAGGAGTGATAGGGCAGGATGCAGGAGTGACGGGGCATGATGCAGGAGTGAGGAGGCAGGAGTGACGGGGCATGATGCAGGAGTGAGGAGGCAGGAATGACGGGGCAGGATGCAGGAGTGAGGAGGCAGGAGTGACAGGGCAGGATGCAGGAGTGACGGGGCATGATGCAGGAGTGACAGGGCAGGATGCAGGAGTGACGGGGCATGATGCAGGAGTGAGGAGGCAGGAGTGATGGGGCATGATGCAGGAGTGACGGGGCAGGAAGCAGGAGTGAGGAGGCCGGAGTGACGGGGCAGGATACAGGAGTGACGGGGCATGATGCAGGAGTGAGGAGGCAGGAGTGACGGGGCAGGATGCAGGAGTGACGAGCAGGATGCAGGAGTGATGGGGCATGATGCAGGAGTGAGGAGGCCGGAGTGACGGGGCAGGATGCAGGAGTGACGGGGCATGATGCAGGAGTGACAGGGCAGGATGCAGGAGTGACGGGGCATGATGCAGGAGTAAGGAGGCCGGAGTGACGGGGCATGATGCAGGAGTGACGGGGCAGGATGCAGGAGTGAGGAGGCCGGAGTGACGGGGCAGGATGCAGGAGTGACGGGGCATGATGCAGGAGTGACAGGGCAGGATGCAGGAGTGACGGGGCATGATGCAGGAGTGAGGAGGCAGGAGTGATGGGGCATGATGCAGGAGTGACGGGGCAGGATGCAGGAGTGAGGAGGCAGGAGTGATGGGGCATGATGCAGGAGTGACGGGGCAGGATGCAGGAGTGACGGGGCAGGATGCAGGAGTGAGGAGGCAGGAGTGATGGGGCATGATGCAGGAGTGACGGGGCATGATGCAGGAGTGAGGAGGCAGGAATGACGGGGCAGGATGCAGGAGTGACGGGGCAGGATGCAGGAGTGAGGAGGCAGGAATGACGGGGCAGGATGCAGGAGTGATGGGGCAGGATGCAGGAGTGACGAGCAGGAGGCAGGAGTGACGGGGCAGGATGCAGGAGTGACAGGGCAGGATGCAGGAGTGACGGGGCATGATGCAGGAGTGAGGAGGCAGGAGTGACGGGGCAGGATGCAGGAGTGACAGGGCAGGATGCAGGAGTGACGGGGCATGATGCAGGAGTGAGGAGGCAGGAGTGACGGGGCAGGATGCAGGAGTGACGGGGCAGGATGCAGGAGTGAGGAGGCAGGAGTGATGGGGCATGATGCAGGAGTAAGGGGGCAGGAGGCAGGAGTGACGGAGCAGGATGCAGGAGTGAGGAGGCAGGAGTGACGGGGCAGGATGCAGGAGTGACAGGGCAGGATGCAGGAGTGACGGGGCATGATGCAGGAGTGAGGAGGCAGGAGTGACGGGCAGGATGCAGGAGTGACAGGGCAGGATGCAGGAGTGACGGGGCATGATGCAGGAGTGAGGAGGCAGGAATGACGGGGCAGGATGCAGGAGTGAGGAGGCAGGAGTGATGGGGCATGATGCAGGAGTGACGGAGCAGGATGCAGGAGTGAGGAGGCAGGAGTGACGGGGCATGATGCAGGAGTGAGGAGGCAGGAATGACGGGGCAGGATGCAGGAGTGAGGAGGCAGGATGCAGGAGTGACGGGGCATGATGCAGGAGTGAGGAGGCAGGAGGCAGGAGTGAGTAGGCAGGAATGACGGGGCAGGATGCAGGAGTGAGGAGGCAGGAGTGACAGGGCAGGATGCAGGAGTGACGGGGCATGATGCAGGAGTGAGGAGGCAGGAGTGATGGGGCATGATGCAGGAGTGATGGGGCATGATGCAGGAGTGAGGGGGCAGGAGTGATGGGGCATGATGCAGGAGTGAGGGGGCAGGATGCAGGAGTGACGGGGCAGGATGCAGGAGTGAGGAGGCAGGAGTGACGGGGCAGGATGCAGGAGTGACAGGGCAGGATGCAGGAGTGACGGGGCATGATGCAGGAGTGAGGAGGCAGGAGTGACGGGGCAGGATGCAGGAGTGACAGGGCAGGATGCAGGAGTGACGGGGCATGATGCAGGAGTGAGGAGGCAGGAGTGACGGGGCAGGATGCAGGAGTGACAGGGCAGGATGCAGGAGTGAGGAGGCAGGAGTGATGGGGCATGATGCAGGAGTGACGGGGCATGATGCAGGAGTGAGGAGGCAGGAGTGATGGGGCATGATGCAGGAGTGACGGAGCAGGATGCAGGAGTGACGGAGCAGGATGCAGGAGTGAGGAGGCAGGAGTGACGGGGCATGATGCAGGAGTGAGGAGGCAGGAATGACGGGGCAGGATGCAGGAGTGAGGAGGCAGGAGTGGCAGGGCAGGATGCAGGAGTGACGGGGCATGATGCAGGAGTGAGGAGGCAGGAGTGACGGGGCAGGATGCAGGAGTGACAGGGCAGGATGCAGGAGTGAGGAGGCAGGAGTGATGGGGCATGATGCAGGAGTGACGGAGCAGGATGCAGGAGTGAGGAGGCAGGAGTGACGGGGCATGATGCAGGAGTGAGGAGGCAGGAATGACGGGGCAGGATGCAGGAGTGAGGAGGCAGGAGTGACAGGGCAGGATGCAGGAGTGACGGGGCATGATGCAGGAGTGAGGAGGCAGGAGTGACGGGGCAGGATGCAGGAGTGACAGGGCAGGATGCAGGAGTGACAGGGCAGGATGCAGGAGTGAGGAGGCAGGAGTGATGGGGCATGATGCAGGAGTGACGGGGCATGATGCAGGAGTGAGGAGGCAGGAATGACGGGGCAGGATGCAGGAGTGACGGGGCAGGAGTGAGGAGGCAGGAGTGATGGGGCATGATGCAGGAGTGACGGAGCAGGATGCAGGAGTGAGGAGGCAGGAGTGACGGGGCAGGATGCAGGAGTGAGGAGGCAGGAATGACGGGGCAGGATGCAGGAGTGAGGAGGCAGGAGTGACAGGGCAGGATGCAGGAGTGAGGAGGCAGGAGTGACGGGGCATGATGCAGGAGTGAGGAGGCAGGAATGACGGGGCAGGATGCAGGAGTGAGGAGGCAGGAGTGACGGGGCAGGATGCAGGAGTGACGGGGCATGATGCAGGAGTGAGGAGGCAGGAGTGATGGGGCATGATGCAGGAGTGACGGGGCAGGATGCAGGAGTGACGGGGCATGATGCAGGAGTGACAGGGCAGGATGCAGGAGTGACGGGGCATGATGCAGGAGTGAGGAGGCAGGAGTGACGGGGCAGGATGCAGGAGTGACAGGGCAGGATGCAGGAGTGACGGGGCATGATGCAGGAGTGACAGGGCAGGATGCAGGAGTGAGGAGGCAGGAGTGATGGGGCATGATGCAGGAGTGACGGGGCAGGATGCAGGAGTGACGGGGCAGGATGCAGGAGTGACGGGGCAGGATGCAGGAGTGACGGGGCAGGATGCAGGAGTGAGGAGGCAGGAGTGATGGGGCATGATGCAGTAGTGACGGGGCATGATGCAGGAGTGAGGAGGCAGGAATGACGGGGCAGGATGCAGGAGTGACGGGGCAGGATGCAGGAGTGACGGGGCAGGATGCAGGAGTGAGGAGGCAGGAGTGATGGGGCATGATGCAGGAGTGAGGAGGCAGGAATGACGGGGCAGGATGCAGGAGTGACGGGGCAGGATGCAGGAGTGAGGAGGCAGGAATGACGGGGCATGATGCAGGAGTGAGGAGGCAGGAATGACGGGGCAGGATGCAGGAGTGACGGGGCAGGATGCAGGAGTGAGGAGGCAGGAGTGATGGGGCATGATGCAGGAGTGACGGAGCAGCATGCAGGAGTGAGGAGGCAGGAATGACGGGGCAGGATGCAGGAGTGAGGAGGCAGGAATGACGGGGCAGGATGCAGGAGTGACGGGGCATGATGCAGGAGTGAGGAGGCAGGAATGACGGGGCAGGATGCAGGAGTGACGGGGCATGATGCAGGAGTGAGGAGGCAGGAATGACGGGGCAGGATGCAGGAGTGAGGAGGCAGGAGTGACAGGGCAGGATGCAGGAGTGACGGGGCATGATGCAGGAGTGAGGAGGCAGGAGTGATGGGGCAGGATGCAGGAGTGACGAGCAGGATGCAGGAGTGAGGAGGCAGGAGTGACGGGGCATGATGCAGGAGTGAGGAGGCAGGAATGACGGGGCAGGATGCAGGAGTGAAGAGGCAGGAGTGACGGGGCAGGATGCAGGAGTGACAGGGCAGGATGCTGGAGTGACGGGGCATGATGCAGGAGTGAGGAGGCAGGAGTGATGGGGCATGATGCAGGAGTGACGGGGCAGGATGCAGGAGTGACGGGGCATGAGGCAGGAGTGACAGGGCAGGATGCAGGAGTGACGGGGCAGGATGCAGGAGTGAGGAGGCAGGAGTGAAGGGGCAGGATGCAGGAGTGACAGGGCAGGATGCAGGAGTGACGGGGCATGATGCAGGAGTGAGGAGGCAGGAGTGATGGGGCATGATGCAGGAGTGACGGGGCAGGATGCAGGAGTGAGGAGGAAGGAGTGACGGGGCAGGATGCAGGAGTGACGGGGCAGGATGCAGGAGTGACGGGGCAGGATGCAGGAGTGACGGGGCAGGATGCAGGAGTGAGGAGGCAGGAGTGATGGGGCATGATGCAGGAGTGACGGGGCATGATGCAGGAGTGAGGAGGCAGGAATGACGGGGCAGGATGCAGGAGTGACGGGGCAGGATGCAGGAGTGACGGGGCAGGATGCAGGAGTGACGGGGCAGGATGCAGGAGTGAGGAGGCAGGAGTGATGGGGCATGATGCAGGAGTGACGGGGCATGATGCAGGAGTGAGGAGGCAGGAATGACGGGGCAGGATGCAGGAGTGACGGGGCAGGATGCAGGAGTGAGGAGGCAGGAGTGATGGGGCATGATGCAGGAGTGACGGGGCATGATGCAGGAGTGAGGAGGCAGGAATGACGGGGCAGGATGCAGGAGTGACGGGGCAGGATGCAGGAGTGAGGAGGCAGGAATGACGGGGCATGATGCAGGAGTGAGGAGGCAGGAATAACGGGGCAGGATGCAGGAGTGAGGAGGCAGGAGTGACAGGGCAGGATGCAGGAGTGACGGGGCAGGAGGCAGGAATGAGGAGGCAGGAGTGATGGGGCAGGATGCAGGAGTGACGGAGCAGGATGCAGGAGTGAGGAGGCCGGAGTGACGGGGCATGATGCAGGAGTGAGGAGGCAGGAGTGACGGGGCAGGATGCAGGAGTGACGAGCAGGATGCAGGAGGGACGGGGCAGGATGCAGGAGTGAGGGGGCAGGAGGCAGGAGTGAGGGGGCAGGATGCAGGAGTGAGGGGACAGGAGGCAGGAGTGAGGGGGCAGGATGCAGGAGTGACGGGGCAGGATGCAGGAGTGAGGAGGCAGGAGTGACGGGGCAGGATGCAGGAGTGACAGGGCAGGATGCAGGAGTGACGGGGCATGATGCAGGAGTGAGGAGGCAGGAGTGACGGGGCAGGATGCAGGAGTGACAGGGCAGGATGCAGGAGTGACGGGGCATGATGCAGGAGTGACGGGGCAGGATGCAGGAGTGACGGGGCAGGATGCAGGAGTGACGGGGCAGGATGCAGGAGTGAGGAGGCAGGAGTGATGGGGCATGATGCAGGAGTGACGGGGCATGATGCAGGAGTGAGGAGGCAGGAATGACGGGGCAGGATGCAGGAGTGACGGGGCAGGATGCAGGAGTGAGGAGGCAGGAGTGACGGGGCAGGATGCAGGAGTGACGGAGCAGGATGCAGGAGTGAGGAGGCAGGAGTGACGGGGCAGGATGCAGGAGTGACAGGGCAGGATGCAGGAGTGAGGAGGCAGGAGTGATGGGGCATGATGCAGGAGTGACGGGGCATGATGCAGGAGTGAGGAGGCAGGAGTGATGGGGCATGATGCAGGAGTGACGGAGCAGGATGCAGGAGTGACGGAGCAGGATGCAGGAGTGAGGAGGCAGGAGTGACGGGGCATGATGCAGGAGTGAGGAGGCAGGAATGACGGGGCAGGATGCAGGAGTGAGGAGGCAGGAGTGACAGGGCAGGATGCAGGAGTGACGGGGCATGATGCAGGAGTGAGGAGGCAGGAGTGACTTGGCAGGATGCAGGAGTGACAGGGCAGGATGCAGGAGTGAGGAGGCAGGAGTGATGGGGCATGATGCAGGAGTGACGGAGCAGGATGCAGAAGTGAGGAGGCAGGAGTGACGGGGCATGATGCAGGAGTGAGGAGGCAGGAATGACGGGGCAGGATGCAGGAGTGAGGAGGCAGGAGTGACAGGGCAGGATGCAGGAGTGACGGGGCATGATGCAGGAGTGAGGAGGCAGGAGTGACGGGGCAGGATGCAGGAGTGACAGGGCAGGATGCAGGAGTGACGGGGCAGGATGCAGGAGTGAGGAGGCAGGAGTGATGGGGCATGATGCAGGAGTGACGGGGCATGATGCAGGAGTGAGGAGGCAGGAATGACGGGGCAGGATGCAGGAGTGAGGAGGCAGGAGTGATGGGGCATGATGCAGGAGTGATGGAGCAGGATGCAGGAGTGAGGAGGCAGGAGTGACGGGGCATGATGCAGGAGTGAGGAGGCAGGAATGACGGGGCAGGATGCAGGAGTGAGGAGGCAGGAGTGACAGGGCAGGATGCAGGAGTGACGAGCAGGATGCAGGAGTGAGGAGGCAGGAGTGACGGGGCATGATGCAGGAGTGAGGAGGCAGGAATGACGGGGCAGGATGCAGGAGTGAGGAGGCAGGAGTGACGGGGCAGGATGCAGGAGTGACAGGGCAGGATGCAGGAGTGACGGGGCATGATGCAGGAGTGAGGAGGCAGGAGTGATGGGGCATGATGCAGGAGTGACGGGGCAGGATGCAGGAGTGACGGGGCATGATGCAGGAGTGACAGGGCAGGATGCAGGAGTGACGGGGCATGATGCAGGAGTGAGGAGGCAGGAGTGACGGGGCAGGATGCAGGAGTGACAGGGCAGGATGCAGGAGTGACGGGGCATGATGCAGGAGTGAGGAGGCAGGAGTGACGGGGCAGGATGCAGGAGTGACGGGGCAGGATGCAGGAGTGAGGAGGCAGGAGTGACGGGGCAGGATGCAGGAGTGACGGGGCAGGATGCAGGAGTGACGGGGCAGGATGCAGGAGTGACGGGGCAGGATGCAGGAGTGAGGAGGCAGGAGTGATGGGGCATGATGCAGGAGTGACGGGGCATGATGCAGGAGTGAGGAGGCAGGAATGACGGGGCAGGATGCAGGAGTGACGGGGCAGGATGCAGGAGTGACGGGGCAGGATGCAGGAGTGACGGGGCTGGATGCAGGAGTGAGGAGGCAGGAGTGATGGGGCATGATGCAGGAGTGACGGGGCATGATGCAGGAGTGAGGAGGCAGGAATGACGGGGCAGGATGCAGGAGTGACGGGGCAGGATGCAGGAGTGAGGAGGCAGGAGTGATGGGGCATGATGCAGGAGTGACGGGGCATGATGCAGGAGTGAGGAGGCAGGAATGACGGGGCAGGATGCAGGAGTGACGGGGCAGGATGCAGGAGTGAGGAGGCAGGAATGACGGGGCATGATGCAGGAGTGAGGAGGCAGGAATGACGGGGCAGGATGCAGGAGTGAGGAGGCAGGAGTGACAGGGCAGGATGCAGGAGTGACGGGGCAGGAGGCAGGAGTGAGGAGGCAGGAGTGATGGGGCAGGATGCAGGAGTGACGGAGCAGGATGCAGGAGTGAGGAGGCAGGAGTGACGGGGCATGATGCAGGAGTGAGGAGGCAGGATGCAGGAGTGACGAGCAGGATGCAGGAGGGACGGGGCAGGATGCAGGAGTGAGGGGGCAGGAGGCAGGAGTGAGGGGGCAGGATGCAGGAGTGAGGGGACAGGAGGCAGGAGTGAGGGGGCAGGATGCAGGAGTGACGGGGCAGGATGCAGGAGTGAGGAGGCAGGAGTGACGGGGCAGGATGCAGGAGTGACAGGGCAGGATGCAGGAGTGACGGGGCATGATGCAGGAGTGAGGAGGCAGGAGTGACAAGGCAGGATGCAGGAGTGACAGGGCAGGATGCAGGAGTGACGGGGCATGATGCAGGAGTGACGGGGCAGGATGCAGGAGTGACGGGGCAGGATGCAGGAGTGACGGGGCAGGATGCAGGAGTGAGGAGGCAGGAGTGATGGGGCATGATGCAGGAGTGACGGGGCATGATGCAGGAGTGAGGAGGCAGGAATGACGGGGCAGGATGCAGGAGTGACGGGGCAGGATGCAGGAGTGAGGAGGCAGGAGTGACGGGGCAGGATGCAGGAGTGACGGAGCAGGATGCAGGAGTGAGGAGGCAGGAGTGACGGGGCAGGATGCAGGAGTGAGGAGGCAGGAGTGACGGGGCAGGATGCAGGAGTGACGAGCAGGATGCAGGAGTGACGGGGCAGGATGCAGGAGTGAGGGGGCAGGAGGCAGGAGTGACGGGGCAGGATGCAGGAGTGAGGGGGCAGGAGGCAGGAATGACGGGGCATGATGCAGGAGTGAGGAGGCAGGAATGACGGGGCAGGATGCAGGAATGACGGGGCATGATGCAGGAGTGAGGAGGCAGGAGTGACGGGGCATGATGCAGGAGTGAGGAGGCAGGAGTGATGGGGCATGATGCAGGAGTGACGAGCAGGATGCAGGAGTGACGGGGCAGGATGCAGGAGTGAGGGGGCAGGAGGCAGGAGTGACGGGGCAGGATGCAGGAGTGAGGGGACAGGATGCAGGAGTGACGGGGCAGGATGCAGGAGTGAGGGGGCAGGAGGCAGGAGTGACGGGGCAGGATGCAGGAGTGAGGAGGCAGGAGTGATGGGGCAGGATGCAGGAGTGACGAGCAGGATGCAGGAGTGACGGGGCAGGATGCAGGAGTGACGAGCAGGATGCAGGAGTGAGGGGGCAGGATGCAGGAGTGAGGGGGCAGGAGGCAGGAGTGACGGGGCAGGATGCAGGAGTGAGGGGACAGGATGCAGGAGTGACGGGGCAGGAGGCAGGAGTGACGGGGCAGGATGCAGGAGTGAGGAGGCAGGAGTGATGGGGCAGGATGCAGGAGTGACGGGGCAGGATGCAGGAGTGAGGGGGCAGGAGGCAGGAGTGAGGGGGCAGGATGCAGGAGTGAGGGGACAGGAGGCAGGAGTGAGGGGGCAGGATGCAGGAGTGAGGGGGCAGGAGGCAGGAGTGACGGGGCATGATGCAGGAGTGAGGAGGCAGGAGTGATGGGGCATGATGCAGGAGTGAGGGGGCAGGATGCAGGAGTGAGGGGGCAGGAGGCAGGAGTGACGGGGCATGATGCAGGAGTGAGGAGGCAGGAGTGATGGGGCATGATGCAGGAGTGACGGGGCATGATGCAGGAGTGAGGGGGCAGGATGCAGGAGTGAGGGGGCAGGATGCAGGAGTGAGGGGGCAGGAGGCAGGAGTGACGGGGCATGATGCAGGAGTGAGGAGGCAGGATGCAGGAGTGAGGGGGCAGGAGGCAGGAGTGAGGGGGCAGGATGCAGGAGTGAGGAGGCAGGAGTGAGGGGGCAGGATGCAGGAGTGAGGGGACAGGAGGCAGGAGTGAGGGGGCAGGATGCAGGAGTGACGGGGCAGGATGCAGGAGTGAGGAGGCAGGAGTGACGGGGCAGGATGCAGGAGTGACAGGGCAGGATGCAGGAGTGACGGGGCATGATGCAGGAGTGAGGAGGCAGGAGTGACGGGGCAGGATGCAGGAGTGACAGGGCAGGATGCAGGAGTGACGGGGCATGATGCAGGAGTGACGGGGCAGGATGCAGGAGTGACGGGGCAGGATGCAGGAGTGAGGAGGCAGGAGTGATGGGGCATGATGCAGGAGTGACGGGGCATGATGCAGGAGTGAGGAGGCAGGAATGACGGGGCAGGATGCAGGAGTGAGGAGGCAGGAGTGACGGGGCAGGATGCAGGAGTGACGAGCAGGATGCAGGAGTGACGGGGCAGGATGCAGGAGTGAGGGGGCAGGATGCAGGAGTGACGGAGCAGGATGCAGGAGTGAGGAGGCAGGAGTGACGGGGCAGGATGCAGGAGTGAGGAGGCAGGAGTGACGGGGCAGGATGCAGGAGTGACGAGCAGGATGCAGGAGTGACGGGGCAGGATGCAGGAGTGAGGGGGCAGGAGGCAGGAGTGACGGGGCAGGATGCAGGAGTGAGGGGGCAGGAGGCAGGAATGACGGGGCATGATGCAGGAGTGAGGAGGCAGGAATGACGGGGCAGGATGCAGGAGTGACGGGGCAGGATGCAGGAGTGAGGAGGCAGGAGTGATGGGGCATGATGCAGGAGTGACGGAGCAGGATGCAGGAGTGAGGGGGCAGGAGGCAGGAGTGACGGGGCAGGATGCAGGAGTGACGAGCAGGATGCAGGAGTGACGGGGCAGGATGCAGGAGTGAGGGGGCAGGAGGCAGGAGTGACGGGGCAGGATGCAGGAGTGAGGGGACAGGATGCAGGAGTGACGGGGCAGGATGCAGGAGTGAGGGGGCAGGAGGCAGGAGTGACGGGGCAGGATGCAGGAGTGAGGAGGCAGGAGTGATGGGGCAGGAGTGACGAGCAGGATGCAGGAGTGACGGGGCATGATGCAGGAGTGAGGGGACAGGATGCAGGAGTGACGGGGCAGGATGCAGGAGTGAGGGGGCAGGAGGCAGGAGTGACGGGGCAGGATGCAGGAGTGAGGAGGCAGGAGTGATGGGGCAGGATGCAGGAGTGAGGGGGCAGGATGCAGGAGTGAGGGGGCAGGAGGCAGGAGTGAGGGGGCAGGATGCAGGAGTGAGGGGACAGGAGGCAGGAGTGAGGGGGCAGGATGCAGGAGTGAGGGGACAGGAGGCAGGAGTGAGGGGGCAGGATGCAGGAGTGACGGGGCAGGATGCAGGAGTGAGGAGGCAGGAGTGACGGGGCAGGATGCAGGAGTGACAGGGCAGGATGCAGGAGTGACGGGGCATGATGCAGGAGTGACGGGGCAGGATGCAGGAGTGACGGGGCAGGAGGCAGGAGTGAGAAGGCAGGAGTGACGGGGCAGGATGCAGGAGTGACGGGGCAGGAAGCAGGAGTGAGGAGGCAGGAGTGATGGGGCATGATGCAGGAGTGACGGGGCAGGATGCAGGAGTGAGGAGGCAGGAGTGATGGGGCAGGATGCAGGAGTGACGGGGCAGGATGCAGGAGTGAGGAGGCAGGAGTGATGGGGCATGATGCAGGAGTGACGGGGCATGATGCAGGAGTGAGGAGGCAGGAATGACGGGGCAGGATGCAGGAGTGACGGGGCATGATGCAGGAGTGAGGAGGCAGGAATGACGGGGCAGGATGCAGGAGTGACGGGGCAGGATGCAGGAGTGAGGAGGCAGGAGTGACGGGGCAGGATGCAGGAGTGAGGAGGCAGGAGTGACGGGGCAGGATGCAGGAGTGACGAGCAGGATGCAGGAGTGACGGGGCAGGATGCAGGAGTGAGGGGGCAGGAGGCAGGAGTGACGGGGCAGGATGCAGGAGTGAGGGGGCAGGAGGCAGGAATGACGGGGCATGATGCAGGAGTGAGGAGGCAGGAATGACGGGGCAGGATGCAGGAGTGACGGGGCATGATGCAGGAGTGAGGAGGCAGGAATGACGGGGCAGGATGCAGGAGTGATGGGGCATGATGCAGGAGTGACGGAGCAGGATGCAGGAGTGAGGGGGCAGGAGGCAGGAGTGAGGGGACAGGATGCAGGAGTGACGGGGCAGGATGCAGGAGTGACGGGGCAGGATGCAGGAGTGAGGGGACAGGATGCAGGAGTGACGGGGCAAGATGCAGGAGTGAGGGGGCAGGAGGCAGGAGTGAGGAGGCAGGAGTGATGGGGCAGGATGCAGGAGTGACGGGGCAGGATGCAGGAGTGACGGGGCAGGATGCAGGAGTGAGGGGGCAGGAGGCAGGAGTGACGGGGCAGGATGCAGGAGTGAGGGGACAGGATGCAGGAGTGACGGGGCAGGATGCAGGAGTGAGGAGGCAGGAGTGAGGAGGCAGGAGTGATGGGGCAGGATGCAGGAGTGACGGGGCAGGATGCAGGAGTGAGGGGACAGGAGGCAGGAGTGAGGGGGCAGGATGCAGGAGTGAGGGGGCAGGAGGCAGGAGTGACGGGGCATGATGCAGGAGTGACGGGGCAGGATGCAGGAGTGACGGGGCAGGATGCAGGAGTGACGGGGCATGATGCAGGAGTGAGGAGGCAGGAATGACGGGGCAGGATGCAGGAGTGACGGGGCAGGAGTGAGGAGGCAGGAGTGACGGGGCAGGATGCAGGAGTGAGGAGGCAGGAGTGACGGGGCAGGTTGCAGGAGTGACGAGCAGGATGCAGGAGTGACGGGGCAGGATGCAGGAGTGAGGGGGCAGGAGGCAGGAGTGACGGGGCAGGATGCAGGAGTGAGGGGGCAGGAGGAAGGAATAACGGGGCATGATGCAGGAGTGAGGAGGCAGGAATGACGGGGCAGGATGCAGGAGTGAGGGGGCAGGAGGCAGGAGTGACGGGGCAGGATGCAGGAGTGACGAGCAGGATGCAGGAGTGACGGGGCAGGATGCAGGAGTGAGGGGGCAGGAGGCAGGAGTGACGGGGCAGGATGCAGGAGTGAGGGGACAGGATGCAGGAGTGACGGGGCTGGATGCAGGAGTGAGGGGGCAGGAGGCAGGAGTGAGGAGGCAGGAGTGATGGGGCAGGATGCAGGAGTGACGGGGCAGGATGCAGGAGTGAGGGGGCAGGAGTGAGGGGGCAGGATGCAGGAGTGAGGGGACAGGAGGCAGGAGTGAGGGGGCAGGATGCAGGAGTGAGGGGGCAGGAGGCAGGAGTGACGGGGCAGGATGCAGGAGTGACGAGCAGGATGCAGGAGTGACGGGGCAGGATGCAGGAGTGACGGGGCAGGATGCAGGAGTGAGGGGGCAGGAGGCAGGAGTGACGGGGCAGGATGCAGGAGTGAGGAGGCAGGATGCAGGAGTGAGGGGACAGGAGGCAGGAGTGAGGGGACAGGAGGCAGGAGTGAGGGGGCAGGAGTGAGGAGGCAGGAGTGATGGGGCAGGATGCAGGAGTGACGGGGCAGGATGCAGGAGTGAGGGGGCAGGAGGCAGGAGTGAGGGGGCAGGATGCAGGAGTGAGGGGGCAGGATGCAGGAGTGAGGGGACAGGATGCAGGAGTGAGGGGACAGGAGGCAGGAGTGAGGGGGCAGGATGCAGGAGTGAGGGGGCAGGAGGCAGGAGTGAGGGGGCAGGATGCAGGAGTGAGGGGACAGGAGGCAGGAGTGAGGGGGCAGGATGCAGGAGTGAGGGGGCAGGAGGCAGGAGTGAGGGGGCAGGATGCAGGAGTGAGGGGACAGGAGGCAGGAGTGAGGGGGCAGGATGCAGGAGTGAGGGGGCAGGAGGCAGGAGTGACGGGGCATGATGCAGGAGTGATGGGGCAGGATGCAGGAGTGACGGGGCAGGATGCAGGAGTGAGGGGGCAGGAGGCAGGAGTGACAGGGCAGGAGGCAGGAGTGAGGGGGCAGGATGCAGGAGTGACGGGGCAGGATGCAGGAGTGAGGGGGCAGGAGGCAGGAGTGACAGGGCAGGAGGCAGGAGTGAGGGGGCAGGATGCAGGAGTGAGGGGGCAGGATGCAGGAGTGAGGGGACAGGAGGCAGGAGTGAGGGGGCAGGATGCAGGAGTGAGGGGGCAGGAGGCAGGAGTGACGGGGCAGGATGCAGGAGTGAGGAGGCAGGATGCAGGAGTGAGGGGACAGGAGGCAGGAGTGAGGGGGCAGGATGCAGGAGTGAGGGGGCAGGAGGCAGGAGTGACGGGGCAGGATGCAGGAGTGAGGAGGCAGGAGTGATGGGGCAGGATGCAGGAGTGATGGGGCAGGATGCAGGAGTGACGGGGCAGGATGCAGGAGTGAGGAGGCAGGAGTGACAGGGCAGGAGGCAGGAGTGAGGGGGCAGGATGCAGGAGTGAGGGGACAGGAGGCAGGAGTGACGGGGCAGGATGCAGGAGTGAGGGGGCAGGAGGCAGGAGTGACAGGGCAGGAGGCAGGAGTGAGGGGGCAGGATGCAGGAGTGAGGGGACAGGAGGCAGGAGTGAGGGGGCAGGATGCAGGAGTGAGGGGGCAGGAGGCAGGAGTGACGGGGCATGATGCAGGAGTGACGGGGCAGGATGCAGGAGTGACGGGGCAGGATGCAGGAGTGAGGGGGCAGGAGGCAGGAGTGACAGGGCAGGAGGCAGGAGTGAGGGGGCAGGATGCAGGAGTGACGGGGCAGGATGCAGGAGTGAGGGGGCAGGAGGCAGGAGTGACAGGGCAGGAGGCAGGAGTGAGGGGGCAGGATGCAGGAGTGAGGGGACAGGAGGCAGGAGTGAGGGGGCAGGATGCAGGAGTGAGGGGGCAGGAGGCAGGAGTGACGGGGCAGGATGCAGGAGTGAGGAGGCAGGATGCAGGAGTGAGGGGACAGGAGGCAGGAGTGAGGGGGCAGGATGCAGGAGTGAGGGGGCAGGAGGCAGGAGTGACGGGGCAGGATGCAGGAGTGAGGAGGCAGGAGTGATGGGGCAGGATGCAGGAGTGATGGGGCAGGATGCAGGAGTGACGGGGCAGGATGCAGGAGTGAGGGGGCAGGAGGCAGGAGTGACAGGGCAGGAGGCAGGAGTGAGGGGGCAGGATGCAGGAGTGAGGGGACAGGAGGCAGGAGTGACGGGGCAGGATACAGGAGTGAGGGGGCAGGAGGCAGGAGTGACAGGGCAGGAGGCAGGAGTGAGGGGGCAGGATGCAGGAGTGAGGGGACAGGAGGCAGGAGTGAGGGGGCAGGATGCAGGAGTGAGGGGGCAGGAGGCAGGAGTGACAGGGCAGGAGGCAGGAGTGACGGGGCAGGATGCAGGAGTGAGGGGGCAGGATGCAGGAGTGAGGTTGCAGGAGGCAGGAGTGAGGGGGCATGATGCATTAGAGTGAGGGGGCGGGAGGCAGGAGTAACGGGGCATGATGCAGGAGTGACGGGTAAACGTTACTAATGCTTACCGTTGCAGTAACAGCACAGGAGGACGGCGCACATCGGGATGCTGCAGCAGGAGAGAAGATCCCCCTTCGGAGCGCAGCAGACCACACTGAAAAGGGTGCATCCCAGGTGCGGTGCTCTGCATCCCGGGTGGCGCCGAAGACGTGGAGTGTCGGAGGTGGCAGAAGCGCCGCTGCTTGGGGTGAGAAACTGCTGCAACCCTTCTGCTGCTAAACTCTGCAATTAGTCAATGGGCTCCCCTCACCACAGTGCCCCTCAGGATTAGTTAATTAAGGGGGTAGGATCCCCTCACTCTATAATGTGAATTTCGGGTCATACCATGTGCTATAATGTGAATTTCGGCTCATACCGTGTGCTATAATGTGAATTTCGGCTCATACCATGTGGGGTAATGTGCGTTTCAGCTCATACCGTGTGCTATAATGTGAATTTTGGCTCATTCAGTGTGCTATAATGTGAATTTCGGCTCATGCCGTGTGCTATAATGTGAATTTCGGCTCATACCGTGTGCTATAATGTGAAAGGGGCACCAGTACTAGATAGTATAAGGGTTCCTACTACACTGAAGGTCACGCCCCTTTTGAGTGACCACGCCCCCTTTTCCAGAGCGCGCCTTCGGCGCGCGCATAATTGCTACCTTCCCTTTTTCATTCTCCCTGTTGACATTTCACCTGACGACATTCTAGGAATGTGAACATGTTGCCTGTCAACATCATAACTGTTAACATTTTGGTGTCAGCGTTATGAATGCGGACATCCCTTTTTAGCAGTTATAGAAGCACTTTCTAAGCTGGGAGCACCGTATGATATTCCCGCGCAGAATTCCGGCTCGGAAAGTGTAGAAACTCTCCCATTATTTAGATACGCCACTGACATGGCTGCATGAAGTGTAAAAGTGCAATACATAATAAAGACAACAACTTTCATTTCCATGCACTACAATAGGTGATACAAATTCTATGTACCTACCCAGTGCCATTATACTAAGGAGTGATTCAATTAAAAGCAATGGCCGCAATGTGCCCCTCCGTAAAACAGTGCAATCGAATAAAACCCACTTGGAGATCTAAAGATATTGAGAAAAGATTAGCAGTGGGCGTTTGATCTACAAATCAAAGAATTAAAATGGTTTTTAACTTGACTTTTTGTTTCTTAAATTGTATATCCATGCTGTATTTTTATTTTATTTTAATTTATGTATTTTCTTATTATTTCCTTAGATAATATGATATACGGGCATCCGTGAGATATATGTATTCGACAGGCAACTTCCAGAGTTTGCAACGCAACTGCTACAAGAATATTAGTGGATGTTACTTGGAACACAAATGACTTTCAGTTCCATCAGTTTCAATATCAGGTTTTCCAAAAGCATCCTCCAATTTTTCATTAAAAATCTCTGTAATGAGATCAATATAGCGTCAGTAATGACCATTCATATGATTTAGCAGGGTCTTACCATTAATAATTCTACCCTCTAAACCAGTGGTTCTCAAACTCGGTCCTCAGGACCCCACACAGTGCATGTTTTGCAGGTAACCCAGCAGGTGCACAGGTGTATTAATTTCTCATTGACACATTTTAAAAGGTCCACAGGTGGAGCTAATTATTTCACTTGTGATTCTGAGCGGGATGTATTAACATATATCACCACCCAATGCAGTGATGTTGATCGCATATGTACTAACATATGCGATCAATATCGCAATGCGATGACGGAGGCCCACCACGATACCTGTGAGGTGGTGTGCTGCGGGTCTCCGTCACCTCCCTGGGCTCTTCACCTGCTCCCCTGCCGGGAAGCAGGCAACAGGCTGTCCCCGATGCCTCCTCCGCCCCCCTGCAACCGGAAGGACCTCCGGCTGCGTTGCTAGGGGGAGGAGGAGATTACTTTCCGGAACCAGGCTTCCTGGAGGAAGGTATGCTGGGGAGGAGGAGTGGGTGCAGCGTCTGCGGTGGAGGCGACGGGTTGCGGTGGCCAGCGATAAGTAGCCCATAGGTGTCTATAGGGTATCGCCATCCAAAGATGGCGATACCCTGTGCGGTGAAAACGCGGTGGTCGGGTAATAGTACATACAAATGTGTGATAAAACCCCAAAAAAACGGAGTTTTATCACATTTTCCCTTTAGTAAATCTCACCCAGAGTGTGAGGAGACTTACAAAACATGCACTGTGTGGGGTCCTGAGGACCGCGTTTGAGAACCTGTGCTCTAAACAGTTTCAACCTTGATATATGCTTGTCTAAGAATAACACTTGCATCAAAAGCTTTCATTTCTTCTATTTGTTACTCCGGAATGAGTGAATTAGAGCAATTTCTTTTGAAGTTCTTGAACTGGCCAAGGGGAATTTCATCCAGTTCTTATGGCGCTCACTCATCCTATTTATAATGTAGTCTGTAGGTTTTCTATAGTTTGGGGTTTTGATTACTAATATAAATATTCAGATCTACAGAGACAGTTTCATGTTGACTAATATTACAGGCCACCTTAACATTGAAACTATTGGAATTTAAAGAAAAACAAAAATCATTAAGATCAACTTTTTCCCCATCCATAGAAAAAATCGGTCATCTATATACCAATAAAAAAACATTCCAGGTTTGACACCTGTGAGTTATCAGGACCAGATGCTTTCATTTTCCCAGTATGTCATGAAAAGCTTTGTGTAACTGGGGGCAAAGCTGGTGCCCATTACTGTCCAAAAGTACAAAAAGTAGGTGCTGTCAAAGGACAAATAATTGTTACTTAAAATTTAAGAGGATTCCTTCTGATATGAGTTAAGTGCAGATGACGTCAAGTAAATGAGTGACCTCTTATATGCCTATTAGGATACAATAAGCGTATATAGGCCCCCATTTATCAATGATCATTTTCTCTTATGTTAATTAACGTTACCGTTCACTGCATTTTTTCACTTGAATTAATGAAGCTGCCACCAGCAGGCAGTAATGTGAAACACCTGGCAGTGCTGTTTGTGAAGTCCAAATAGCGCTGTCAAGTTGTTTTTTCTTAAAACTGCGCAAATGGGCAATCTGTTGGCTTTCAGGCACATGCACAGTAGGCAGAGCGGGTGCAGTGTGACTGTGGCTGAGGCAGCAGCAGCACTGCCGCTCCCTCCCCCAAGTACCTGGGCTCCTCCTGCCCCCAGCATCAGTCTTCAGCCCCTTGTGTGTGTCAGAGAGAGAGAGAGTGCCCGTGTATGTGTCAGTGTGTGTGTGTGTGTGTGTGTGCTATGCGCCATGTGCGTGGTGAGAGAGAGGGACTGAACTGGAGAGAGGCAGCAGATGTCTCGGCTAGGTTCTCCTTCCTTCCATTCCTCTCTGGAGCTCTCCCCGCTGTTTTAGTGACTGGCAGTGCTGGTGAGCGTTGTTTACAGACACCCACAAGCTAGAAGGCTACAATAAGGACAACGAGCGGTAAGTGAGGATTACTGCTCGTTGCTAAATTCAGTCACCATATGCTTTCATATGAAGAGTGAGGATAGCGCTGCCATAAAACAGCACTATCAATCTAAAACACAGGTTCTCAAACTCGGTCCACAGGACCCCACACGGTCCATGTTTTGCTGGTCACCTGTAGATTTTTTAAATGTGACAGTTGGTGATACACAGTGCAGCTGCTGGGTGACATGGAAAACGTGAACCGGGTGGGGTCCTGAGGACCGAGTTTGAGAACCACTGATCTATAATAAATATAAAAAGCCCTTAATGATCATTCTGATTGAGTTTGACATGGGGGCCATAGTGTGCTTACACCAGCACTGACCATATAACAATTAGAAGTCCATTGTACTTGTGCCAGTGTCTCTAAGATTTAAAGGGTTTTTTTTCTACAAAGGCTTTAAATAATAATATACCACAGCAGGGACATTAGATGTTTCACTATTTGTTCCAGAAATGATTGGCCTTCCTCAGGAGCTAAGGTGGTCTTTATAGACCATTATATACATGATCATAGTGGAAGGGTCTTTAACATGAATAAAATTAGCCATTATTAGTTCCATTTCTTTTCTCTATTACCTTCGTTCAGTGGTTTGCAGGCTTTTTTGAGATTGGCATAGAGTGTGTACAATATACTGAAGGGCTCGAAACGCACTCTGTACCAGCCCATTCCAAAGAGAATCTTAGGTAAACGCATGGAATGGTGGGGTTCGGTTGCCTGGAAACCCTCCTCCTCTTGGCTAGTGGCTCAAATTATGACAACAATAGCAATGGCATGTAAACTGCCACCACATCATGCAGTTTATGGGACAGAGCAGAGCTGCTGCACATTCCCAGTGCTAGTAACTTCTTCTACCATGTTTGCTGTGTGTGTGGATCTGAGTCCTTAATTAGTCCAATGGACCAGAGAGTATCTACCAGGAAGAAAAGACAGGAGCCTTACCATGTAGTGGGAGAATGTGTGCTTATAATGTGCAGCACTGGTTACATTATGTTTGTGCATTTATTTATTTATTTATTTATTATGGTATGTTTAACCCTTTTCCTGACCACTTATCTTTATATGATTTAAATATGTTTGATATAGTCTATACTATAGACAATCTAGAGTGTTAAATATTAATACTGTATTCTATACCGTATATAAAAAGACCATTGTTTGCATTAAAGTCCAGCGTCGTTATTGGGTTCTTCTACGGCTCCCCCAGGCTCCCATACTTGCTCCAATACGAGTGGGAGGTTGTGGAATGCATTTGGAAACCCCCCCTCTAGAAATCTTGTGTTTGCCACTGAGAATCACAATTGCTAAGAGTTTGATCTATTACATTTCTGGGGAGCAGAGCAAATAAAACTCAGTGAAGATTTAGAGGTATTTGTAATATACATAGGATGCAGCTTATCCAAGCTTCTAGAAAACTTCCATACACCCACCTCACACGCTTCCATTCTTCAGACAACCCACTGGACCCTCTTCAGTCCAATGTTCTTTCCCAGTACTCCACAGCATACTTGCCTACTCTCCAGGAAGCTGTGGGTGGCTCCCGTTTTTTTGGAGTAGTCCCCTGCACACCCGGAGGAGTAGGCAGGGTTCCCGCATCCTGTTCGCACCCTAGTGATGCGGGCAGAATGAAGAGATACTCTCCCATATTCGCGGGTCTGTGGGGTGGGGAAGGGGTTAAAATGACGCACATTGCATCATTTTAGCCCCGCTCCTTTTCCACAGACCCGCAAATCTCTGCGTTATACCGATATGGGGCGGGGCTTGATTATGTCACACCCCGTGCCCCGAAGTCTCCTGCATCGTCTCCTAGGATACATTTTAAAGTAGGCAAGTGTGCGCCACAGAGACTGCACTGACTATGGTGGTCAATAAGGCTACTGTATTACTTGCTTCTAATTCTTATGACCTCCCAGTAGCAGTTCTGTATACAGGGTGGTCTACAAGGAGCACCCAATATCCCCTCTTGGCGTACCAGGGTCCATGATACTTAGGGGGATACTCAATTACCACCGAAGAGACATCGGGGTAAAAACTCCCAATGTTTCTTCGATATTTTTTTTCCGGGATATTCAATTTGAACACCTGAAAAAAAAGTACTTTTTCACCTGAAAACACACAGGTTCAGTGAAACCTGTGGGTTTTTGGCAAAAACAGACCCATTTTCGGACAAAAATGGGGCTGTTTTCAGGGATTTTGCATTGCCTGCCGGCTTCTCTGGGCTAATTTAATAGCCCCCCTGGCAAAACTATTTCATCCGACAGTGAGTGCGGGTAATTGAATATCCCCCTTAGCCGCAGCAAGCGTCTTTTTTTCTCAAACATTTACATATTATATGCACTGCTAACATGGCAAGAAGTGACAAATCTCCATTGCTAGAGTATACTGACCACAGGGGGCTTGCAGTGCATGTGAGTAAGCAAATCCGTGTACAAAAGGTTCCGTAGTGTAACTAGAATTTTTTCTCCCCCAAGCCAAAAAATTCTTCGACGCCCCCCTCCCCATCCCCCATCCCCCATAATTGGCACTAGTAAAGGGACAAACATGCGCGCGCCACAAAAATGGGGGTGTGGCTTTGTTGAAATGGGCGTGGCTTTGTTGAAATGGGCGTGGTATTGTAGGAAAAGACCACCTTATACCCCAGTTTTGCAACCTGCACGCCCAGACGTTGGCCACCACAGGAAAGAAAAATAATCCTGATTCATGCCCCTTACATTATTTGTCATTTTTCCTCCTTATAGTAATGCCCAGTATACATTATGCCACATACTGCACTGGCCCTTAGACATTATGCCACACACAATAATGCACATGACACAATATGCACACACCATAATGCCTGTGACACATTATGCCACACACCGTAATGCCTGTGACACATTATGACAGGAATCGCAATGCCCCTGATACATTATAGCACATACAATGCCTGTGACACATTATGACACCCACCGCAATGACCCTGAGACATTATACCACATACCACAATGCCCGTGATATAGGGGGTCATTCCGAGTTGTTCGCTCGCAAGCGGATTTTAGCAGATTTGCTCATGCTAAGCCGCCGCCTACTGGGAGTGAATCTTAGCATCTTAAAATTGCGAACGATGTATTCGCAATATTGCGATTACACACCTCGTAGCAGTTTCTGAGTAGCTCCAGACTTACTCGGCATCTGCGATCATTTCAGTGCTTGTCGTTCCTGGTTTGACGTCACAAACACACCCAGCGTTCGCCCAGACACTCCTCCATTTCTCCGGCCACTCCTGCGTTTTTTCCGGAAACGGCAGCGTTTTTTCCCACACGCACATAAAACGGCCTGTTTCCGCCCAGTAACACCCATTTCCTGTCAATCACATTACGATCGCCAGAACGATGAAAAAGCCGTGAGTAAAATTCCTAACTGCATAGCAAATTTACTTGGCGCAGTCGCAGTGCGGACATTGCGCATGCGCATTAAGCGGAAAATCGCTGCGATGCGAAGATTTTTACAGAGCGAACAACTCGGAATGACCCCCATAGTATACAACACACCGTAATGCCTGACACATTATTACACACACCGCAATGTCCGTGATACATTATGCCACACACTGCAATGACCCTGAGACATTATACCACATATCACAATGCCCGTGATATAGTATAGCATACACCGTGATGCCTGTGACACATACCACAATGCCCGTTATACCCTATGCCACATACCGCAATGCCCCTGAGACATTATACCACATACCACAATGCCCGTGATATAGTATGCCACACACCGTAATGCCTGTGACACATTATGACACACACCGCAATGTCCGTGATACATTATGCCACACACCGTAATGCCCATTACACATTAAGTCCTACAGTAAGGCTTCTAATTACTTTTAAATTACCTGCTCGTTGCCAGGGGTTTCATGCTCTTGGTTCCATGCACGGTGCCAGGGGTTTTCATGCTCAGGGTGTCATGCTCGTTGCCACGGGTTTCATGCACTGGATGTCATGCTCGTTGCCAGGGGTTTCATGCACTGGGTGTCATGCTCGTTGCTAGGCGGTAGTGCTTGTTGCTAGGGCTGTGCTCCCAGTGCCACATATGCCCCCAGTGACAGATATTCCCCCACAGTACCAGGTACTCACATGCCCCGAGTGCCAAATATAGCCCCCCCCCCATGTGCCAGGTACACATATACCCCCCCAGTGCCACATATGCCCCCAGTGCCAAATATTCCCCCACAGTGCCAGGTACTCACATGCCCCCAGTGCCAAATATAGCCCCCCCATGTGCCAGGTTACAACACATATACCCCCCAGTGCCACATATGCCCCCAGTGCCAGATATTCCCCCACAGTGCCAGGTACTCACATGCCCCCAGTGCCAAATATAGCCCCCCCCCATGTGCCAGGTTCACATATACCCCCCCAGTGCCACATATGCCTCCTCAGTGCCCCATATGCCCCCCTCAGTGCAAAATATGCTCCCCCAGCGCCAGTTAAATCCCCCCCCCCCCTCCCCGCTGTTTTGTGATGGAGGGACATGGAGGGCACAGAGCGCGCCTCTCCTGTGTCCCTCCTGGGTCTCCGGCGTGTCTGTTACAGGAAGTGCCGGTTCGTGAGCCAATCAGAGCTCACGAA
This sequence comes from Pseudophryne corroboree, assembly GCF_028390025.1. NCBI lineage: Eukaryota > Metazoa > Chordata > Amphibia > Anura > Myobatrachidae > Pseudophryne > Pseudophryne corroboree. The sequence goes on from NC_086448.1 coordinate 61,017,353, forward strand.
CGGCACTTCATTTATTAGACCCGCCGGAGACCCAGGAGGGACACAGGAGAGGCGTGCGCTGTGCCCTCCGTGTCCCTCCTTACAGCAGCGGAGGGTTAGTGAGAGGAGACAGCAGATCGACATGCGGACGCTCGTCCGCATGTCAATCTGCGCTAAATCAGTGGCGGCGCCCCCAAGCCACCGCGAGGGCTGCGGGGGCAGTAGTTACGCTACTGGTACTCGGCTATTCCTCCCACAACGTTCTGTAATGTTTTATCTGTGACTTTGTACGTAAATTTTACCAATTCCTCTGTGACCAAAGGTATCAACCTGGCATCTCTAGTGCACTGTAAGATGCAATATTTAGGGGAAAAGTGCATTGTGCTACCCATGCTGGAGTTTCTAAAGGCCCCCCTACATCAGTGGCCGTGATTCCCCAACACAGTGATGATGTCGGGGAAACGTGGAAATTAAACATGATAAAAATACCCGATTTCCTGACTCAGCTGTCGGGGCATCGGGACATTGCCTCCATACGTCTATGAGGTATGGGGTCCTTAAGTTGCTTCAAGTGGCAAGTGCCATACAGTATGATCCATATGATGTTAGAGATGTATCAAACCATGGAGAGCGCTAAAGTGGAAAGAGATTAAGGGGTCTATGTAATAAGCCTTGGAGAGAGATAATGTGGATGGGGATAAAGTACCAGTCAATCAGCTATGAACTGCCATTTTTCAAACCCAGTCTGTGGCATGGCAGCTAGGAGCTGATTGGCTGGTACTTTATCTCTCTCCACTTTATTTCCATCCATGGCTTAGTACATAGACCCGTGTACCAACCAAATTAGCTTCTAACTGTCACAGACTGTGGCCCAGATTTATTAAGCCTTGGTGAGTGATAATTGTCTATAAAGTACCAGCCAATCAGCTCCCAACTGTCATTTTTCAAACCCAACCTGTGACATGGCAGTTAGGAGCTGATTGGCTGGCACTTTATCACCAAGCAATTTCTCACTCTTCAAAGCTTGATAAATCTGGGCCAGAGTTTGAAAATTGACAACTGATTGGTTGGTACTTTATCTCTCTCCACTTTCTTTCTCTCCATACTTTGACACATCTCCTGTTTATGAGGACCCATCTGTATGGTCACAGTGCAAGTATAATCAAAACCACCACAGAATAAACAATGGAATACAATGAATGTGAACAATACGTAGGCCTCCATTTATCAACGTAACTAAAGCTCAATAACGCTAATCTATACTGATAAAAGGTGTTTTCACACCTATCCTGTATCTATCAAGACAGGGGGACATTTACTAAGCAGTGATAAGAGCGGAGAAGTGAGCCAGTGGAGAAATTGTCCATTAACCAATCAGCAGCTCTGCATCATTTTATAGTATGCAAATTATAGATGTTACTTTAGCGCTGATTGGTTGCCATGGGCAACTTCTCTACTGGCTCACTTCTCCGCTCTTATCACTGCTTAGTAAATGTCTCCCAGAAACCATTAAGAATATGGGGGGTCATTCCGAGTTGTTCGCTCGCTAGCAGTTTTTAGCTGCCGTGCAAACACCTAGTCGCCGTCCACGGGGGGAGTGTATTTTTGCTTTGCAGGAGTGCGAACGCCTGTGCAGCAGAGCGCCTGCAAACACATTTTGTGCAAAACAAGACCAGCCCTGTAGTTACTTATCCTGTGCGATGATTGCTGCGACAAGTGACACGGTAATGACATCAGATACCCGCCCAGGAAACGCGCCGGCCACGCCTGCTTTTTTCCAAACACTCCCAGAAAATGGTCAGTTGACACCCATAAACGCCCTCTTTCTATCAATCTCCTTGCGTTCGGCTGTGCAATTGGAATCGTTGCTAGAACTAGTGCAAAACCACAAAAGATTTCATACCCGTACAACGAGCGTGCGCATTGCGGTGCATACGCATGCGCAGATTAGCCATTTTTTCACAGATCGCTATGCAGCGAACAACGGCAGCTAGCGATCAACTCGGAATTACCCCCATTGTCCCACCAAAGCCTGCTCCATAAACAAGAGGATGCTGTAACTCACATTACCAGCAGAGGAATAGAGGACCGTGGGATCAGTAAATTGTGTATTTATGATGGACATTACTGAGGTTTCTTCATAGCATCATCACTGTGTGACTTCTGATGGAACGAGACAGAGCACAGTAATGTCACCAAGTTAGGCTCAATAACAAATTCAGCAAGTTGTGTATTTTTATCCAGATCATCTGTAAGCCAGTATGTCAGCAACTGACCTGGCATGATGTCACCTCCAGCCACCCGATCTCGCAGCCTGACAATTCCTGCGTACTGGGTTCTTCCACAGCCCTGGATGAGAGGCACAGATGTCATGTGTGAGATGGATCCTGTCGTCACAGTATCCACAGAGCAGGAGAGAGCTAGAACAAAGTCACACTCAGTAGGGTGTTAGGATGACCAGCTGTCTGTACTGGCAGATAATAACCTGTTTAGTCAACACACTGAGTGGATCACACACAGGCCCATTAATGGGGATGTAATGGAAACAACGCTGTGTGCTGATTGTACAGGCAGGGCTGTCGCTCAGTGACTGGAGAGTAATTGGTATTGTGTATTCTGTCAGGGATTAAATATGGCCGTGATTGCTTTTCTATGCTGGCAGTTATTTATGTCGCAAAGTACTAACTTTTCATGCCCAGACAAAGTACATGTAATACTCTATGTATGCCGGCAAGGACATCACTCTAGTGTATTGTGCGTACTGTATATGCTGCACTAACCCCTAGATCGTGTATTTTTGTATGTATCCCATTGCCCACAATTTAATTGACCCCTAAGTATGAGATCAGATTTAAAATGAAAGACGGCCCTATTAATCAATATTATTTTTTACTGAAATGTATTACAGGGCTTTTAGAAGTTTTCGTGAAAAACTACTCTAACCTTTTTAATTTGCATTTATTTTAGTAAGCAGATCACATTTTCCATACTTGTAATGTGATCTGTTCAGATTTACAAAAAAAATTAAATGAGAAAAATACCAGGTGGAGCCCTGTGATAATAATGCTATCTTGAGATTGTGTTATCCACGGTTCTCTCCGGTTCCCGGCCTCCTTCTCTAATTTGACAGGCAGAACAGAGTCAGAAACTGGTGCAGGGATCCACTGTCTGTGTTCAATAGAACTACAGGCTGATCAATGCAAAAAAAAAAGGTTTTACCACTTACAGGCCCCGGTGCAGTAATTTGTGACCCAGTGAGCTCCTCTGTGACTCCGGTCATCTGATTGCCAGCTTCCTGCTCTTTGACCTCGGTTATCAGATGTCTGCTGTAAACCGGCATCTCAGTTTACAGCAGACATCAGATGACAGGATCACAGAGCTGGAAGCCGGCTATCAGATGACCGGAGTCACGTTGGAGCTCACTGTTGGTTACTGATCACCGGGTAAGTGCATGTGAGTGGGGGGTACCCGGCCGCACATGTGCAGCATATAGTCATTGTATCTTTTTCACGAAAAATTAAAATATGCAAATGTCTCAGCTGCCGGGAGTATAGAGACGGCCATAATCGGTGTTTCTGACCCGTCGCTTGCGTACAAAGACGCAACCATCGTATGGGCAACTTAAATCTCTCCACTGCAAACATAATTGACATTGCGTCCATAGCCAATAGCTCCAGTGCTGTGAGGTGGCAATGCTAACCACTGTGCCACCGTGACACCCCACATATTTTCTATAGCTCTGCAAAAAAATGTTTTTTTCCCAAAGTGTGTGGTTTTGTAATGCAATTACTGATAAGCCAGAAAGTTTCAGTTAATTATTTAGATGTAAATCCTTTGTTTATTTCCCAAACGCGCAGCCTTGCGTTTATCTATGTGACATTTGTCATCTAGCCTTTTTCACTCTCTCAAATTCCTTTCCCAGAGAGGAAACATCCTGTTCTCAGTACAATGTCTTACATAATCGCACTTGCCTGCAAATCCGAATACACAGTGTTCAAAGCCAATTTCCTGTATATCTCATTATTAAAGGTAAATCAGTATATAACCTAGACATATTTACTAAGCCGTTTCTTTAAGATGCTAAAATATTGATATATTTATTTATTTTTTAAAGGGGACACTACAACCAAAATTGCATAATTGAAGTATGTTAGATAATAATGTATTATCGATAGTTATTTTTGTAGATAAAAAATAAAAGCTTGTTGCTCTTTTATTGCTGTTGCTGCTGATGTTTTAGTCTGTAACTGCTTTTGCTCAGTCTTGGTGACCGGTTTACCTTTCACAATGCTGCAGACAGTAATTGCTGTTGTAGCCCCCTTACAGGGTTAAATAGACAGCTGTCTAAGGTATGTTTTATTTAGAGATGAGCGGGTTCGGTTCGTCGAGATCCGAACCCCCCCGAACTTCACCCATTTTACACGGTTCCGAGGCAGCCTCGGATCTTCCCGCCTTGCTCGGTTAACCCGAACGCGCCCGAACGCCATCATCCCGCTGTCGGATTCTCGCGAGATTCATATTCTATATAAAGAGCCGCGTGTCGCCTCCATTTTCACTCGTGCATTGGAGATTGAACGGAGAGGACGTGGCTACGTTCTCTGCCTGAAAAGCTCCATAATCTGTGCTCAGTGTGCTGCAAATAATCTGTGCTGAGTGTGCTGAAAATATCTGTGCTCACTGCTCAGTGTGCTTTATTGTGGGGACTGGGGACCACCAGTATAACAGTAGTACAGTACAGTAGGCCATTGCTGTATCTTGCAGCTCTGTGTCACTGCAAGTATCCATTCCATATCTGTGCGGCATTTTTGTGAGCAGTATATATAGTATTACAATGCAGCATTTTGGTGACCAACAGTATATAGTTGTACAGTAGGCCATTGCTGTATCTTGAAGATCTGTGTCACTGCAAGTATCCATTCCATATCTGCGCTGCATTTTTGTGAGCAGTATATATAGTATTACAGTGCAGCATTTTGGTGACCAACAGTATATAGTTGTACAGTAGGTAATTGCTGTATCTTGCAGCTCTGTGTCACTGTAAGTATCCATTTAATATCTGTGCTGCATTTTTGTGAGCAGTATATATAGTATTACAGTGCAGCATTTTGGTGACCAACAGTATATAGTTGTACAGTAGGCCATTGCTGTATCTTGCAGCTTTGTGTCACTGCAAGTATCCATTCCATATCTGTGCTGCATTATTGTGAGCAGTATATAGTAGGACAGTGCAGCATTTTGGTGACCAGCAGTATACATATATAGTACAGTACAGTAGGCTATTGCTGTATCTTGCAGCTCTGTGTCACTTCTAGTATCTTGATCAGTGCTCAATATCTGCTGCATTGCTGTGACCAGTATGTATACTGTACTGTGCGACGTGTGTTATACACCTGGTGATTACTGATTATACATCCTGTAATCTGTACTGAGCGATGTGTGAGATACACCTGGGGATTATACACCCTATATACTGTACTGTGCGATGTGTGTTATACACCTGGTGATTACTGATTATACATCCTGTAATCTGTACTGAGCGATGTGTGAGATACACCTGGGGATTATACACCCTATATACTGTACTGTGCGACGTGTGTTATACACCTGGTGATTACTGATTATACATCCTGTAATCTGTACTGAGCGATGTGTGAGATACACCTGGGGATTATACACCCTATATACTGTACTGTGCGACGTGTGTTATACACCTGGTGATTACTGATTATACATCCTGTAATCTGTACTGAGCGATGTGTGAGATACACCTGGTGATTATACACCCTATATTATTATTATTATTATTATTATTATCCTTTATTTATATGGTGCCACAAGGGTTCCGCAGCGCCCAATAAATACATAAATACACAAACAGGAAACATAAATAATAATTTATAAATTCATAAATAATAATAGGAGTACATAAATAATCAAACAGGAAAACAGCAACTTACAGTTGATGACAGTATAGGACAAGTACAGGGTAAATAAACATAGTTACATCAGCAGATGACACTGGAATAAGTATCAGGTGGTAGAAGACTGCTGGATGTGGTACAGTTGAAGATTATTAAAGTAAGACAAAGGATAAGCACATGAGGGAAGAGGGCCCTGCTCGTGAGAGTTTACAATCTAAAGGGGAGGGGTAGACAGACATGGGTGACACAGATGGGGTACATAGAGAACGTGGAACAGAGGGTTAGGATGAGATTTGGCTGGGTTTGGTGAAGAAGTGGACCCCCAGAAGGCACAAGTCAATACTTAACATTGCAACATTTTACTGGGCTACGCAGGAGAAAATTAAAAATAGGGGAAAATAAAAATTAAAAAAAAGAATCGATAACTTCTACCGCTTTCAAAAAGGTCAATGGAAGCTGAAATAATGAACAACTACCTCATGGAAGCCAGATACAGTATACCAAACAGTACTTAGCAGAGTTAGGAATGAGTGCTTATGAAATACAGTGACATTTTGTCATAATATTTCAGAAACTGCATGGCTGGTCTCTTGCACTCTTTTGCTCTAATACACCACCTGCTTTAGGATTTATATTCAAAAACATTATGTCTCCATAATCCCAAAAACGTCAGTCTTCTTGGAAAGTGGTTTGTTCCTTTGTAAGGGAAAGAGAACAAACGTTCTCAAACAATGGTTTCTCAATTTCTTTTTCCTCTGGGAAGGGATTGTGGATTCGCAAGAATATCTGAGCATTTCTGTAATCAGAAAGCAGCGACTTTCTACAAATGTTTACGAATAATTCCAGTGATTTTGTCATTTTCTTCCAGTGATTTGGACCAATATTACCATTGATTAGAACGAATAATTCCTGTGATTTTGTCATTTTCTTCCAGTGATTTGGACCAATAATACCACTAATTAGAACGAATAATTCCTGTGATTTTGTCATTTTCTTCCAGTGATTTGGATCAATAATACCATTGATTAGAACGAATAATTCATGTGATTTTGTCATTTTCTTCCAGTGATTTGGACCAATAATACCATTGATTAGAACAAATAATTCCTGTGATATTGAGGTGTTTGTGTTGCTTAGCTTAGCCGTCCAGCGACCACAGTGCACCTCTTTTTCTCTTTTCTTTGCATCATGTGCTGTTTGGGGACTATTTTTTAAGTGCCATCCTGTCTGACACTGCAGTGCCACTCCTAATGGGCCAGGTGTTTGTGCCAGCCACTTAGGTCGCTTAGCTTAGTCATCCGGCGACCTTGGTGCACCTCTTTTTTTCTTTGCATCATGTGCTCTTTGGGGACTATTTTTTTAAGTGCCCTCCTGTCTGACACTGCAGTGCCACTCCTAGATGGGCCAGGTGTTTGTGCCGGCCACTTGGGTCATTTAGCTTAGCCATCCAGCGACCTTGGTGCACCTATTTTTCTCTTTTCTTTGCATCATGTGCTTTTTGGGGACAATTTTTTTGAAGTGCCATCCTGCCTGACACTGCAGTGCCACTCCTAGATGGGCCAGGTGTTTGTGCCGCCCACTTGGGTCACTTTGCTTAGTCATCCAGTGACCTTGGTGCAAATTTTAGGACTAAAAATAATATTGTGAGGTGTTCAGAATAGACTGGAAATGAGTGGAAATTATGGTTATTGAGGTTAATAATACTATGGGATCAAAATTACCCCCAAATTCTATGATTTAAGCTGTTTTTGAGGACACGTGTCACAGACATAGGGAGACATTTACTAAGCAGTGATAAGATCGGAGAAGTGAGCCAGTAGAGAAGTTGCCCATGGCAACCAATCAGCACTGAAGTAACATCTATAATTTGCATACTATAAAATGATACAGAGCTGCTGATTGGTTGATGGGGCAACTTCTCCACTGGCTCACTTCTCCGCTCTTATCACTGCTTAGTAAATGTTTCCCTAAGAATGCCTGGCAACCTTGGTGGTCTAGGGAAGGTTAATGATAGAATTACTGGTGGCCAAAGGGTGCCTACTAGTAACGCTGGGAGAGGCTGCAGTGGGGAGATTAATTTCTAGCTGCTGTGTAAAGCGTTGGTGGCAGTGCAGCAGGTGAATGACAGGTGGAGCCAGTCAGGGAGTCAGTGCTGGAAGGCTGCACTGGGCGGAGTTGCTGAGAGGTGAACGAACAGAGACTGTGTTGGCCCTCATTCCGAGTTGTTCGCTCGCTAGCTGCTTTTAGCAGCATTGCACACGCTAGGCCGCCGCCCTCTGGGAGTGTATCTTAGCTTAGCAGAATAGCGAACGAAAGATTAGCAGAATTGCTACTAAATATTTTCTTGCAGTTTCTGAGCAGCTCCAGACTTACTCCTACACTGCGATCACCTAAGTCCGTTTAGTTCCTGGTTTGACATCACAAACACGCCCTGCGTTCGGCCAGCCACTCCCCCGTTTCTCCAGACACTCCCGCGTTTTTCCCTGACACGCCTGCGTTTTTTAGCACACTCCCGGAAAACGCTCAGTTACCACCCAGAAACGCCCCTTTCCTGTCAATCACTCACCGATCAGCAGTGCGACTGAAAAGCGCAGCAGGATCCAAAGCAAAACTGCTACCTTTTTAGTTAATGCGCAATTAGCAACAAATGGCAGCATAGCGAAAATCGGCAACGAGCAAACAACTCGGAATGACCCCCGTTATCCGTAAAGTAGAGAGGATCCTGTAAGAACTCTTACCTGCTGAAGGGCCGGGCACAATGGCGAGTGACAGTTGCCTAGTGGACAAGGAGGAAAAACAGAGCCTGGTATCAAAACATCAGACAGGTCTGTCAGAATTACCCTCTCCTTACACCACCAACAGGAGGTCCAATAATCGCCAGATTTGCAAGTTTGCAATTTTGCAACTACAGCTGAATAAGTCCCTGTATCCAACCTGCACTGTATCTGTATCTAACCCGCACTGAGTCCAAGCCTCACTGTATTCAACCTGTAGTGCATCCGACCCACGGTGTAACCCGCACTGTATCGAACCACACTGTATCTGACCCACACTGTATCCAACCCACACTGTAACCTGCACTGTATATGACCCGCATTGTGTGTCCAACACTGTAACCCTCACTGTATCCAACCTGCACTGTAGCCTGCATTGTATTCGACCTGACTGTATCCGACCTGCACTGTATCTGCCCTGCAGTGTACAGTATGTACCACACTGTAACCCACAGTGTATCCAACCTGCACTGTAACCCACACTGTATACACCAGCACTGTGTGTCCAGCATTGTAGCACAGTTAATATTTAACTGTGTGTCCCAATGGGGATCCGGTCTGAAGATCGACAGTGTCTAGGTCGATAATGTTTAGGTCGACCACTATAGGTCGACAGTCACTAGGTCGACATGGATGGAAGGTCGACAGGGTTTCTAGGTCGACATGTGCTAGGTCGACAGGTCTAAAGGTCGACATGAGTTTTTAAAAAAAATAAATCTTTTTTTGAATTTTTTCATACTTAACGATCCACGTGGACTACGATTGGAACGGTAAAGTGTGCCGAGCGAAGCGGTAGCAGAGCGAAGGCACCATGCCCGAAGCATGGCGAGCGGACGCGGTGCACTAATTTGGGTTCCCGGTCACTCTACGAAGAAAACGACACAAAAAAAAAAAATCCTCATGTCGACCTTTAGACATGTCGACCTAGAAACCCTGTCGACATTCCATCCATGTCGACCTAGTGACTGTCGACCTATAGTGGTCGACCTAAACATTGTCGACCTAGACACTGTCGATTTGATGAACCACACCCGTCCCAATGTATTCCGCACTGCACTTCACACTGTATCCAGCAGGTATGGAACTCTGTTTTTATGATTGGAGACATTATGCGGAGCTGCTCAACAGAAAGGCTGATTGACTGGGGCTTTACATGGGCACAGAGTGCCAGTCGTCAGTGGCTCAGGGCCCCCAGGAGGGAGGTACAGATTGGGCACTGAGAATAGGCATGTGCTGGGGGCATGTGTACTTGTGTAGGGGGCATCCACACAGTGTCGGACTGGGACATAAAGGGCCCGCCGGGGACATGCAGTGGTAGGGGCCTATGTTTAGAAGCTTGGCTAACCATTAGTGAATGGAATGGGCCCCTTTATAAATACATATAGTAAATACTGCTAGTGCATGCACGATAATGTACCAGATTAATAACAGCAATGTACTGTAGAAACTACACCATAGTCCTGTGCAGTATAAGGTAACATATATAATGTATAATTCAAGTGCACAGTCTGGAGTCAGATACCTAGAGGAGGGGGGTTTCCCCTGTACCCCTGTAGGCCAGTCTGACCCTGCATCCACATCTGCTGTTGCTATTTTACTTATGGTTTAGGGTTTTTTCTGTTAATTACTACTACTTTAGAGCAATGATATTCCACACACAATTCTTAGTAAATTTCAGTGTTGAATTGTTTTATATTGATAGTACTTGCAAATTGATTCGATTGGTTATATCGTTAATACATTCTAATTTGCAATACATTGTTAAACAGAAATAACTGCCGTGTGTTTGTGCCGCTGCTCCGCTGCTTAGTTTAGCCAGCCAGGCTCTGGCCTATGTTGGTGAACAATATTGTGAGCTGTGAGGTGGTCAAAATTCATATAAAACTGTAAGAACAAAAAAAAGGCCCAAATTACGTGATTTCATCTGTTTTTATAAATTTTTGAAAATAATACAGATCCAGAATCAGTGGCGGATCCAGAAGGGGGTGATGAGGGCGATCGCTCCCCGTAGCACAGTGACCCAGCCCCGCCCACTTGTTCTTGCGGGCAGCAGAGGTCGGGGGAGCTGAGTGCGATGGCCAGGACCTGGCCGCATTGACAGGGCTGCTGAGATGGCGCTGGAAAAAGGGGAACTGGCTGCCGTAATGTGTAAAAGGGGAAACTGTCTGCTGAAATGTGTAAAAAGGGGGATGCTGTCTGCCGTAATGTGTAAAAAGGAGACACTGTCTGCCGTAATGTGTAAAAAAGGGGATGCTGTCTGCCATAATGTGTAAAAAAGGGACGCTGTCTGCCATAATGTGTAAAAAGGGTGACTGTCTGCCGTAATGTGTAATAAAGGGGATGCTGTCTGCCGTAATGTGTAAAAAGGGGACGCTGTCTGCCGTAATGTGTAAAAGGTGGACTGTCTGAAGTAATGTGTAAAAAGGTGGACTCTGTCTGCCATAATGGGTAAAAAAGGGTATTCTGTCTGCCGTAATGTGTAAAAAGGGGATGCTGTCTGCCGTAATGTGTAAAAAGGGGACGCTGTCTGCCGTAATGTGTAAAAAAGGGGACTCTGTCTGCCGTAATGTGTAAAAAGGGGACTGTCTGCCGTAATGTGTAAAAAAGGGGACGCTGTTTGCCGTAATGTGTAAAAAGGAGACGCTGTCTGTCATAATGAGTAAAAAGAGGAACTGTCTGCCGTAATGTGTAAAAAGGGGACGCTGTCTGCCATAATGTGTAAAATGGGGATTCTGTCTGCCTTAATGTGTAAAAAGGGGGACTGTCTGCCGTAATGTGTAAAAAAGGGGACGCTGTCTAAAAATGTGGACTCTGTCTGCCGTAATGGGTAAAAAGGGGATTCTGTCTGCCGTAATGTGTAAAAAGGGGATGCTGTCTGCCGTAATGTGTAAAATGGGGACGCTGTCTGACGTAATGTGTAAAAAAGGAGACTCTGTCTGCCGTAATGTGTAAAAAGGGGGACTGTCTGCCATAATGTGTAAAAAGGGGATGCTGTCTGCCGTAATGTGTAAAAAGGGGACTCTGTCTGCAGTAATGTGTCAAAAAGGGGACTCTGTCTGCCGTAATGTGTATAAAGGTGGACTGTCTGCTGTAATGTGTAAAAAGGGGACGCTGTCTGCCGTAATGTGTAAAAAGGGGACTGTCTGCCGTAATGTATAAAAAAGGGATGCTGTCTGCCATAATGTGTAAAAAAGGGGACGCTGTCTTCTGTAAAGTGTAAAAAGGGGACTCTGTCTGCCGTAATGTGTAAAAACGGGATGCTGTCTGCCGTAATGTCTAAAAGGTGGACTCTGTCATAATGAGTAAAAAGGGGATGATGACTGCCGTAATGTGTAAAAAGGAGACTCTATCCGCCGTAATGTGTAAAAGGGGCTCTACCTGGTATAGTGGCGCTACTGAATAATGGAGACTACTGTGCACCGTAATATGAATTGGTATTATTTTGTGGCCACACCCCTTCCCCATGAAGCCACGCCCCTATATTTTTGCCGTACGCTTACGGCGCGCACTGCTCCTATTTTACCTAAAGGGGGGGGGGGGCGACGATCCTGTTTCTTGCACACAGCGCTAAAATGTCTAGTTACGGCACTGTAATAATTTTCTTTCTTTTTTTTTTTACTTTCAGGTTTTCCTTGTCCCCTTGCTGAAATATTAATGATTAGTTACCAAGTCCCCAGACATGAGGACGGATGGAGGTAACCCTTATTAATAATAAGAACAGATATATATTGCTGCTCTGTGACCAATCAGCTGTACTTGTAATTCATGTGCGTCCATTGCAGGGAAAGTGTGGTCAAAGTGGGCGTGGCCTGCTGCTTGGTGGGCAGGGTCAATGTAGCTCTAGATGTGTCTGGGCTAAGCAGGGGTGTGACCAAGGTAGATCAGGGGCGTATCTACTCATGACCCAAACCCTGTGTTTAATTACTGTGGTGTCATCATTATTATATATGTTGGATTCCAGTTCTCTTCTTGCAATCCTACCATGATTTCCTACCCGAAATTGGTATACAACTATACACATGGTATAAAATAAGAGGAGGAACAGTATTAGGACCAAGTCTTGCTGCCCTCATTAAGGAGCATGTTACATGAGCAGGTTCCTGTTCTTCAGTATAAATTTACAATACTGTAGCTTTGCAGCCTATATGGATGCACCTTAGGGTAACACCAATGCCGGAACGCCCGTATTGCAACAGCCCCGCTGAAATCGAAAGAACTGAGATTTGTCAATCACATCTCTGGAGCCATCTCGCCTAGAAGCGGCCGGCAACCGTACTTTGACTGTTGGGAAATCGCTATTGCACAGTCAGACAGCTATTGCTTTCTAGCACTCTCAGCAGAACAACTCCGGTCTATGGACAACCATACCTTTGTCTGCCAGGGAACTGCTGACTACTGTCGTAGGCTAGGGCCGTCTATCCGTACACAGCAGAGCCCTGAGCTATAATTGACTTGTTAGGCAATGTCAGCTATTGCATTCCTTGGTTTGCAGCCAACACTATGTGTAATACCTCAGCCGGCCTGTTACTAGTTAATCCTTTCCTAATCTGTTGTTTTGCGCAACCAGGATAGCAAAAAAACATAAAACCTTAAAAACTGTGAAGCCTTTCGCTAATAATTTATTGATTGCCTTCTACAGTATTTCCATGTCATTGCCAGCCAGGACGACAGAATGCGGTGTATACAGTATGTATAGCAGCCTGCACTCAGCCCAAGGTCTCTCCCCTAAGCTCCCTCCGCAGCCTGCTTTCCGGACACATACAGTAGAGATGATTACGTCGTCAGGTGCACGTGTCGGCATGTGTGCATCACCCGTAGTTTCTAGGAGAGAGTAATGTCTACAACTGTTGAGTTTCTGTGAAGCAATCAAGCCCTTTAAACATGGCCATGTGTCAGCGTCTGAAATGAGAAGAGGCATCAAATTTGTATTTTATTTATACATGAAGCTTTTTGCTTTCCTTTAGCCATTTACTATCCCCCCGCCAAAGCATTGTTGCCCTTCATGGTCCAACTACTACCTGCTGTATAAAATATTTAGATGGAGAGGATATGGGGTCTATTTACTATCCCAGCCTGTAACACGGCAGTTAGTAGCTGATTGGCTGGTACTTTATCTCCATCCACTTTATCTCCATCCAAGGCTTAGTAAATATAGACCCCACAACCTTTATTGAATTCATTATGGGACATCTCAATCTACAAGTCACATTTTGATGGTGCTGGAAGAGAGAAGATGGAGAGAAGATGTCCTGCTTACCTGTTTAACTTTGGCCACCTCAGCGGCTACAACCGTCCCTCGCAGCTCTCTGCTCTCCTTTTATTTTTACTGTGTCTGACAACTTCGGTGGGTGTCAGTGCCCTTCCTACTAGAACTTGCCATTCTTGCAAATAGGAAGTTTACTGGGGAGAGAAGAGGGGAGAGCCGCAGGACACCATTAGGGATACGTGGGGCTGTTAGAGCCATAGGGTTTTATTCTGTAGTAGGCATGCGTCGGAGTTGAACGTCACACGTGCAGTGATTGATTAGCGACAGCAGACGTAGTGAGTGGCAAGTAGTGAGCGTTTTGTGGGAGGTAATAGGCATGGCCAATCAAATGCAGGCGTGTCACAACCATTGCGGGTGCCTGTCTGAGCCTACACCTACATCTTCATACGCAGCTGTAAAGGCTCAAGCTGGCTACTTGCTATGAACATACTAATTCCGATGGTGCGTCTTTGTACGCAAGGAGCAAATCAGAGTCGCACCATCAGGGGGGCCTCTCTGTACAAACACTTGCAGCAGAATTTATTATCATATTTTCACAGATCTGCTGCGTCCGATTATGGCCCTCAGAATTAGGTCCTCTGTATCTTTGGACAATGCTATAGTAAGTTAAGTTAAGTATAATAATGTAATAAAATAGAACACTATATTAAAGGAAACAATGGACGACATTTGACCCGTCAATAAAAGGCTGTTGTTCGTTTCCTGAATCATTTCCTGGGAAAGTACCAGAAAACCGCAGTAAGACTGCAGGACATCAGAATCTTTGATTTGTACTAGAAAGTAGACTAGCTTTAAAAGAAAAATGTAAAAAAAAAAAATCAAAATAAACAATTTGGAAATGTTGAACTTTCTGAAAGACATCAAAAATTCAAAATGCAAAAGTCAAAAGAGCTTTACTCAGATTTGCAAGTACAAGGAAATTACAACGTGCGTTTGTAAATGAAATTGCATCTGTGTGACATATTCAGAGTTCCATCTTCTTCCCCTTTGACGTACAGTACCTGATTCTATTGCGGCTGGAGTATGACAGGTGGTGAACTTTCACAGCCAGCTCTGAAATTGATATAAAATCGCAGGACACAGTGCAAACACATTCCGAGTTGATCGTAGCTGTGCTAAATTTAGCACAGCTACGATCATGTTCCCTGACATGCGTGGGGATGCCCAGCACAGGGCTAGTCCGCCCCGCATGTCAGTCCGGCTTCCCCGCACAAATACAAACGCATCGCACAGAGGCGATGCCTTTGTATTTGAGGAGTAACTCCCGGCCAGCGCAGCTCCTGCGTCTGGCCGGGAGTTGCCCGTCGCTCCCGCTGGCCGCAGCGGCTGCATGAGATGTCACGCAGCCGCCGCGGCAGCCCCCCCCCAGCGGTCCGGCCAAGCCTGCGTTGGCCGTACCGCTCCCCCTAAACAGCTCCCTCCCACCCAGCGACCGCCTCTTTCTCAGAGGTGATCGCTAAGTAACGATCACTGCGCTGCGACAAACTGCATCAAGCGATCGGGTCGGAATGACCCCCCATTGTTTCAGCAGTTTTATGTGTTCTTATTAAATGGGCGTGTCTTTACCACGTGCCACCAATCAACCGCAGTCATCATCATCAATGTTACATTTACAACAGGGTCAGAGCATATGCCACTCAGACCCCCATCATCAATGGTATAACATTAATTTTACTTAACAATTTATGTTCATTTCTCTTGTTACATTTAAATCAACAAGGGTAATATTTCTACTGAAAAAGTGAAAAATACAAATATTACATTTATCTACTGAGATTAAAAAAGTTTAGAGAATTATGTGAAGAAGAAGAATAATAATAATAATAAAAATAATCTGATAGAAATAATATATTGCTGATAATTCCGATTGGACAATAACAATTACACCAATTTCGTTGTGCAATGTAATTTGAAGGAGCCCACAAACCACCTGACAAATTCTGAACACTAACAACTTAGGGGGAGATTTATCAAAGCTTGGAGAGAGAAAAAGTACCAGCCAATCAGCTTTAACTCTCACTTTACAGGCCTACTGATGTGACAGCCAGGCCCCGCCTATTCATGGAGCTGAGAAAAGCCCTGTTTCATGTTAAACAAGGCTTGCCTCTGCTTACCGCAATCCACAGAGCAGGTTACCGTGGAGAAGTTGCAATTCATGTAGGAACGGAAAGCCCAGCTTTCCATTACCTTTTGCAAAATCCATTTGCCATCTCAGGAGAAGAGCAGTGAAAATGGCTGTCTCCAAGCCTTCTCCCTGCCCCCTACTGTGACAGCAGCCAATCAGTGGAGCCCAGGGATTATGCCAGGTCTCTTCCTCCTGACTGCCCGCTGCCACAGTGCCCCCACACTCTTCCTCTGCCTCCTGGTGCCCGCTCTGCCACCGCCGTATAGTGATTTGACCCGATCAGCATATGTCAGGTCATCGCTCGCCCCCACTGAAGACTCACTTTGTGCCCTCCCCGCTGGACAGCACTCCCCACTGTCACCACAGCCATGACCTTGCATATGCCCAGAAGACACCAGGAGGCAGAGAATGCACAGAAAACACCAGGAGGCAGAGAACACACAGCGCGTGCACAGAAGACACCAGGAGGGAGAGAACACACGGTGCGTGCGCAGAAGACACCAGGAGGGAGAGAACACACAGCGCGTGCGCAGAAGACACCAGGAGGGAGAGAACACACAGCGCGTGCGCAGAAAGCACCAGGAGGCAGAGAACACACGGCGCATGCGCAGAAGACACCAGGAGGGAGAGAACACACAGCATGTGCGCAGAAGACACCAGGAGGCAGAGAACACACGGCGCATGCGCAGAAGACACCAGGAGGGAGAGAACACACGGCACGTGCGCAGAAGACACCAGGAGGGAGAGAATGCGCAGAAAACACCACGAGGCAGAGAACACACAGCGCGTGTGCAGAAGACACCAGGAGGGAGAGAACACACGGCGCGTGTGCAAAAGACACCAGGAGGCAGAGAATGCGCAGAAAACACCACGAGGCAGAGAACACACAGCACATGTGCAGAAAACACAGGGAGGGAGAGAACAGACGGTGCATGTGCAGAAGACACCAGGAGGTAGAGAACACACAGGGCATACACAGAAGACACCAGGAGGCAGAGAAAACACGGCACATGCGCAGAAGACACCAGGAGGCAGAGAACGCACAGGGCATACACAGAATACACCAGGAGGCAGAGAACACACGGCGCATACACAGAAGACACCAGGAGGCAGAGAACACACGGCGCATGCACAGAAGACACCAGGAGGTAGAGAACACACAGGGCATACACAAAAGACACCAGGAGGCAGAGAACACACAGGGCATACACAGAAGACACCAGGAGGCAGAGAACACACAGGGCATACACAGAAGACACCAGGAGGTAGAGAACACACAGGGCATACACAGACGACACCAGGAGGCGCGTGCACAGAAGACACCAGGAGGGAGAGAACACAGAGCGCGTGCGCAGAAGACACCAGGAGGCAGAGAACACACAGGGCATACACAGAAGACACCAGGAGGCAGAGAACACACGGCGCGTGCGCAGAAAACACCAGGAGGGAGAGAACACACGGCACATGCACAGAAGACACCAGGAGGTAGAGAACACACAGGGCATACACAGAAGACACCAGGAGGCAGAGAACACACAGGGCATACACAGAAGACACCAGGAGGCAGAGAACACACGGCGCATGCACAGAAGACACCAGGAGGCAGAGAACACACAGGGCATATACAGACGACACCAGGAGGCAGAGAACACACAGGGCATACACAGAAGACACCAGGAGGCAGAGAACACAAAGGGCATACACAGAAGACACCAGGAAGCAGAGAACACACAGGGCATACACAGAATACACCAGGAGACAGAGAACACACAGGGCATGCACAGAAGACACCAGGAGGCAGAGAACACACAGGGCATACACAGAAGACACCAGGAGGCAGAGAACACACAGGGAATACACAGAATACACCAGGAGGTAGAGAACACACAGGGCATACACAGAAGACACCAGGAGGCAGAGAACACACAGGGAATACACAGAAGACACCAGGAGGTAGAGAACACACAGGGCATACACAGAAGACACCAGGAGGCAGAGAACACACAGGGCATACACAGAAGACACCAGGAGGCAGAGAACACACAGGGAATACACAGAATACACCAGGAGGTAGAGAACACACAGGGCATACACAGAAGACACCAGGAGGCAGAGAACACACAGGGAATACACAGAAGACACCAGGAGGCACCAGGAGGCAGAGAACACACAGGGAATACACAGAAGACACCAGGAGGCAGAGAACACACAGGGTATGCACAGAAGACACCAGGAGGTAGAGAACACACAGGGCATACACAGAAGACACCAGGAGGCAGAGAACACACAGGGCATACACAGAAGACACCAGGAGGCAGAGAACACACGGTGCATGCACAGAAGACACCAGGAGGCAGAGAACACACAGGGCATACACAGAATACACCAGGAGGCAGAGAACACACGGCGCATGCACAGAAGACACCAGGAGGTAGAGAAAACACAGGGCATAAACAGAAGACCCCAGGAGGCAGAGAACACACGGCGCATACACAGAAGACACCAGGAGGTACAGAACACACAGGGCAGGCACAGAAGACACCAGGAGGCAGAGAACACACGGCGCATACACAGAAGACACCAGGAGGCAGAGAACACACAGGGCATACACAGAAGACACCAGGAGGCAGAGAACACACAGGGCATACACAGACGACACCAGGAGGTAGAGAACACACAGGGCATGCACAGACGACACCAGGAGGAAGAGAACACACAGGGCATGCACAGAAGACACCAGGAGGCAGAGAACACACAGGGCATACACAGAAGACACCAGGAGGCAGAGAACACACAGGGCATACACAGAATACACCAGGAGACAGAGAACA